>NC_090928.1:597311185-597617565 GCF_040938575.1 Ambystoma mexicanum | reverse complement strand
GGCACGCCACTGGCGTGATGAGAACCACAACCTGACTCAAATTAGATTTGTCATTCTTGAAGTGTTAAAGAAATCGAATCCCCATGAGGATTTGGGCCTGCGACTCAACCAAAGAGAAACCTTTTGGATAGACAAACTTGGGAGCCTCTACCCAAATGGCCTAAATGAAGAGATTAACTATCACTGTTACATTTGAATCATTGTTTTCCATGCTTGACTTAAGAGGATTATGTTGATACATGAGTGACTAGTACATGATTTCCTTCCTCTACCAATGTACATTTATACCGTGACACTTTGGATGACCTCTCTCTTTAAGGGGGTCATTCATGTCTTTTATTTTAGGATTCAATATGAATTGTATCACCAACGTTTACACACCATTGTCGCCCTTCCCGAACTTAGGTTTGGGACCCAAGGTAGCGCCTTCCGGGGGTTACCGCATGCGACTGGTGTATTTATGATAAATGTACATGATATATCCACGATTACACCCATTAGTTGTTTATGTAATGGTTTAGATACACATGCTACCCTTGCATGATTTATTCCATATATCGCAGTGTGTCTAATATGCTTATTATTATCATTATTATTATTATCATAATGTTTGTTTATTTTATCTATGACATTTTCACTCATTTATACACAATTGTCAGTATGTTTTCTATGTCTATTAGCCTTTTTTTCTCATATTCAATTTTCTGTTCTTTTCCTTCTACAATTCTACATTTATCAGTAGCTTTACTGTAAATTCTTTTTTATCTGGATTCCTGGCTTGAATTGCCTGATTGCATGGAGAGCAATCGTCAGTATGTTTTCTATGTCTATCAGCTTTTTTCTCATATTTAATTTTCGTTTTTTTCCTTCTATAATTCCGTAATTATCATCAGCTCTACTGCAAATTCTTTATTTCCATGATTCTTAGCCTTGATTGCCTGATTGCATAGAGTGCAACTGCCTATCGGCATCGTGTCGATCAATGGACACATTTGGGTCACGTGTTTATATTAGTATGAGTAACCTTGGGAACACTGTTCCCTGGCTATGCGGAATGGCGTCCCCTGCTTGACTGCAATCCCAGCCTCAGTACACTCGTAGCTTTACGAGTACAGGTAAGCCTGCAGACCTCTACAACTAGTGTCTATGACAAATTCTGAGACAACCCACTAAAACACATGTCGTTGCACCTACAGATTGAAGAATTGATTTGGTCTGGTTTCCAGACCTTTGATCTTGCGTGAAGTTGTTGTCAACTCCCCGCACATTTTTTCCACGGGCTACCTCGATCCCTTGAGGTAACTTTCCTTGGTTTTCTGATCATGTTCAAATTAACTGTGTTATTTCATTTACACATTATTTATTTTGGCATCTTTTCTTTTCCCTACTGTGTGGCTTCATTCACCTTTTCCATTTACCTTGCAACTCATCGAAAATTGGTATGTTATTTTTATATTGTTTTCACGCATGGTTATATTTTGTAACACAATCACGATTTTGTTTATGTTTTTCAAAATTTGATGCTTTTGTATAAATGTTCCACAGTTTGTGTAAATTAGACCTGCCCTGATGAAGGAGCTGTATGCTCCGAAATGCATTGGCACTTTATGTTTATAACAATTATGGGATGAGTTAGCCGCGGCCTCACTAAGATTTTATTAGTGACCAACTTGGAATTTTCTTTTTGATAAACGCATATTACTTTTGGATCCGACTAAGAGATTTATTTGGATGAGTTACATTCTGTAAATACAGTGAACATTTACTAGTTGATTCTAATTTTGCAAATTGCACTGCCCTTGGTAGGGCTTATACAGAGAGCGGCTGTGTGGCCAGGTTTGTTACCTGGTCTTCTGCATATTTTTGGGCAAGGAGAAAGGGACCACGTTTGTAACACTCCCTCATTGCCTACTTTAAACCATTCACAGAGATATCCAGCAAGCACAAAAAGACTATATAGCCTATCAACATATCAAACTTTCAACCACCAACTGCCACTTAATGTTCTACAAATCGTTTGCATCTGCATTTCCCATACATATACCAAATAATTAAACGTAGTGCTCCTATAAATGCACATATGCATTGTGCAGTGAGAAAACTCAATAAATAAAAAGGGACAGTACGGATTGACAAGTGCTCATGGGAGCCCAGGAGGAAAGTGCCAAAGGATGCTAAGGTGGGATGAGTGAAACACCCTAGAAACTGAAAATGCTGCATCCCCAATAAGCTAAATCAGAGTAGCCATTCGTCTTTGTTGAGAGCTAGGCCCATTGTCCATGCAGCAAACCTTTTTGTGCTTACATTTGCACACTTTGGAAAAATAAACAGATTTGCAAAACCATGCTTTCAGGTCCTTACTAATGCTGCTCATGCAGGTTTGTTGTAATTCAGTACAGCACATCAGGCTGTAGCCGCAAGCAAATAAGAGCTTCGGCCATGCTGCATGCCCCAATAATCAGAATACATTATCAAGTAATTGCAGGGCTGTAAAATTGGTAGATCACTGTGCTTTATCTAGTACTTTAAACTGATCACCCGACTGTTCGAGATGGGATTCTTTTGTAAAGGTGCCCTTCTTCAAGTATTAGGTTTCGAATAGTAGAGTAAGCCCTGTTTGCCTTAGCGCTGGGTTATTCAATAAGTAACCTTTGTCGTAATAAGGCAGTCTTTTGTTGGTGCTTTATTTATTATCAGAAGTCAGTCGACACGTGTTTTGACTCTCTAGGGTGTTTCTCAATGAGTGTGAATTGTAGGCCAGTCATTGCTGCTGGGTTGTGAAATGAGTCTGGCATGAAATCCCAATATCTTGTCCTGGTATGGTCGAAAATAAAGGTGGTTAATGATTTGAAGGGGTGGGCTGGTGACCACGTGGGCACCTGGTTCAGCGTCCTCAGTAATTATCTGCCGATTAGCATGGTCTCGGATTGTGTGCAGCGGTAGTCACGGATCTGCGTGAAAGGACCGAGTTCAAAAGTCTGACCACCAAAAGTCCAAATTTCTTTTTTTTTGCCCCCATTTGTTTGCATATATATGTGGAGGGAGACCCCTCCAAACCCCCCCCCCACCTTACGCCTATACATTTTATATTACCTTTACCCCCCCCCACATATATCTATGCGAACAAATGGGGGTCAGACTTTTGGTGCTCAGACCTTTTAACCTCTGTCATTTTGGCCTAAACCGTAGTCACAGCGATCTTTTGATGCAATCCTGTGCAGCACTTCAGAGCTGTGGCCACAGTCAGAATTTTAGCCATAAGCAAAATGTTTGTCCCATTCAATCCTATTCAGATTTTAAAAAGCTTGACCACTTAGCCATTGCCTGCTGGCTAGGAACACTAACCCTATTGCCTGTCCCTCATGGTCATGGCCAGTAGTCAGATTGTCTGAGTCATGGCAATCTGGCCACTGCCCATGGCCACAGGCTATACCTCAGTTACCAAAAGTGTATCACTATTTTTTTATACCTACATTGACGCTTAAAAAAAAGAAATAGAACACTGACATTTGCAAAACCATGCTTTCAGTTCCTTGCCAGTGCTCGGTTAGGCAAGATTGTATGCAGTAACCTTGTGGGAGACTACACTAGTCGTGTCCTCTTGGTATTAGGTAATCCACCTTTTGGTATAAATCTGTACTACACAAGTTGGTAGTGTGACTGAGCAGCCAGACTTCTCAAGAGGGGCAAATGTGAGCTGTAGCATCAAAATCCACACATACAAGTATCCAAATAACATTTCCACTCAAGGTTTTTAAATAAAAAAAATTATTTATTTAATGGTCAGTTTTAAATAAGCATTCTTTAAAAAGGGCAATGTGCAATAACACGTTCTCGGAATCAAGCTAAGCAAGTAGATACTGCTTAGAGATGCTTCATACACACTTCCTACACCCTGGGGTGACTTCAATTACTAGGACAGTATTGCCATTTATATATCACTTTTGTACTTGGTAATAGGTTCTCAGAGCATGTGAGCCCTTATAAATCTCCCAATGAAGTCTAGATAAAACCTTTCCCAGCAATATTAGTTAAAAACAAATGCATCACCTATGAGGGACAGTTAGAATCAAAGTCAATGGGAGTCTGCAGGGAGCCAGGACAGCCAAAGTCAATTTGAACAAGTTCTATGGAGCTGAGGCACATCTTAGATAGCACAAAAGTCTTGCACAAAGTTAGAGAGTTTGTTGTAGAAAATCACTGTTGGGCCACGAGCTGTTACACTTGTGAAAAGTTAGTTGAGAATTGCTGTAGCTGCATTTCTAGAGTTATTCTAGCTCTGAGACAAGCAAGCTACAGACAAAGTTAAGTACCCCTTAGTCCGAACAGTACCTTAGGTCCAGCTGGCTTCTTTCCTGGTTGCAGACACTGTGTTCCTGGGCCTCAGTCGTGGGGACAAGGACGACGTCTGGAGGACTCCTGCACAGCAGTTGGGTTGCAGCTACGGGCTCTTTTCAATTCAGTGGCACTTTGCGGTTTCAGCTACCGGCAAATAGCACCACAGCAGATCTTGGACACTGGATGGACTTTCTTCGGTTCTTTGTCATTTCATCACGGGATGTTTTTGCTTCGCTGATTTTTCAATGAAAAACTCATTTTTTTACCCCCCATCCACTTTATATGATCCCGAACACCCACACCTCAAATAAATATTATTCCAACCCCTCTAAAAAAGGCGATGAGTTTTTTTTCATTAAAAAGTTCACAGTAAAAAACCGGCTAAAAATATCCTGCGATGAAATGACGTTATACCCTTTCTTCACTCCTTCAGTCCAGCACTCTGGTGAGGTGACTCGAGCTTGGGTCATCTTGCTTTGGGAGGGTCCTCAGGATCTACGGTCCGGCTTAAAGATGATGCACTCGCTACGGATTTCGCGACCCCTGGAACCCGTTTCCAGCAGCAAAGAAGTACAGCCAGTTGGGGGAAGGTCTTCCAGCAAAGTTAGTCTCGGGGTTAGTTGGTCCCACTAACCCAAGGGAAGAGGTCATCCTCTCCGGAGCGTCAGTTGATTCGGAAAAGGAGTTTCAGCACTGCAGCAGGACTTCACCGGGCAGTTCAAGGGTCAATGAGGATGCAGCAAGCTTCTCTTCGTGATTCCTTCGTCCAGTGGTCGACTCTGTGCTCTGTTCAAGAAGCGCCTTTTATGCAGGTTTCTCCCATTCATGCACAGCCTAGCTGTCACTTAGACAGCAGGGTGGCTGTCCTGCAAGGACATCCAGCCAATCGTGACTGGGTGCATTCAGGTTACCAAGGAGACCAAGGACGGAGTTTCGGGCCCATCTAGATAGGATTATGAATGTTAGCATGTGCCACGTTTGAGTGGGGCTGTGGGTGTTGCAGGTGCCGCACTTGGGGGGGGGGGAGGTGTGGGGGAGTCGTGGTCACTGGTCTGCCTCGCGTCTGGGTGGGATATTAAGGATTGGCGGGTGCCACACTCGGATGGAGTGGTGGATGGTGGCGGGCATCACACCTGAACATGGCTGCAGGGACAGCGATGCCAATTGGCCGATCCATTAACGGTTTTGCCCTTCTGCATACACCTCTTGAGCTCTGGCCAGGCACGGCCACGGGCCTGCAGCGCAGCAGTCCGCACGGACTTTGCTGCACTGCAGCGGCAGAGTGGACCGCACGTGGACTCGCACAGCAGCAAGCGGAGACTGCGGACCGTGGAACGCCCCGGGTCTGGTCGGCAGACCTGCCGGGCTGGGGCTGCCAGCGGCACATCGCTGCTCTTGCACTTTTCCAGCTTATTCCCACTGACTCACCCCGCCTTCCCTTTTTCAGAGCCACCAAGGGACCACTCCGGTGGTGATAATGTTAAAGGATATTTGTACCGCGCACTAACAACTCCCTCGCTTCCTGTCCTGTCAGACACACTGGAGCCAGAGGCAACACGAACAAAGGGTTAAACCTGGTTTGGCGCACAGAGTAAAACCCAAGAAAAAACTCACAAGCAAGAAATGGCGAAAAAAGAAGACTGGGCCATTTTGACAAAATGGTCACTCATGGGTGTTATACTGCAGCTGAGGATTCAGCCTGCGGTAGGAAAGCACAATGGTAGGAAAATTAAACCACTGCCACCAGCCATTTAAAGTCGTGAGGGTAACATAAGAAATGTTACATGAGTAAGTAGGAAAAGGTGCTACTAAGTAACCCCCCCTCCAGCACTCCACATAAGATGGGGTGTGCTGGACCTACATAGGAAAAAGGCAAGTAAAGTCAATTTCACTTTACTACTCTTGGGAACAGTAGTTCACCCAAGAGAAGGTATTTAAACCTTTAAGAGATATCTAAAAGATTCCTCTGTGACACTGCACTGAAAGTGTAAGATGCCTATGGAGTTTGTCAGACTCCAAAAACAAAGAATACAGAATCCAAATCAGGTAAAAATACATGAGAGCAAAAGAGCTGGGCGGTCTCCAGGGTTGAAGGGAATTAGCACAGAAATGAGAATTCTCCCAATTCCTGGCTGGCCTTGAGATTCGCCGTCGCTTGACCCATCATCTGTGTCATCCTTCACCTGAGGCCCAACACATAGTCCCCCACATGCTTGGCAGGACCTGGAGGGGTGGCTTCCAAATCTTCTCTGATCAAGGCAAGGGGCCCCCTCACGGGATGTCCAAAGAGTAACGAAAATGGGCTGAAACCAACACCGTCTTGAGGTACCCCTCTGTAAGCAAACAGCAGGCATGGCAGGATGAGATCTCATTTCCTCCATAGGGGCTCTTCCAAAGCGCCTAGCATGCCCTAGAGAGTTTTATTAAATCTCTCGACCAGACCATTGGTCTGGGGATGGTAAGAGGTGGAGAACTTTTAGGTTACACCACACTCCTTCCACGTGGTTTTCATGCAACTTGACATGAAGTTGGATCCTCCGTCAGAGACGACCTCTTTAGGGAATCCAACACGGGTGAAAATGCCCAAGAGAGCCCTGCCAACCACCTTGGCAGTAACAGTCCGAAAGGGTATAGCCTCAGGGTACCTGGTGGATCTACCACGACCAGGATGAACCGATGTACAACTGAAGAGGGAGAGTAAAGGGGACCAACAATGTCGACGCCCACCATCCGAAACTGTGTGCCAACCACTGGCAATGGCTGCAGTGGGGCAATGACACTGCCTTCAGTCTTGCCAGACAACTGACAAGTTGGGCAGGTCCTGCAATGGGACTCCACTTCCACTCCCATTCGGGGCAGTTGAAATGGGCAGAGAGCCTCCGCTTAGTCTTCTTGGTCCCAAGATGACTAGCTAAGGGCACCTCATGTGCCAGCTGCAGTAGGAAGGGCCTGTAAACCTGGGGTACCACCAACCTCTTGAGGGCACCAGGTTCAGGCTTAGTGGGCTCACTAACAAGGAGCTCACCCTCCCAATATATCCGGAATGTCCAAGCACTTCTCCCTGTGCCAGGGCCTGCTTTCTCAGACCCTCGAGAGAGTGGCACTCTCTCTGACCCTTACAGAAGTCGGCCCGGGAGGGTCCGTGGTCTTCCGGGTGGAGCACCTCTCCCGCAGGAGCATCTTCTGCCTCTTCCACCTCAGGAAGAGTTTGGGTTTACCACTGGACCCAGCCCGTCCGGAGCATGAATCCTATTGGGTGCTGCCAGAGAAGCAGGAGGAGAAGGAGCCCCCTTCACAGAGGGGGCCTTCTTGCTCCTCCTTCTTGCTTTAGGCCTCTCCTTTGGCTTGGGTACCTGACTCAGTCAGACCCGGTGTCACCTGTGACCTAGTGACTGCAGCAGCAGTCATGGGGAGACCATCAGAGATCAACCCCAACTCTACTAGATCGTTGCCTAACAATGTTAGCAGGGACATTGTCTCCAATTGTAATGTTGACTAAGGCTACAGGCGATAACTTGGGAGGCCCACCAGCTAACCTTGTGGTTCTCAGAGGAGTACTTCCATAGTCCTCTGGCTTGAGCAGGGTCCCGTCCACCACCGTCATGCTTGCCCTAGTGTCTCAAACCAGTAGATGGCTGGCCGTTCAAGAGGACACTTGTGTTCTCTGGGATTGTCGCCAGTACTTCTGCGTACTGGTTCCAGGCCCCGAGGGACACTAGGGAAATCTCTACAGGAGCACCTAACGGGATTCCTGTAGAGGAGGTGTCGACAGTGGCCTCCACCTCAGGCATGGGTTAAGGGTAGGTCAGGCTGACAGCCTGGACTCATGTGCCTTACCTTTACACTTGGGGTCACCCTTCTTGTGATCCAGAGCCCCACAGTCCCACCAGGTGCCAGGAATGCAGGGTACGGTACTGGAACCACTGGGAGATGCTTTGCAGCAGGTGGAACACTACTTTTACTCCCACCCACATAGGACTTATCCCCACTAGATTGTTGGGTCTTAGGAGAGGAAGGTTTTGGTTTATTTCGAATGACTGCTTCTGGGACTCCTCAGCCTTCTGAGAGGTCCCCCTTCCTTTGTCTTTGTCCTTCCCACTGGAGTCTTTAGGGGACATCCGGTGGGAGACCCCACTTGTCTGCCAGCCTGGCCAGCTTAAAGGTATCTAAAATGTTCTGGTCAGCAACATACTGACGCAGCTCTGGTGAACAGGCTTCAGAAAAATGCTCAAAAAACAAAAAAGGTGGGACAATTCAACAAAAGTTTTCACCTTGTATCCCTCAATCCACCCCATCATGTTCATATGTGCAGCACTCACCCAGTCAACCAAAGACACATTCTCCCTTTTCTTAAACCTTTTAAAGGCATTGGGTAGGTGTCTTGCCAAACTTGGCGATCAAGCAGACTTCATGCACTCACCCGGACCCCCTTCTTACATACTCAATTTCAGAATACAGCCATATCCAGTCTGAGGCACTCTGCTAAACAAACACTTAGCCCAATCTCTTATCAACATCATGAATTTCACAAGCTATCTCAAATGCTTCAATCCATTAGAGGATATCGGAACCCTCCACATATACACCAACCAAATGTTTCATAAACTTGGTGGCTGGGGACCGGACACTCAAATGGTTTTGCTGAAGTCTCCATTCTAACTTTCTCAAGCTGGATTCTAGTATCACTTGCTAGTCCAACTCCTCAAGTTCCGCTTCAGTTTCCAACTTTTATATTTAAAGGCCAATCCTTAATAATTCAAGTTCCAAGGAATTCCCTGAAGAAACATTGCTGGGTTTCGGAATAGAGGTAGCAGGAATGTTGGCCTCCCCAGAAACAGATTCAGTAACAACCCCAGGGGCAGGGGCCTCAATGGTTGCACTCCCCCCGTCAAGAGCTTCACAATCAGTCTGGTAGTCCACCAGGGCAGCTATCAGCTCAGCCCTAGACTTATCCTCAAAGTCTAACTCCCTGGCTTCACAAGCACTCGAGAGCCTCCAAGATGAGAGTAAATTTACCATTTGCAATAGATTCCATTGCTTGTAATGTAGTTATCTAGTACACAACTAAACCTCAATTTAACAAAGTGTAGATATTTTGTAAGTGGCAAGGTTACACACCGATTCTTAAAACCATAAGCATCCCACTGCTGCCATCAGTGTAAAGACTGGAGGGGGGGGGGGGGCGTCTGTACTCCTGCTCTCTATTATGACAGGAGAGGCACAGAGGACCCCAGTCAAGATTCTCTATTTGGTAAACGTGGGCGAGCTATCAAGGCCTAGCTCTCTGGAGGTGATGCAGGCTGGTTCTTAAGTACAGTGTAGTCCCCAAGCACCCACAAAGGAATGTCCACACACTGTATTAGTGACAACAATCTTTATATAATAAAGGTTCAAGGTTATATACACAATCCCGATAACTCACTTTGTGTTCAGTTAATCTACAATGGCAAATATATACACAGTTCTACGTGGTATCACAATTACTATCAAGATTTCATTAAAGTGCATCAACTGTACTTTGGTCAAATGTCACACAAATCAATTAATAAAGGGAACCAACAATAGACATAGGAGGAAAGCAGTTGGTTAGAAAAATTGGCAGAATACTGGCCCCTTCCACTAGAGACAGTTCTGTGTGAGGATCCCCCCCCCCCCCCAACCTGGGCAACCTGTAAATAAAGATATCGTGCAAGCCCAGTCCATATATTGTTCACAAGAGTCTTACTAGTTCTACAACCCCCAATGTACCTGGAATAGCAGAGTGCGACGTCGGGTCGTCGACGGATCCTTCTGGAGCGGCTCCCTTTAAAAAGGCAGGAGCCACGGATCATCGAGTTCCCTCACAACGGCATTGAGGCAGCAGCTTTGGTCCTGGCGGTGCTTGTCGATCCATCGTGGACGTCCTGCGAAGATTAGGCGTGCAGTGCACCTCGATGACTAGTCAATTGCCGCAGAGTCTATGATGAACTTTGGCCCAGCAAGGGCATTGAGTCGTCTGGCATCTCTGCTGTCTTCGGGTGGCGGGAAACTGCTCCTCGGCGCGTTGGTGGCCTGGACTTTCTCCGCAAGCGGTTGACGGTGCAGGCGAGAGCGTCCTTGGATTCAAAGTGTCTTAATCAAGTGGAGAGTTGCAGTTCCGGTCGTTGGCAGCTCGACATGAAGTGGTTCCCGGTTCTGGGCAACGCGGCTTCGACAGGCCTCCAGCGGTTATAACAAACCTGCGAACCCTGGTCGACGGCGGTGGACGGAATGTCCGGTGCTTCTCTTTGTTCTCCTCGGTGGTCCCCGTCTCCGGTTGGTAGCCTGTCGAGGGTCTGACTTCCAGGGAGCTTTGGCGAAGGTTAGCGGTGCAAGACGTTCCCGCGTAGCTTGGGAAGAGGTCTCCCAGCCAGGTCCTCTCTCGGATCAGTCTCAGTGGCTTTCAGATTGCGGTGAAGGTAACAGTAGTCAACCACCTTCTTCGGGCTCAGCTTTCGAGATCAAGCATCAGTTTTGACTTCAGCTTCTGAACGATTTCTAACAGTGAGAGGCCCCCAGATATACTGTTCTGTCTCTTTCATTCTGCTCGGTCACACTCAGGCAACCAATCACTCAGAGGGGCATTCAGCAGGCAGGCAGCCAGCCAGCCAATCAGGCGCACAGTGCATTCAGGCTATTTTCCTCCCTCTCCGACACTCACAACAAGGAATGTGTATTGGGACAAGTACCCAGCCATTCAGCACTCCACACTGCATTCATACTAGTTTTGGGCAGGGCTGTCTCAGTCTTTGTGTCACATACCAGAAACTAGACACCCATAACAAGAAGTGCATATTGGTCATCCACTCCATTCACCCAGGTCCCACCCCAAGGGTGTACCCACATCATACAGTCACTGGGAAGTCTCCAGCCAGTCTGGCCCTGACTTCCCCCACAATACCATATATGGAACTTCCACCCAACAGCCAGTGAGGGGGAAGGAACAGAGTCAGGGCTTCCCAGGACTTTGGGGAAAAACAAGGTAACAGGCAATAGAAAGCAAGAGGCCACAGGGTCCATCTTGCCTCCTATCGGAATCAACCGATTCCAATGGCAGGGCCTGGGTATCCCAAAATGGAGGATACTCTGAGCACCTGTCAAATTCAGCATGGAGCTGCCACCAACCCATACCCTGCTCTGTGGGCCACACACAGGTGCCCAAAAACATACACTATCGGCACAGGGTTGTACCCTCACCCATGGGTGCCATAAGGGTATCCCAAGGGTCTGTACACCAAACCAAAAAGAGGAAGGGCTGCACTGCCAGGAGTCCCACCTAGACTCCTGTGCAGAAAATAACAGAACATACACGAAAAAGGACTACAGAACAAGGACAGTGAGGCCCTGTCCCTCCAATGCATTTCCAGCATCACAGGCAAACGGCCTGAATATGCCGACATATTTCTTGAACAATTTTCTTTTGCATAACATCGTTTCCCACACTATTTGTACTTATAAGGGAGGAATTGCAATAGGTTTTAGTATATGCCCTTTTATTTTGACACGACAACAAGAGGACTGCGTTATTATTTGTTGGTCGTAACTTGCTCCCATCTTTAGATTTAGGATTAGATAGGCATTTTTCAAACCCTTTTTGAAAACACCCTTGAACTGTGGTCACTTGTGTCTGTCTTACTGTTGATAACATGCCTTCCTTACAGAACCCTTACGCCACCATGTGCAGCAACAAAAGCAACACTAAGCACTGAACTAGACAACTTGGGTGACTAGGTTTCAATCCACGCAAACCTCTTATCACTCAGTGTCAACAAAAATTTCAAAAAGATATATTTGTTAGGAATGTAATCCTCTAATCTAACACAGGGCTCTTAACTGAATCAATCATCTCAATACTTTAGTGGTTAGCTTCGTTTTCACACGTTTCAGTTCCAGAAACTAAATAATCTCACTTGTTGAATATCTTGCATGTAACCTCTTGATTTCACATGTTTATAAGCCTAGACTCACATTTACCTCCACGAAGCACCCGATACTGCTCCGATCATATCAGCTGCTTCTGCAATGTGGAGCCGCTGGACCCACAGCGAGCGTTTTCAAAGTAGCTAGAGCTACAGATAATTGCGTTATGTACTGGAATGAAGAAAATCAGCATCAATGCGTCAAAAAGTCCAATGGTTTTTCAGTACAGGGAATTCTTTATTACCATCATTTAATGATAGTTTGAAACATGATAACAATTCACTGATCCTAGAAATACGTTTAAGAGCCAGTAACCAAACGTGTATCAAGAAGGCCTGGAGGATCTGCATTGTTCCCGAAGAAGGGTTCACATTCTCGATTAGTAAAAATAGATGCTGGTTTATACACAGATGAATCATGCTGCACAGAAGACCTGCAACCAAGGCCGTGTTACAGATGGAGTAACTGGATTTCAAGTAGGCCACACATGAGGAATCTATATTGCTGCCATACAGTAGTTGGGTAAATCAGCTCACCAGGATTTATTTAAGAGATTTTTCATACCCAAGAAGAGGAAAAGGGATAGTGCGATGTTGCACATGATTAGATCTGTTTTGTCGAGAGGAAAAAAAAAAGTTTCTCAGTTGGCAACAGCTATGCTAGGACATGCCCACTGCCAATGGAGGAATAAACAACTTTTTTGCACCAATAATTTTTCCAACATCGTAAGAGTAACCGTCTTGAAAAGCCTTTTCTCCACCTATACTGAAAGAAAAAGCAGCCAGCAGTGAATAAAAACTGGCGCTGTTAGAGATACGGGTAAAAATCTGTGCTGCAGTGGTTGAGAACAAGAACATGCCCGTCTCATGTATAGATCTGCTGGTGCCTCCCAATGTGGTAGAGGTCCTGGGAGGCAGGGGGCCCACTAAGTGTGCTCGGCCAAAAGCATTCAGCAGAGCACGCTGGAATGTTGCTTAGAGCATGGAGAAGACAGACTATAAAATGACAGAAACACAGATTAGTGGTATGGTATAGCTAGTGTCATGAAGTTAGATATCTGACTCCATCCCAAGAATAAGAGGGGACTCTGCAGTCCAGGAAAGCCAGCCTACCATGGCATTGCCAGAGCGCTGACATGCCCGAATGTGGTACAGTGAGGAAGCTCCACAGCCTTACTACAAGTCATGACCATACCCAGAGGTGAGCGATGTGATAACGGAGCTTAGAGACTCATACAGGATTACACAAGGGGAAATGCCCAATCCCTGCTACCGAGGTGAAAGTATATGGAGAGGCCATTCCCTTGGCAACACTTGGGTCAAGTTGTCCCTCAGGAACTCAGACTGAGAAAGCAATGGCAATTTCTGGCATCGGTGGACTATGCATTCTGCAAGAACCAGCACAGTGAAGAAAGTCTGTAGTAACAAAGAAGCAAAACACATGTGTAAAAAAAATGTTTGAGCTGGGATCCTGCAGACATACTCCCCAGAACATACTTGCAGGAAGGAGTACAGCACCTGAAAGATGCAGAGAGCCACAGAAGCTATCCAGAAAGTCAAGGGGAGAAGGCTACACACCAGAAAAATGGGCAGAGGAGCCCTGGGGTGCAGGGCATGTGTGCACAGGGCAGCCCAGAGAAAGCATCAGGGCTAGACTTCCGACAACAAAATGGACAACAGGCCATTTGAATGTTCGGAACAGCAGGGCCTCGAAAAAAGAGGGGTGCACAAGGTGTTGTGTTGTATTGGTTTACTCCATGGCCCAGAAATGAAGAGGCTGAACGTGGATCAATCCAAAGGAGTAATACAGAGTGGGAAGATGACCTTTAAAAAGCCTGCAGAGGGAGCATTTAGTGGCACTGCAGGCTGAGTAGGAGAGAGCAGACTGAGGCCAGAAGCACACTGGAGCACAGACCAGATGGAAAGAAATGCAGTCCCCCACAGAGCCATCAGCAACATCTACTAGGAGAAAGGTCTTTGGGAACACTCAATTTGGGCAGAGGGAACCAACAGCTGTGGCAAGGAGCGAATGGGATCCTAGGAGGTGGACCAACTTGGTTGCATGAAGGGGAGGACACTGCTTGCCAGTGGGAAGGGCACCATATTCCTTAACTGAGTGAAAGAAGAGCACCACGAACCTTACTAAGTGAACTGGAGCACTATGACCTGGGACCAAGAAGCAGGCCAGCCAGTATCCTACTAGCTGGATTACATACATAACGAGCAGGGCGCTGTATCCTGAGACTGCATTTAGCTTAGATATTCCAGACCAGAATTCCCACAAGTATCCCCACAAGGAAGGGAATCTTGACACTATTATTTTACCCATCATGACACTTAGTTTAGATAAGTGGTAGTCAAACTTCTTAATGCCGAGCCCCCATTGAGTAAAAAAAAAAAAAGTTTGTTGCCAAGCACCCACAGAAGCCATGCTTGCTTATATTTTCTATTAATAGCAGTCACTGTACTCCCTTTTTGAAGAGCCTTGCGTTCCCCCTTGACATCCTTCGGGCCAGCCCCACATTTTGAAGACTATTGGTTTAGATTGTTCCCCAAGAGGAAGTCTCGGTTCCATTATACTAATGCACACAAATTCAAACTACAAGTTCCATTATAGCCAAACCCCTCGCTCCCCCTACCCTCCCTAGACTCCATTGGTGTTTACCTCAACCAAGACCTGTGTTGGAATAAAGAAACATTCAAACACTCATTTTAGTGGTTTGTCAGTCCAGCACACTAGATGGTAATCAGATCTGCGACTGTTCAAAGTGGCTCTTGTAGACCTGGACATTAAATAGTCCTGCTTCTTTCACAGAGCCAGTGCTGGTCATTGGGCCGGCTCTCGGCGGATCCGAGATCCGGCACCAGATGTGTAGCCGGATCTCGGGATCCGGCCAGAGTCAGCCGCCCAAACCCATGAACGGCGGTGGAAAAAAATAAAGAAGAAAAAAAAAAAAAAAGCATCCGCGACGGCAGCATTGCCGTTTACCGCGGCTTTGGCACTGATGTGTAATGCACAATGCTCACTACATGTACAACTGAAAGGAATCAGTTGTACATGTAGCGAGCATTGTGCTTTACACGCCAGAGCCGCGTAAAAGCTGCCCTCGCGGGCGTTTTTTTTTTTTTGGCACAACAAAATGAGCCAGGGCTCATCAAGGGGGCCTGGCCTAACTGCAGGCGTCCTGCTGGCCCATTAGGCCACGCCCCCCGAAGAGCCCCGGCTCAATGGGCTACTGGTACCCCTGTCAGGCAGCCTTTTGTAGTGATCAACACCCTCTCCCGGGGAGAGGGTGTTGATCTCTGCATTTATTTTCTATTGGGTTGCCTGGCAGGGGACAGCGCCTCGCCTATTCAGCCTTAATGGTGGCGCTTCCCCTCGGCAGCTGGGGAGGGGCAGCGTCGCCATTAAGGCTGAAGGGGTGAGGCTGCTGGAAGCTGAGGCCGTTTTCCTGAAGACTGAAACTCATGGAGTTTCAGTCTTCAGGAAAACGGCCTCAGCTTCCAGCGGCCTCACGTTTCTCTCCACAATGGTGGCACCGGCCCACGGGCATCTGCTGCTTAAAGGTATGCCTCGCAGCTGCGGCGCCACCATTATGGCTGAAAGGCATTTTTTTCTGGAGCCTGAAGCTTTCGCACACGAGCGAGAGCTTCAGGCTTCAGGCTTCGGAAAAAAATCCTTTTCTTGTAGTGGCCAGCGCTGGCAGGGGAGATTAGTGGGCCCTGTGGGGCCCCGCCTCAGATTGAAATTTCGGAGCCCGGCAGGCCCCGCCCCACTTAAAGCCCTGGCCGGTGGTAAAAGGAAAGGCAATGTTGCCTTTGTGGGCACTTTTTTTTTTCTTTTTAAGTATTGATCTGATCGGATGGCCACTACCAACCCTGCCTACTCTAGATCACGCCCCCTCTTCCCCAACTCCTCCCCCACCTGCACTTGTGGGATCCCACATTTTTTCAATTTCCACCACTGTACAGAGCGTCAGCTTTTTTTGTATTCTACCACTGCAACAGCTTCACGAAATTTAAAAAAAAAACTATGTCATAGTCCCATTTAAAGTATTTGTACATTCACATTAACCCGGCTTTATACGAGCATAAGAAATCTTCAGTGCTGCTCTAGAAACGTGCAACTCTACGACTTCGAGGGTACCCCTTCCAGCATTCCTTTAAATAACCATCATGCACAAGAAAGTTAAAACAAAGAAGCCCCGTGGGACACACGTATTTCTTTAAAGGACACGTGAATGGCACTAAAGTAGTCCTTTTTCTGCTACACTGGTGTAAGCAAACTAACTCGTCTGGATTGGGACAAATACAATGACCCCGAGTTTTAAACAAACGCAGCAAATTGCATGGGATATGCTCCAAGGCCAGGAAACCACGTGTTGGATCCAGGCGCACCCAACACTTGCTACAAGGCTACCATTCAAGATTCATTGGAACCTGCACAGCGTCATTTTAGGATCATCAGATCAGTACAAATAACTTGATTAGCAAAGAATTAAAAAAGAAATTCAGAACCGCGCCAAACTACGTACAGATGAAAGGTTCCGCCTTGCGAAGGCTATATGAATTAAATTACGATTTCAGCACATGAATTCTGCTGCAGTGCAAGTCAAGCACCTCAAGGAGGCTAGGCGAGATCATAAATAACGAGAGAAATAACTTGCTGCCAATAAAAACACCCAGGCGCAATGCAAAAAACTGGAGCTGTGGAGCAAATGGCAGTAATCGCTACACAGGGCGGGGGTGGGAGTAAAAGACATTCCTGCAATCTTCAAGCCTAAAGATGAACAAAAAACGCTGTCACTAAGTTTCAAATTCTGGTTACGAGATGGCAGTGCTTCTAGTAGTTGCAAACGGATGCTCTTTAGTATGTAACCTGAACTAAGACTACTTCTGATGGGCGGCATTCCTGTAACCCTGAATCAAGCCCTAAGTTCCTCTTATAGCACCGCGATGCCCGCGGGCTGCAGTGCACTCTACACATCTAAATAAATAAAGTAACAAGCATATCAGAGGCAAGTCAAAATTAGCCTCATAAATTACCATTTTAATTTTATTTTACCGAATATTTAATTTCCCTTAATGTTAGCAGAATTTCTGAAACCCCAGATCTTACAAACCCATATATCTAAATGGAAGACAAAGACGAACATAAAATATATTATAGGTTGTAAATATGTTCCCAATGCAGGATTAGTGGGCCTTCCCCACGCAAGTGGTGCCAAAAAAGCTTTTAGTTTTGTTGCTTAACTAGATTCTGTGCTGCTGAGAAATTGAATAAAGAAAGGAAAGGAGGGGGGGGGGGGGGGGGCTGTGTGGGGCTGCAGAGCTTTCCATTCTTTGCAAATAAATCACCCAACATTGCGTGCATAGGGTCAGACGAAGCCTTGAAGACGTGCATTTATAGGAAAAACGACCCTATTCCCTGTCCTGGAAACTATAATTGGTATCTTCTTTGATTGATAGCGGACTGCCATCTTGGAAGATGCAAAGGAAAAGCAGGTCCAATGGGAAACGCTTGGTGAACTAGAAAGGAAAAGCAAGGGCGATGGGACCAGCCACTCTGCTACAAACCAATGCTGGAGGCCAAGTATGCTTTCGACGGAACCAATGTGCGCAACGCACATATTACAGCTATGACTCAAGTCATCAGATGGCCATGCGAGCTGCCTTGGCTGCTTGAGAGCTCAGCTGTTTTTCAAAAAGAAGCCAATATGAAATAAAAAGACAATACACGGTTTGTTAAACCGAGTCTGACCAATCTCCCTCCCAGTATGGGTTCAAAGTGTCCAACTTGGCTGCAGTAGAGCACAAACACAATGGACTCAAATGATAGTGGTAACAGCACAATGGGAACAGTGACTTCTCACATTTAAATCGGTTAAATGAGTTCCATTGATTGATTGATGAATGCTGATAGCAGTGTACTGTGTAGTAGTAAATCTGACCTATGTGCGCGATTAAGTACATCCAGTGCTGGAAGTGGACATTTACTGGGGGGTGGGTGGGGAACTCTCTCTGCCCCCACCCACTGCCCCAAGCTGTTGGTTGTTGGGCAGGAGGGATTGATGCAGGCATATCGTCAGTGGTGTGGGAACGACTGAGGGGCAGAGCGAGGTGTCGAATAAGGTGGGTGCCCTAAACAGGGCCGGCCTTAGGAGTTATGGGGCACTGGGAGGCAAAAGATGTGTGGGCCCCCTAATTTGCATAAATATTGACAGTGATATCACAAAATGAGTCTTTAGTACGCAAAGGTATCGTGGGAAACATGGTGCTATGCGTAAGGTAGTAGACAAATACACAGACGTCCAGTATAAGAATTCTCAATATTTAACATTTAACTAAGTGGCATTATCAGGAGTGAGGCATTTTTTGAAGTAGCAGACAGCTGAATACCTTGTACAGACTTCTAATTTAAGTTACGGGAGCACTCACTTTGGTTAAGTGGCGATGGCCAGATTTGAGAGCAGTCCGCAATTCAGGAACTTGAAAACATCTTTTCTCAGATGCAATTGATAGAACAAGTTACTCTCTTACCTTGTAACGTTCTTTCGATGGGATGGTCCGACGACATATTCCATATCTATGACAGGTAATGTCCACAGCTGTGTTGCTTTGGAAACTTTTTTCGGCGTCTGCGTCGATGACGTCGATGCGCCGTCCCCGAGGACCTCCTCCAACGGCCGACGTCACCCGATGTGATAAGTAGGACGCACGAAGCCTGTAGCCTCAGTTGTAGTTTTTTCCCCCAGAACGCGTGACACCAGTCTATTGCCAGTCAGACACACAAGGCCTTGCGGTATACGTAAGCTGCAATCGCATAAGAAATTCTGCAGCGGGGAAGGTAGGGAGGGAGCGATATGGAATACGTCGTCGGACCATCCCATCGAAAGAAAGTTACACGGTAAGAGAGTAACTTGTTCTTCGAGGGGATTGGGTCCTCCGACGTATTCCATATCTATGACAGACTCCCAAAGCAGTACCAAGCAAGGAGGTGGGAAAGAATTTAGAAAACAATTTTAACATGCCCAATTAAATTGCGGAAGAAAGAACTGCCTTGCCAAAGGCCAGATCCTGCCCTCGGATGGAATTGAGGGATTAGTGATGTACAAAAGTATGTACTGAAGCCCAGGTGGCTGCATCACAGATGTTACGAATAGGAACACCCCTCTGTAGGGCAGTAGATGCAACCATTCCCCTGGTAGAATGGGCCCGCAAGCCAGCAGGAGGGTCCTTACCCGCCAAGCGGTAACACTCGGAGATAGCTAAAATAATCCAACGAGACAAAGTCCGTTTCATCACAGCTTGTCCCAAACGCTTTCCAGCGTAACCAATGAAGAGTTGATCATCCACTCTGACCCGGGACATGCGTGAAACAAAAGCTTAAAGCTCTCCTAGGATCAAGCCTATGGAGCCTCTCCTCTTCCTTACCAGGATGTGGAGGAGGATAGAACGCCGGAAGAACAACCTTCTGGCTCAAATGAAATTCCGAAACCACCTTTGGAGAAAAGAAGGACGAACACTAAGGACAACCCTGTCCTTATGAAACACAGTGAAGGGTGGCTTAACTGAAAGTGCCTGTAACTCACTAACTCTGCGAGCGAAAGTGACCGCAACCAAAAACAGTTTTCAGAGTCAACAGCCTCAAAGGGCAAGAATGCAAAGGCTCAAACGGAGCACCCATAAGAAACTTAAGAACAAGCTTCAAATCCCAACCGGGCACCAAGAAAGGTGACGGAGGGAACACATTAGTGAGCCCTTTCAAGAACTGAGAAATCAAAGGAATTTTGAAATAGGAACACTTCAGACGAGCGCTTAAATATGGACAGCGCCGCCAGGTAACCTTTAACGGTACCCACTTGCAAGCCCCTGTGGGCCAAAGAAAGCAAAAAAGACAGAACCGTGGGAATGTCGCATTCAAAAGGATCCACATTTTGAACCCTGCACCAGTCGCAGAACCTACGCCAACGGCACAGGGACAGGGACTTTGTTGCTGGCCGTCTGGCCGAGAGCAACACCTCCATCACGTCTTCAGGGAGGTCTCAATCCTTATACCTCAACCTTTCAGAAGCCAAGCATGAAGGTTGAGGGATCTGACCTCTGGATGGAGAACCTGACCCCCTCCTCCCGTGAGAGCAGATCGTCTTGGTAGGGAAGACGACGTGGAGGGCAGATGGACAAGTCGAGAAGGTCCGGGTACCACGTCCTCCGAGCCCATGCCGGAGCAATGAGGATCATCCGGGAACCGAACCTGCGTAACCTCCGCAGCACTTGCGGGATGACGGGGACTGGAGGAAACGCATGCAGCAGTGGGAAGGACCACTCCACCACGAATGCGTCTCCTAAGGCTCCTCTTGGAGGAAATTCCCGTGAGCAGAACCTTTCGCACTTCGGTTGACACTGGAGGCGAAGAGATCCACTTGAGGGGTCCCCCAAAGGGCGAAGATCTCCAGGAGAATCTCCTGAGCCAGCTCCCACTCGTGAGAGATCGAACTCTGCCTGCTCAGAGCGTCCGCCGTCTTGTTCTCGTCTCCGGCCAGATGAACTGCCGAGATCGAAACTTCCTGCTGGATGGCCCAGAACTCGAGCTGCATCGCCTCCCTGCACAGAGGAAGTGACCCTGCCCCCCCTTTTTGTTGAGGCAGTGCATGGCCAGTGTTGTCCGTCAGGATCAGGACATTCTTTCCTCGCACAGTCGGCAGAAAAGCCTTCAAGGCTAGCCTGACGGCCCTCAGCTCCAACAGATTGATATGGAGTCTGGACTCCAACGGAGACCAACGACCGCTGACTGTCAACTTGTTGGCATGAGCTCCCCATCCTGTCAGGGATGCGTCCGTCACGATCGTCACCTCCGGCCAGGGAAGCCAAAACGGAGCGCCCTTCATCAGATTGCCTTCGACGGCCCACCACAGAAGGTCCTGGGTGACCGAGGGCGGCACCTGAGCAGGGTCCGACATCCTGCCGGAGGATTGTGACCACTGCATCTCGAGTGCCCACTGCAAAGATCTCATCCACAGATGATCCTCTGGCACCAGAAGAATGCAGGATGCCATGAGGCCGAGCAACCTCAAGAACTCGAATGCCGGGAGCGTCTGGGCATGCTGAAACTTGTGCACCATCTGCTGAATGTAAAGAGCCCTCACCTGGGGAGGAAAACACTGCCCCAGGGATGTGTCGAGCACTGCTCCGATGCACTGGAGCCGCTGTGTTGGCGTCAAATGGGACTTCTTTAAATTGAGGGAGAAGCCCAGCCTGTGAAGGTAGTGGCAGGTGACGGACAGATGATCCAGGACTTGCTCGGAAGAGCGTGCCCTGATCAACCAATCGTCCAGGTAGGGGTAGACGTGAATCCCCCTTGCCCGAGATGCGCTGCCACCACCACGAGCTTGGTGAAAACCCTCGGGCGGAGGTCAATCCGAACGGCAGGACCCGAAACTGAAAGTGCCAGTCGCCAACCGCGAACCTCGGGTACTTCTTGTGCTTGGGATGGATCGGCACATGGAAGTAAGCATCCTTGAGGTCGAGAGACACCAACCAGTCCTGAAGCTGAAGGGCCTGGAGAACTTGAGAAAGAGTAACCATCTTGAACTTGTCCTTCCTGAGGAGTTTGAACAAACTCCTCAAGTCCATGATGGGTCTCAATCCTCCGTCTTTCTTGGAAATAAAAAAATAAGGGGACTACCATCCCTTGTTCCTCTCCGCTACAGGCAGCAGTTCTATGGCGCCTTTCTCCAGCAGGGCTTGAATTTCCTGCGCAAGGAGCGGATCTGGACTCTTCAAAGAGAGATTCCCTGGTGGATCGTCGTGAGGCCTCTGCCGAAAGGGAAGACAGTAGCCGTGGGCTAGGATCTCCAGAACCCACACATCTGAAGTAATGGCGTGCCACTCTACAAGATGCTGCGCCAGCCTTCCCCCCCAACCGGCGAACTTTGGGACATGGCCTCATGACAGTGGTAGCGGCTGCAGCGTTGCCTGAGGGCAAAGAGGCAACTGCCTGAGCGGCCTTGGCACCTCGAGTGCTTCGTCGTCCACCTCTGGCACCCTTAAGTTTGCCCCTTTGACTGGCAGCTCCTCTCGCTCTATTAAAGGACGAGTAGTAACGAAAGGAACCTCCCCTCCATTGCTGTCCCCTAGGACGAAAGGGCAGAGGTTGTCAAACTGCAGCGCCCACCGACTTCGCTGCAGCCTTAGGGGTCTGCAACCTCTCAAGGCTCTCGTCAGCCTTGCTACTAAAAAGATGTTCCCGTCAAAGGGCATGTTGAGGAGCCGGGCCTGAACATCAGGAGCAAACCCCGACTTCCGCAACCACGCAAACCTGCGCATTAAGGTGCTCGCCGCCATGGACCGGCTGACGCAATCTGCCATGTCCAAACCCGACTCAACAGACTCACACATGGCATCCTTGCCATCTTGGACCATAGCAAGGAAACCATCCCGTTCGTTCCCTTCGGGAATGTGTTCAGCCGCTAATGCAACACAGTTCCACAGAGTGTGTGTGAAACGAGACAAGGCACATATGGAGTTGGCCGCCTGAAGCGACATACCCCCTGAAGAAAACACTTTCTTCGCCCAGCCATCAAAACGTTTGTCGTCCCTATCCGGAGGGATGGTAGGATACGACGCCTGCTTTGCCGGGGCCGTAGCCGCCTGCACCACCAAACTCTCCGGAGTGGGGTGCCTGGTCAAGTAGCAGGGGTCGCTACTGGCTGGACGGTATTTTCGCGACAAAGATCTGCCCACTGCCGGCAGACTCTCCGGAGCAGTCCAAGTCGCTGCCACCCTTCTCTGTAGAGCCATATGAAACGGCAGTACCGGGTCAGTTGGGGGACCAACATCGAGGATGTCCATAAGATCATCCTGGACAAACTCCCCTGGGGGAGCAGACCTGCCCAAGTACTCAGTGACCTGAGACATAAGGCGCCGGTATGATATCGGCATGAGTGCCGGGCTCGGGCCTACAAAACTCCACCTCCGGAGAGGTGTCCAGTCTACTGGCATCATGCAGTGACTGCCTCAGGTCATCAAACTGGCTGTGGCCTGAGAACATCTCATAAGGAACCGACTTAGGCACCATACCATCATCAGAGCCCTCATCCACCTCTGAAATGTACTCCAGATGGTGATAGGAAGGCACTTGGGGCAGCAAGCCATCTGTAACGCTCACCTGATTCCCGCAGAGGCGCCAGTCTTGACTGGTTGAATGCCGTATCTTCAAAGGTGATGTGTAACACACGGTTGGCTCTTTGGGCTGGACCTCTGTGCACTGTATGTCTGACTCGAAGAGTAAGATGTCTGCAGATAGAAAATATGGGATTAATGAACTGGGGTTTATTGGGTGCCTCTCTCCTCTTCCCTTTCTCTTCTCCTGTAGAACCCCAAAGGTTAACGCCCTCACCTTAGGTAAGTGAACGCCGAGCTCTCCATCTGCCTCGGGGCAGGGTGCCGTAACCAGTTTCTTCACTGGATAAGGGTGCAGGCCTCTTGACCTCAGAGGACTGCTGTCCGTCGTTAACTGCACGAACGGTAAGTTCTGGGCACTTCAAATGTCTTAAGTCTTTTGTAATGATATCTCTTGTTTTGCAGGGTTCCGGCGATGGCGGGCTGATGAGAGTTGAGGATCGAACCCGCGTGAGGAATAGAAGTGCCTGGCAGCACGTAAGTAAGCGCTTGTTGCCGGCTTCACGATGCGCACTAACTGTCCCTTTTATCTTGCAGGTACAAGTTCGGAGCTTTAGAGAAGCTGAAGGGTGCTGGAATACCCACTGGATTCGGCGTGGGAAGGAGTACTGGCACATGAGTAATAAAGTTGCCCAATGTCTTTAAACGCACCTTCTTTTGTCTTTCAGATGCGGGATACAGCGCCGAAGGCCTCCGGAGCGTGCAAAGAGCTGGTAAGCTTTTGTCTTTCAGATGCCGGAATGCAGCGCGAGACGTTGGTGACAGCCGATGGACCAGGTAAGAGATGCGCTGCCACTGAAGACCGTAGTGCTAACCTGTTCTTTCTTTGTCTTTACAGGTGCTGCTGAAGACTGGATTCCAGGATGGTAAGCCTTTGTTCCCTTAGGCCCAGGATCAGAAGCAGAAGACACGATGTGCGTTCTGCTGCAGAGGATGCAGAATAACGCAAAGCAAGATTCATCCATCGGGTGTGGTTTAAATAGCCTCCTGTAGTGCTTAGGTGTCTCCTTCCACAGCCTCGCCTAGGTAAGAAAAGAGTTCCTGCTTTCCAGAAGAGTTCCAGTGTTCTGAACCTAGGGAGTGGCTCCTGCCCCACCCAACAGGAAAAGTAGTCCCAAACAGAAGAGGATCAGGGGCTCAACTGGCAGGTAAGTAAGCAGCATGGTCTGCTGCAGGTAAGTCCACCCAAGCATTATGAGCCCGGCGCTTCCAGCGCTGGGACTGGGCATCTTTATGAGCCTGGTGCCACTGGCGCCAGGACAGGGTCCAAAAGGTCCCAATTGGGACTGGCTGGCACTCGGAACCGGGGTTATGGGTCTGCTTCCAAGGGAGTTGGGCAAGTCCTGATCTTTTGGAAGCAGAGATCATGACAGCCATGCCTGGACTTAGCAAGAGCCTTTCTAGGGGCTGCCCCCGACACCACAGCCTCGAAAGGTGTCGAAGGCGTCGAGTAAATTGGCGCCGAGAGAACCGACGTCGAGGAAAATCGGCGTCGAAGTCAGACGCAGGGCCGCCAGCCTTGCCGGCGTCGACACCGTCCTCGAAGCCGGAGCTCCGAGCGGGTCTCTCGACAACTTCCTCAGACGCGGTGCCTCGGGAGAGTCCGTCGACGACATCAGCGCGGCAGGCGTCGAAGTCTTCCTCGAAGACTGCTCAGTATCACAGTCTCGAGCGCGTCTAGGACTGAGACCTGGCATGGCGAGAACGGCTACCCTTGTCCGAGTGGGACCTCTCCCACGAGCCGTGCCGACCACGCGAGCCTGAAGGCGTGCGAGTGGCGTCTCTCGACCGGTGCCGACCGACCCCACTCGGAGGCGCGGACGTACCGGTGCCCTGCGACTCGAGAATCGCAAGCATTTTCTTCCCGAAGGAAGCCCATTCCTCCGGTGTCGCTTGCATGGAAGGGTAAGCGACCCGCCGACGGGCGGAGTCCTCGGAAGAGGACGGAGGAAGGCGACCGATGCCGGCGCTTCCGGGAATGCCTCGAAGAGGCAGAGGAGTGGCGAGAGACTCCTGGAAGGAGACCCACTGGACTTCCAACGGTGATGCGGAGAGTCGCCTCTCGAGTCATCCGTCGAAAGCCCCGCAGACCTCGACTTCCGGGGCTTAGACACCCGATCTACCGACAACAACTTCTTGCGTTCCCGCAAGGCCTTGGCCGTGAGCGACTGACAGTCGACACAGTCGTCCGTATCGTGGGCCTCCCCGAGGCACCAGAGGCAGGCGTTGTGCGAGTCCGTGACCGACATCTTGGACCCACAGTCCCCGCATTTTTTTGAAGCCCGGACGCGGGGGGTCGAGGACGAGGTAGACATCGTCGTACACAAAAACCGAACAGGTTCGAAGAACCGAGAAGATAACTTCAAAGAGTCGAGGCGTACCGAGATTCACAAAGCTAACATGTTCGCGGAAAAAACGGAACTGAGGCTACAGGTGTCGTGCGTCCTACTTATCACATCGGGTGACGTCGGCCGTCGGAAGAGGTCCTCGGGGACGGCACATCGACGCAGGAGCCGAAAAAAGTTTCTGAAGCAGCACAGCTGTGGACATTACCTGTCATAGATATGGAATACGTCGGAGGACCCAATCCCCTCGAAATACTGTTTGCAAAATGTCTTTTGAAACTGGTTTAAAAACACTATCTGTGGAAGGCATTGCAAAAATGCGATTGTGTTTTCCCCAACTGAAACTAACGTCTGTTTTTGCAGTAGTTTCACAATGGTTTATTTTTATTGTGTATATCTGGGCATATTGTTCAAATTAGCAATACTTTTTTTTCAGAAAAGGATTTTATCAAAAAAATAATAGCAAATAACTAGGTTCATCAAGTGCTGCTCACTACAAAATGGGAAGCTAGCCTCATTAATGTACCCACCGAGCCTTGATCGAAGGGGGGTGAGTAAGCCAAAACTGTTTGCTGGGTGTAGAATAGCAGGGGATCCTATAGCAGGAAGTTGCAAAGGCATCTGAGCAGGTTTGGAGACTGTTGCTGAGATGTTATACATTTAGACTATCCTGTAAATCACATCTTTCCTATTCCTGCAGTAACACGTGCTGTAAAATGTGCTTTGGCATGGGAGTACGGCGGCTCCCACGCTTTACTCGGTGTGGGAACTTTTGCCCCATAGTGAAAATCAAATCTTAAAGTGAAAGATATGCACTTATTTCACTTGACCTTTCCCCTTAGAAGGAACTCCACCAGACAAAAGAGCATTGGCCTTTCAAAAAAAGTAATCAACAGAAAAATAACCTGAGAGGAAATGGTTTATTATATACGCTGGCCAAGTATAAAAGGTGCTCGCCTTTTTAACCCTGCAATATGTAGTGAAATCTTCCTTAGAAAACAAAACCTCAATACGAGCATGTGCTTTGATTATCATTTTATGCGTCCTGTGGATGTCTGCACTGGAAACATGAAAACCCGGGTGTAATCCTGGTAGCCAAATACTTGAACCAGCTTGCAGACCTCGAGGGTGGTTGCGTCCGCGCTCTGAAAAAGGTTACTGTCCAGCCACATGAATCCTTTACTTGTGCCCTGAAAAGCAGCACATGGCCACAATGAGGTAACAACTGCACCAGTCTCCAGGATTGCAACCTCCCTTGACAAATCCTGGGCAAACATTCAAGACCCACTAGTCCTCTCATCGTTCCCCCCCTACTCAACCCCACGTCTGGCTTTCTACAATACTCTGCTTTATAAAGAGGACTTGAAAAGTACAAATACCATAGTAAGGTACCCACTCAAATATATAAATCATTACAGAAATATGTTAGAAATATGTTAAGTAAAAAGTGTACAATTGGGCAGTACTCCACCACCTTCACTGGGTGACTACAAATGCCAGATTAAGCAAAATGCAAAAACATGGCCTTTTAGTTTTGAAAATGTTGTTTCAAGATGTATAACATTTAATGTGTGAATGGTTACTTTGTGTTTGTGTTTAAGGCATGGTTCATATGGGATGAAAGTATCCCATTCTAGCAAAAATAAACTTTTTGGTGCATTAAATGTAACATCTGAAAATAATGTAGAAGGAAGTTGGTATAAACAAGATGGAGGGTTCGGAACGTGCGGCTGGTGGTTATTATAGAATGGCTGGCTTGGGGGAGGCCTACGCATACTGTATGCCCGGAGGTCTGATGTAGACCGACAGGTCTGAATTGTAGGGGCATCAGTACCTGAAGGAGGCACGTTGCCGAACTCAGCTTCGAGGGCAGTGCATGATGCGGATATGATCCAGGGAGCCGGTAGTGACTAGTAGGCGGCCGCAAATTATGGAGCTCTGTGGATTGGGACAGATATGCTCGTAAGGCGAGAGGATCACGTATTTAGAAGAAGCAGTTCTATTATTATTCTGACGGAAGCACAGCTTGTTACATGTCGGAGCTGCGGATTGAATATAGATGTGATTTAGGAGGCTTGACAGGGAAACCGAACAGTGCCGTCTCGTCAAAACAGGTATGAAAGTGCTGCGTGGGGCTGATGGTATAAGGGCTATGTGTTGGAACAGCTGACATTACTGTGCTCAGTGGAGAATGCCCCGGTGACTAGTAATCCTGGGCAAATTCATTTTGGTTTTCGTTTCGTAATAAGCAGTGCAAATGGGAAGTGTGTCCAGTGGTTAAAACCATATGGTTATGTACTCGGGACAATTTTAATTTATTTATACATTATTACCCTTTAAAGTAAATCATATTTTATTGCAATAAATCGTCACATGGTCTGCTTGGTTGTAAACTTATTAGCAGTTCAGTAGAGGTGGTCGCAATATACTGGAATGTTTTTCTCTATCCATAGAACCTTTTTGAACTTTTGAATAATAAAAAAAAAAAAGCACCTCTTAAAATAATGTGAAATGAGAACACGGACGGAGCCGTCCGGTTACTGGGCTCTGTACACACCATTATGGAGTCGTGATGCATGAGTTAATGTAACAGCAGGTGGTGGGGGGCGGCTCGGGGAAGGAGCAAGGATTTCAAATGATTCCATTACATGGAGAGTACAACTGTTCTGTGAATTATGATGGCATATAGTTCGCAACATCATATAAAAAGGCTCCAGACAACTGTTATTGGTTGTAGGCAAACAATATACTCACTTTTCAAAGCTGTATGGCACCTTGACAGATGATTAATTTTATATGCCTGTGTTGGCGCAGATCAATCGTTTGCTTTCTCGTTGAAAGTTCACCCACCGTTTGATTATTTTGGTAAAGATATTGTGGCTCAGTGCATCGGGTCCGCACAACAGCATTCTACTTTAGCACCTACTTTTGACTCACCTTGCCCAATTGCCTCCCATTCTAGCGCAATTCATACACCAATTGTGGTATTTAATTTGTTTATGCACATGTCATTACGAGAAGACACCTGAGCACTGTTATGACAAGGCGCTAAAGAGAATAGTTGATTTGGCTGTGTTAAGCCTTCATTTGCCTAAGAGATTAATTCTGGCATAATTTGTGTAATTCGACCCCAATCTCTCTGGGGAGTGACTTCGGTCCACAGGAGCTCTTAAGGTGTTCGCTCCGCAGTTAAATCCCACTCCTTGTGCACCGTTCCACCTTAGTTTGTCCCATTATGCCTTGGGGCCCAACCCGGAGCCCTGGATATCCAAAGGGTGCTCCCCCTCTTTCGCTTCTCATATGCCGCTATTGACACCATTTTGTCACTCATTAATATTCAAGGTAGCCTTCAGGACTCAATTCTTTCAACATCTGCCCAGTATGGATTAAATTACCCTTTGGTTGCATGGTCAGGTTGGGGTGGGGTGGTATGGTACCAACAAATGGTGGTTTATTACCGGATATACGCAGCATTACATGGCACTGAATGTAATGTTCCAGTTAAAAAAAAGGTTGTGTTTGATATGTGTTGGCAGCCATTAAGATTAGTTTTATCCACATTAAAGGACTGGAACTCCGCATACGTCTTGGGGCTCTGTGAGCCCCAGTCATGATGAAAGAGGAGTTCAATAGCCTTGTCTCCAGGGCGGGTGAGGGGGGTTGTTTGTAAGTGCCCCACGTGCTTTCTGGTCTTCCCACTTATTATTGAATACACAAGGGTTGCTCATTCACCTAGTGTTGTTCGACGGCCCACCTACGGACTCCCCGGCTCTTTTCCCGCTTCATCGCCCCTCCCCTTCCGCCTTTCTTCTCGGGTTGCCTTTCGTGGTTCAGTGGGCACACGGTGGGGAAAGGGGTTCAATACGACAAAACTTCAGTCATATAACACGGTGGGAGAGTTCTGAACACATGGCTGTCATAATTCCCATCGGGTTGATTGTGGGTCCCTGGGAATTGTTCGGTTTTACGGCCATGTACAGGGTGAAGAGAGTAAGGGAGAATTAAACCAGATGCTATAGAGGATACAAATTCCTTAATTTTTAGGAATTTTTGCACAGGTTGGAGTGTAAGTGACTAATGAATCAGACCGATAAGTGTGCCAAGCGCACCAGTGTTATTAGACAGAGGGAGCTGTTAAGAATGATAATTCATGGGGTAGTTAATCTCCACCAACTTTAATCTACAAACAGGTGGGGTTCTCACTTATCGGCTAGGGTTAACTAATTTGGAGAGGGAAAATATGGGCTTGAATGAAGATTAAAAGGGTGCACAGAAAGTGTGCGAGTTTATTGTATATAATTGAATGTGATTATTATATTGAAAAATATTATTAAAATCGATTGAATTTTCTCAGAGAGGAACTTTAAGTTCGGTTAATAAGCTGCATGTTTTGGGGAAGGAAACCTATGAAATTGTGTTCATTGGCTTAGGGATCCAGGGAGAAGTAAGCTCGTTCAGGTGAAGGTGGACACAGTTAAATCACCTGTTCTCAATCTCAGTTCAGCCCAGAGTTATTGTATATTTCTCAAGTTAGGTTTAGTTAATTTTATTTTTACACATTTTGTTTATGTCAACATTTTAACTTTATTTTCTTTCCATATCAGTATTTAGTTTCAGTTTCGACCAAGGACTTTACATTAACTATGGCAGTTCCAAGTAATCATATTATTGATTCTTTGCACATTTTGTCTTGGAACATGAATGGCTTAAACAACCCTATAGAAAAGGAAGAAAGAAAAATAGTGTCACATTTGAGGCATCTAAAAGCAGATAATATTTTACAAGAGATGCATTTGACATATGCAGAGGATACTAAATTTGAGAAAGGCTGGGCTGGACAGATGTTTCATTCCACACACTCTTCACGCTCAAGAGGAGTATCAACATGGTTTAAAAAGAACTACCAGGGAACTATTGTAGGTTCTAAGACAGATAAGGAGGGTCGTTGGTTAACAGTTACAATCCAAATCCAGGAGCTGAGTTTACCATATACAACATCTATACTCCTCTAATATAAACAGAGCTCCATTTTTCAGTGGATTGGGCCGTTCCTCATTAGATACAGGTGGAAAGAACTTGTTGGTAGGAGGGGAACTTTAACCTGGTGGTGGACTCAATTTTGGATAGAAACAGTCAGATGGTAGGAAAAAAAAGATAGAGGCGATGAAGTTGTTAATGCAAGATTTTGGTTTGACGGATGTCTGGAGATTGGAACACCAGACAGGGAGGGAGTAAACTTTCCATTTGGGAGCCCATAATATGTATTTGCGTCTAGACAATGTGAGGACATCAGGAATAGTGACACAAAGTGTTACGAGCAGTGAGATGGAGGGCATCGTCATCTCAGATCATGCACCCATCAGATTAGAACTCCACTCAATTATTCATCAGGCAAAACAAGAATTTGGAGATTGAACACCACAATTTTGAGAGAGGAGGAATTGAATATTTTAGCGGAGGAATAAATTAAAACCAATCTGAATGGGGAAATGGGGATTGATACTGTTTGGGAAGGTTTTAAATGTGTGATGCGTGGTGTGGCTGAGTGTCTGGAATTTAAAAAAGGAAGAGAGATTAGAAGTGCAGAACTTAATTCAATTAAGAACTAATGGGGTCGTCTAATAAAGGGAAACAAATGAAGTTGATTAAATTAAAATATGATTTAAACAAAATTCTTAGTGAGAAGGAAGAGTTTGCAATCTTCAGGTCAAAATACAGTTACTATGAAGGAGGCGAAAACTGCAGGAGATTATTGGCTCACTGTTTGAGTGTAAGAAGCGAACAGAACAATTGGTGCGATTAAAAAAAGATCAAGGGGTGACTAGGGATCGAAAGGAAATAAATGAGATATTTAAACACTTCTATATGAATTTATACAGTGAGCCCGTGAGGCTAGATCCAGATTGGTAGACCCAGATTGGATGGACCAATTCTTAACGACTATGCAGATAAAAAAAACTGACAGAGGAAGAGAAGGAATATCTAGAATCAGAAATAGATCTTTAGAGGAGGTCAAAAAGGCTGTTTGGAGCTTGAATTTAGGGAAATGTCCAGGGCCAGATGGTCTACCAGTGGAGTGCCAGAAAATGTTCAGATTCTGATGAGACCTGTTTGTAAATTGTAAAATAAAGGGCATTTTACCACCTACTCTAGGACACGCAACAATATCCCTCTTACTTAAACAAGGTCGCCCGGAGCTGTAACCAGGAAGATACAGACCTATTAGTTGGATAAATTCAGACAGCAAAGTATTATCCAAAATCCTGGCTAATAGACTGGAGAAGATACTCCCAAGTTCAATACATCCCAACCAGGCAGGTTTTATAAAGGGTGGAGTTTTGGCTTCGAACATGCGGAAGTTGTTGCTTACCTCGAAAGAATGCCAGGAAATGATCATAGAATCAGTGGCCTTGTCCCTCGACGCAGAAAAGGGAGTTAGATGTGAATTCTTCTGAGAACGATGGAGAGGATTAATTTTGGATTATGAATACCTGAGTTGGATTAGAGTGCTCTATAAAAACCCTACAGAGATTAACACAAACCGGAAAATATCTGAAAAATTTGAGCTGCAACTGAGAGGCAGCAAGGTTGCCCTTTATCCCCATTACTTTGTGATTTCGATGGACCCACTGGCGGAGGCAATAAGAGCAGATCACAAGATTGTTGGAATTAACTATAATGGGGTGTGTCAAAAGCTTTGGCTATACGCCGACAATCTGCTGGTGGTTATTCAAGATTTCACATCATCAATCCCGGCACTGATGAATTTGGCTGGATATATTGTAAGATAAATTGGGCCAAATCAGAGTCTCTGCCCTGTACTCACTCACCCAGCAAAGTACTGATAAGGAACTTTGGCTTCACATGGTGCCCATTTAAGATGAAATTCTTGGGCATATGCATCACAAAGAATATTTGGGAAATGAGCCTAAATATGGACCTGACAATGCAAAAAATAATATTGGAAATAGATTATGTTAACACCAAAAATAACCTGTCCCGAGTACGATTCCCCTTCCGGTCAAGAAATCAATATGGAAGAAGGTGGATGACATACTCCAATCTTTATGGAATAAAAAAGGTTCAGAGATTGAAACTATGGAAACTGCAACTACAGGCTGACAGAGGAGGATTGAGCATTCCAAAATTTGAACGTTACTATCAAGCGTTCACGCTGCAACATGTTATGCCATTAATAGAAAAATAAGATGAATGGGCAATCACGGAAGCAAATGGGACAGGTCCGTTGAAGACATGGGCGATTCTGTAACGCTCACCTGATTCCCGTAGAGGCGCCGGTCTTGACTGGGCGTATACCGTATCTTCAAAGGTGATGTGTAACACACGGCTGGCTCTTTGGGCTGGACCTCTGTGCACTGTATGTTTGACTCGAAGGGTAAGATGTCTGCAGATAGAAATTATGGGATTAAGGAACTGGGTTATTGAATGTCTCTCTTCTTCCCTTTCTCTTCTCCTGTAGAACCCCAAAGGTTAACGCTCTCACCTTAGGTAAGTGGACGCCGTGCTCTCCATCTGCCTCGGGGCAGGGTGCTGTACCCAGTTTCTTCACTGGATAAGGGGAGCAGGCCTCTTGACTTCAGAGGACTGCTGTCCGTCGGTTACTGCACGAACGGTAAGTTTCGAGTAATTCTAATGTCTTTAAAGTCTTTAGTAATGATGTTTCTTGTTTTGCAGGGTTCCGGCGATGGCGGATGACGGGCTGAAGTGAGTTGAAGATGGAGCCCGTGTGATGAATAGAAGCGCCTGGAAGCACGTAAGTAAGCGCTTGTTGCCTGCTTCACGATGCGCTCTAACTGTCTTTTATTTTGCAGGTACAAGTTCAGAGCGGCTGCAGGGTGCCGGAATACCCACTGGGTTAGATGTGGAAAGGAGTAATGGCACGTGAGTATTAAAGTTCCCCAATGTCTTTAAACGCACCTTGTTTTGTCTTTCAGATGCGGGATGCAGCGGCGAAGGCCTCCGGAGCGTGCAAAGAGTTGGTAAGCTTTTGTCTTTCAGATGCCGGAATGCAGTGTGAAGACCTCCGGAGCGCACGAAGAGTAGGTAAGCCTTTGTCTTTCAGATGCCGGAATGCAGCGCGAGGCGTTGGTGACAGCCGATGGACCAGGTAAGTGAAGAGCTGTCACTGAAGACCGTAATTCTAACCTGTTCTTTCTTGTCTTTATAGGTGTTGCTGAAGACTGGATTCAGGATGGTAAGCCTTTTTCCTTAGGCCCAGGATCAGATGCAGAAGACACGATGAGCGTTCTGCTGCAGAGGATGCAGAATAACGCAAAGCAAGATTCATCAATCGGGTGTGGTTTAAATAGCCTCCTGTAGTGCTTAGGTGTCTCCTTCCACAGCCACGCCTATGTAAGAAAATAGTTCCTGCTTTCCAGAAGAGTTCCAGTGTTCTGAATCTAGGGAGTGGCTCCTGCCCCACCCAACAGGAAAAGTAGTTCCAAACAGAAGAGGATCAGAGGCTCAACTGGCAGGCAAGTAAGCAGCATGGTCTGCTGCAGGTAAGTCCACCCAAGCATTATGAGCCCGGCGCTTCCAGCGCTGGGACTGGGCATATTTATGAGCCTGGTGCCACTGGCGCCAGGACTGGGTCCAAAAGGTCCCAATTGGGACTGGTTGGCACTCGGAACCTGGGTTATGGATCTGCTTCCAAGGAAGTTGGGAAAACCCTGACCTTTTGGAAGCAGAGATCATGACAGATTCCATCAACTTCCAATATAGACCATGGGGCTCGTTCTGCCTTAACTGAATTTTTGAGATCTACCTGGAGGGCATATGAGGTTACATCGAAATTGAGACCATGTCGAACCAAAACTTCCTCAATATGGATGAATATAGTAATTAAGATAAACACCACCATGTTTTGGATACATTGGTTTTCTGCTGGCATCAGGATAATCAGATTTATTTAAAGGTAAAAGGTGAAAACATTCCGAGAGCTGAAAGTAGAATACAACTTGGCTGACTGCACGTATGGGGACTATAGGAGTTTGAAACAGGCAGTGAATATGCAGACATTGGACAATTCAGAGTTAATGGCATCTAAGATGTACAACATTTTAAGCGGGTTATCAGAAAGGAATTAAAAGATCCTGGATAAATGGTTGACGTGCCTAAAAGAAGAAATTACGCAACATAGATGGGAAGCATTGTGTGGGAACATCAAAAGAATGTCTTTAAACATAGGAGAGAAGGCATGTCAAGTCAAGATCCTGAACAGAGTGTTTTGAATACATAAGCAAGGTTTGATTATGACAGACATTTGTTGGTGATGTGGCCACGCTCTAGGATCAATGCAACACATGTTCTGGGAGTGTTACAAGGCGAGAGATTTTTGGAGTGGAATTACCGGTTTGATGAACAGAGTGCTGAAGGAAAATCTGGATTTTGACTTTGAGACGCTGATCCTGGGAGAAACCACGATATTGGAGGATTTAAGCCATCATCAAATAAGCTGGATTTTAAAAGGGCGTTTAGTGTAAAAAAAACAAATCTTGCGAAATTGGAAGTCAACAAGTTTTCTGACATGGAATACTTGGGTGGAAGAAATGTACACTATTTGCAACAGGTGGTTTTAAAAATGCAGAAGAAAGAGTGCCCGTTTCAATGAATTTGTGTGGCCTTCTGGAGTTTGGATCTGGAATGAACATGTGTTCCAATGAGCACTTTGCAGCTCCTTCTGATATTCTGTATTTTTGCAAGATGATTGTGCAGGTTTATATATACATTGGGTAGTGATATTTGATTAATGTGAATTTGAACATTGAATATTATTATCCCTCGTTTTATTTTTTATTTTCTTCTCTTTCCCTCAATGATTGGTACGGTCATTGCATTTGGTTGTTGGGGGTGGGTCTAGGGTATATACAGTTTAATATTTGAAGTATATATGTGGAAGTCAAGGTTTTATTTGTTACCTGTGTTGGACATTTTTAATGAAATGGTTTAAAAAAAAAAAAAAGAAATGACCAGTAACAGGCTGGCCTTTTTGGCAGGTGCGAGTAAATAGGAGAGCATGGGTAGCTCAAATTGAGGAGTGGGTGAAACAACGATGTATGGTTGCCAGATGGTTGGAGGCGTTGTCATGACAATCTAAATGAAAATGCAATTATTTATATTGCACGTCGTGCTGCACTGCAACCCCCAAGCACGAGATTGGATATCAAACCCATGTTGCTTAGCGTGTTCTGGTTACCAAAATGAGAATGTTGCCCCCTGTGCAATCCTCCAAGTCCATATATAGGTGGGATGGATGAGGGGAAAACTGGTGAGAAAAGCGCTGTGTGGGAGGATGGATGAGTGATTTGTGGCAATCGGTGTGTAGAAAATGAAATTGCCTTTTTAAAGAAAATGCACACTCACATCGTCTTCCGTAAAACAGGATTTACCTGCATTAATGACAGAGCACAAGAACTGTTTGGGTCTCTCAGACCCTCAACGCTCTCTCGCACAAGATATAAACAGTTTCAGTAGATTGTGCACTTCATAGATAGAACTACTTGGTACTTATAACCAGATATCTTTAATGTGCAGTGCATTGGGAATCAGAGCCGATACGCTGTGTGCCATTCATATGAATGTGGGGCTGAATTGCTTGTGACATTTAGTCTTTTGCCTTTAAAAGAAGGGGTCTCCCACTACTCCTTGGATTCCCTCGAACAAAAACCTGATGAAGAGTTCATTCGGCCTCTGCTGGGAGAGTTGATCTTTCCAAAGTCCTCCATCAGTGAGGTGAAAACTGAGTGTCCAAGGCAGAGGCAAGCTCTGTCCCCACAGGGTCCAGTGAGGGTGAACTGCTGCTGGGACAAGATCTGCCCATCAGCCACAACGGTACCAAGGACCTCACAATGTTGAAGGACTCTTGCAGTTGTGTGCCAGCCTCTCCAGTGTTTGGGAGCCAGAGTATCTGATCCTTGAATCCCTGGATTAAGTTTCAGAACACCAAGATAGGCAGGGTACCAGTTTTCATCGCATGAGCAGAGTTCCCGGCTTTTCGAACCACAGGACCAGACACGGCTGGAAGTAGAAGAGCAAGCAAATCTACAGTGAGGTAAATGCTCTCAGACTTTACAGTACCTTTGGTTTGAAGAAAAGATGCAGCTGATGGACTCTGTTCCTGGGCCTCAGTCGTGGGGAAAAGAGGGAGGACTTCTGGGGACTCCTGCACCACAACAGGACGGTCACCGACCGCAGCCGACCAACTTCAATTCAGTGGCACTTTGGCGTTTCAGCTTCTCGCGACTACCGCAAATCGCAACGCTGCGGTTCTTGGCTGTCGAGGTGGACGCTCCTTGCTTCTGGGGTCCCGCACTCTGTTGAGGGGGCTCAGGCTCAGTCAGTCCTGCTTCCTGGGAGTCTGGAGGATCTTCCTGGAGCTCTTGGCCAACTTAAAAGCAACGCACACAAACTGGTGTTCCTCTCCCCGGCTACACGGTTTCCAACAGCACCCTGTGGAAATTTCAACCAGCTCCAAGATGGATGTCCAGATGGCTTACTTTGGAGTCGATTGGTCCCACCAACTCAAGGGGAGAAGTCGTCTTTGCAGAGCTTCTCTGTTGAGGGGAACTTGGAGCTTCAGCACAGCAGCAGGGCTTCACCGGGCAAACCAACGGTCCAGGAGTTGCAGCAGGCGTCTTCTTTGGATTCCTTTGTCCAGTGGACAACTCTGCCTTCCAGCCAAAAATCCTCGCCTTTTATGCAGGTTTCTCCCATTCATTCCAGCCTAGCTGTCAATCACCCAGCAGAGTGGCTGTCTTTGCCGGACAGCCAGCCAATCACCTTGAGGTGCATTCCTGTAACCAAGAGGATTAAGCACAGGGAGTTTCGGGCGCCTCCCTCACTTCCTGCCCCTGCCAGACATACTGGAGCCAAAGGCGGGCTTCACTCGTGAATCCCGCCAAAGACAAAACGAACAAAGGGACCAAACCTGGTTTGGCGCGTGGAGTAAATCTCAAGAAGGACCTTTCCAACAAGAAATGGCGAAAAAAAGACCTGGGCCATTTTGACTAAAATAGCACCCAAGAGTGCTTTACTGCAGCTGCGAAAGTAGTCTGCAGTAAAAAGTAAACCACTGCCACCAACCATTAATTGTAGAAAGGGTAACAAAAAAAAAATGTTACATGAGGAACTAGACCAAGGGGATACTAAGTAACCCCTGCAGCACCCTATTGTAAGATAGTGTGTGCTGGGTCTAGAAAGTTACAATGCAAGTAAAGTGAATTTCACTTCACTGCTCTTGGAGACAGTAGTTTATCTATGAGAAGGTATTCAAACCTTTGGGAAATCTGCAAGACTTCCCTGTGTCACTGCACTGAAGGTGCAATGTGTCACACTGTATAAAGATGCCTGTGGAGTTCGTCAGACTCCATAACCAAAAGAAACACAGTTTAAGTCACAAAAATACACGAGAGAATGATAAGAAATTAAAAAGTCCTAGAGTCCAGCAAAAGTACTGGGGATCTCTAAGGTAAAGAGGAATTGGCGCATTTCTGAGAATTGGCCCTAACACTTTGCATATGAATAAAGATTATGTAACTAAGTGTGGAAGTGTTTGATTGGATACTTTTATTTACTGGTTTAATTGCACAGCTCTACAACTCACATTACCCCTCTTAAGATAAGCCTGGCTGCTCAGTCACACTACCAACTTGTGTAGTACAGGCCTATAACCCTTAAGTGCCAAGGGCGAGTATGCTCGTCCTTTTTGTATAGACTTGCATAATAGCCTGGCACTTAAGGTGGGTTGCCCAATACCAAGAGATAAGTCTTGTGTAGTCCCACACCAGTTGGGCTGCACTAATTCTTACCTTACACTTAGGCACTCAAACTCTTTGAACCAGTGTGCTTATATTTTGAACCAGCTCAACGCTGCATCATACCTCGCAGAGCCAGTCACCTGCTCGGTTTGAATCAACTTCCCCTCGCTAGACCCCGACTCGAACTGCTGGAGCGTCACTCACATACTTGAACCAGCAGCTACACTACACAAATCTACCCAGCTTGACCTCCAACTGCTGCTTCATCGAACCGAAGCATCAGATCACTGTCGTTTTATTGACCAACAGCCACCTTGGTCCATTTTGGACTCTAGAAACTAGTTAGGTCACTTTGATCACTTTTACACCAAAGAACATACCCTCTAAAAGAACTCTGGCTTTTACTTTTCTTTCACTCCCAATTCATTACCCAGAGTGCTGCATCATGCTATCTTTGCTTAGTCTATGCCCTTTCATCAAAGGTGGGTTTTGTTTAGGGTTTTCCATTTTGTAATTATTGCATATGGTATGTTTAAAGTATATATTTATAAAACCTGGATTGGACATTCCTTTATTTTGGGTGGTTATACTTCACTGTTGGGTTGCAACTGAATTGCATTCACACCCCGAGAGGATAGCCTTCCCTCAGCCCACGTTACCCTAAAAGGCAAAGGAGGTAGATCTCTTTCTGTGCCCGTTTTACCTTTATTTGTGTTGGCTTTCGGTTTGTAGAAGTGTGAGGTCTAAGAAGGCACTTTAGCCTCTACTCACCCTTGTATTCCTGCACGAAAAAGTCAGGTGCCCCACCAAAATAACTCATGCACGTGCATGTATGTGTACACACAGATTTGCTTCCTTTCACACATGCACTCATTTGAACTCTGGATGAGAAGTAGACCTTGTGCGCGCTTTTTTTGTGTGCCAGACGCCCAATGCAACATTTGTACATTTGTACATGCATCCCAGTCCACCTTTCCCTTCATTTCACAATGTATAATGTCCTGATCCAAGTAGTAACAGGTTAAGCGTAACCTGTGTGATGAATCCAATTGAGTCATCACTGTTTTCCCGGCTGTGACATCCTCCCATGTGGCCAGGGGACGGCAGCTGCTACCTGATACAGACCTTGGGGGCAGCTATGACACGCATTACTTACCGTCATAGCATTTCTGACGATTGCATCTGCTTAGATTCACATGCTGTGCATAAAGTCCGACATCTAGTGGTAATCACGGAGTATTGGATCTTTCTTTCGAGGATCGAAAGGGGACGTCGACATGCCTTGACTAACACCATTGCTAACGTGACGTGTAGTGTACCCACAATCCCTCACGCGTCGAGGTCCCGTTAATATATTAATTGTACATTTAGAGCAATACTTAGGTGAGTGTCAAAGAAAAGGGTTATTAAAATAAACAAGAGATCGCACAAATATTCAAACATTGTGCAAGACTTTTACCTACCTGTAAGAAGTGCTTCATTTCACCTAGACTTTTGCCCAACTGTCATTGGCCTGGCCTGTCTCCCCGAATGACTTCTTCCCTCGGACTTAGTGTTTGGTCTTCCTTCCAGGAAGGGGTTAACTTACTTTGCATTGGGGGTGTCCAAAAGTACTTACCTGCTTCAGAATATTTGTGTGATCTCTTGTTTTCTTCTAATAACCCTTTTCTTTGACACTCTAGCATTGCTCTAAATGTACCAGTAATATATTAATGTCCACAGTGTCCTAGCTATTTAAGTCACCTGAGGGTGTAGGGAGTGTCTGTGTGCCATCCCAAATAAGTATTTGCTGATTTAGAGTAAGTGTATTTTGGAGGTATTTGTGTATTGCTATTAAATTGCTCCCTTCTGAAGAAGGCTCATTCAAACTGACTGTTATAAATTAATAATTGTTTAAGGTTAGTTGCAGGACGATTTCTTTTAGGTGAGCATTCAATACAATTGATGCCCTTGCCATTATACCAGATGGCAAAACGCTTCCATTTGCTGGAGTAGCAATGCCTGGTGTTAGGTTTCTGAGCTTCTCCGAGTATGTCCATGCATCTTTGAGGGAGCTGGAGGTGCCCGAACTCTATGACTTCAGGACCCATGCTGCGAAGTTGAGAGCATGGATTGTTAGGGAGATTTCTCAGAAATGTGAAAGGTGCCTCCACCTTAGAGACCCCCAGCAACTTTGCTGGATTTTGAGGACTTGATTTTTTTAACCTGGAGAGAGTGGGACCCTTTTTCCCACTCATGCAATTTTATACACTGTTTCTTTTGGGTATGGAGTCTGGCAAACTCCATAGGCATCTTTTTACATTGTGTCCCACAGCACCTTCAGTGCAGTGACAGGGAAGTCTCAAATTTCTCAAGGTTTAAATACCTTCTCTCGGATAAACTATTGTTTCGCAGAGCAGTGAAATTGACTTTACTTAACATTGTAAATTTCTAGACCCAGCACACCCTCTCTTACAATAGAGTGCTGGAGGGGTTACTTAGTATCCTGTGTCTAGCTGCTCATGCAACATTTTTATGTTACCCTTTCCTCACTGAATGGCTGGTGGCAGTAGTTTCATTCGAACTACCATGGTTTGCATTTATCTCGAACCGCGTTCACGGCTCCGTTAAAGTAACCGCAGGAGCCATCTTTTTCAAAATGGCGCAAGAGCCATCCTTGACAAAATGGTCCCCGGTCATCTTTTTTCGCCAATTCTTTGTGGAAAGGTCCTTCTAGGGATTTTCTCTGCGCGCTAAACCGGGTTTGGTCGCTTTGTTAATTTCGCCTTTGGCGGGATTCAGGAGTGAAGCCCGCGTATGGCTCCAGAGTGTCTGGGGTAGGCAGGAAGTGAGGGTGGTGCCCGAAACTCCCTGTGCTCAAGTCTCCTAGGAGACCCAAATGCACTCTGTGGTGATTGGCTGGCTGACTGTCCGGCAAGGACAGCCACCGTGCTGGGTGAGTGACAGCTAGGCTGGAATGAATGGGAGAGAACCGACTAAAAGGAGTGTCTTTTGGCTTGGAAGGCAGAGTCGACTACGGGACGAAGGAACCGAAGAAGAGCTTGAAGAGGACGCTCCACCGTTGGTTTGCTCGGTGAAGCCCTGCTGCAGTGCTGAAATGCCAAGTTCGCATCGACGGAGAAGCCCCTGCAAGGAAGACTTCTCCCTTTGAGTTGGTGGGACCAATCGACTCCAAAGTAAGCCACCTGGACATCCATTTCAGAGCTGGTTGAATTTCCTCAGAGTTGCTGCAGGAAACCTTATAGTCAGGGAGAGGAACACCAGATTGTGTGTGTTGCTTTTCACCTGGCCTAAAGCTTTTGGAAGATCCTCCGGACTCCAAGCCTGAGCCCCCTCAGAAGAGTGTGGGACCCCAGAAGCAAGGAAAGTCCATCTTGACAGCCAGGAACCGCGTTGTTGCTATTTGCGGTAGCCGCGAGAAGCTGAAACGCGAAACAGCCACTGAAAGTGAAGTTTGCCGGTTGCAGGTTGACAGTCCCAGTGCATTGCAGGAGTTCAAAGCAAACACCCCCCGACATCCTCCCTCTTGTCCCCACGACTGAGGCCCAGGAACAGTGAGATCTGCAGAGTTGCACAGGAACATAAGTCATCAGCTGCATCTTTTCTTCTTTACCAAGGTATTGTAAAACAAGTCTAAGAACTTACCTTTTACTGTAAAAGTGCTTGAAATTTCTACAACTCACAAGTCTAATCAGCTTGTGGCCCTACATTTGATTCTTCATTTTATTTAAAGACTCCTAAGAACTTGTGCAAAGACTTTTCCATTTACTTACCAGAAGTGCTATATCCTCTACAAGACGTTTTACCACTGACTTTGGCTTAGTCGATTGAATTGAATGACTTCTAGTGAACTCTAAAAGTATTTGCACTGCTTATGAATATTTGTGGTCTCTTGTTCTAATAACCTTTGCCATTTACCAACTCCTAAAACTATTCCAAATGGCAACAGTAAGATATTAATGTCCTCAGCACCCTTGTTACTGAAGTCACCTGTGGGTGTAGGTTGTGTCTGTGGGCCATCCCAAAAGGGTCTTCACTGATTTAGAAACTAGAGTGTACAGTATTGAAGTGTTTGTGTGTTACTATTCTATTGCTCCCTACTGAAGAAGGCTTTATAACCGACAGATAAATAATTGTTTATGCAAGAAACCTTGAGGGTAAGATTATTTGAATACCTGTAACTGTGAATCTTTGTGCAACTCCACTACTGCTCACATTTCCCCTCTTGAGATAATCCTGGCTGCTCATCACGCTACCAAAACTGTAGTACAAGCTTATACCAAAGGTTGGGTTGCCTATACCTGTAGTCAGAGTTGTTTGTAGTGTTCCCAGAGGGTACTGCATACAAACTTTTTGCCTAACATGGATGCAGCGTTTCCCCCTGGTCTTGAGACAGCATGTTGTACGGGCACGGTAGCTTCCTGGGAGGGGAGACTGACATTGCCATGAGATGGGAAAACCAAGGCTGTCGGGGGCCACCAGAATCATCCTGACTGGCTCTTGGTCATCGTGCGCGCGCGCGTGCGTGTGTTCGCGTAGCGTAGACAAATTTCCCGGACCATGTTCTCCAAAGACCGTTCCCCTTGAAGCGGTTCTGAGGGTACCTGGAGGCATAATCTGGGCATTCTCCAGAGTGGCGAACAAGTCGATCTCTGGGAAGACCCATTCTGCGAAGACGTGGAGTACAATGTCCGCCTGTAGCCGCCACTCATGCTCTACGGGTAGAGGGAAGTCTCTGCTGAGTACATCCACCAGAAGATTATGGAGTACCCCCTGGAACATGTGAAAAGGAGGAACATTGTGTTTGAGAGCCCACGTTCATATGTTCTGGGACAGTTTGGACAGCCCTAGAGAGTGAGTACCCCCTTGTTTGTTTAATATATGGCCGTAGTACTGTCCGTGAGGAACTGTTTTCCCTTGGAGGTGTTATCTGGAAGGCCTTCAGGGCCTAGAACACTGCTAGCAGTTCCAACAGGTGGACACTGCGTGTCTGTTGAAGGAGGAGAGACAACCCCCCCCACCCTGTCAGAGATGCATCTGTGGCGAGAGGGGCTTCTACTGCAGGGGTGGTGAAGGTTTTCCCCTGCAGAAGGTTTTCCCTTGACCACCACTGCAGAGACTGAACAAGGGCTGCCGAGACGACCACTAGATCGTCCCACTGGCCTGACACCATTGGCTCGAGAGCCACTCTTGCATGGGGCGCATGCGCAGATGAGCGCGAGGAACTAGGTAGACGCAGGAAGCTATCATCCCAAACAGTCGCATGGCTTTGCGTACGGTAACCTCTTGACTGGCTATATAGTGAGGGATCTGGAACAGCAGGTTTTGAACCCTCTCGTTGGAGGGAAAGACGAGGCAGTCTTTGGTCCAAATCAGAGCCCCCAGAAACTGTTTGACTTGATTGGGGTTTAGACTGGATTTATTCTCGTTGATAGAGAAACCTAGGTTGAGTAGAAGATCTACCATCTTCTGAGTATTTGTTTGGCATGTTCCGTACGAATCCCCTGTTATGAGCCAGTCGTCGAGGTAATGATAGACTGCCTGCGTAGGTGAGCAGCTACTACCGCCAGTACCTTTGTGAATACCTGTGGGCTGAGGCAATGCTGAAGGGGAGACCGTTGAACTGATAGTGGGTGTCCTCTATCATGAACCTGAGGTACTGTGTGTGCTAGCCACATTCAAATATGAAAGTATGCATCTTTCATGTCCAATGTGGCCATGTAATACCCCTGCTGCAGCAGAGGGGATCACTTCCTGCAGTGTTGTCATCCTGAATTTTTGAGGTTTGACATACTTGTTCGCTGGGCACAGGTCTAAAACAGGGCACATGGTGAGAACCTTTTTGGGTACAAGGAAGTACACTGAATACCCTTGTTTACCTGGAGAATGGGGATAACTTCTATGGCGCCCTTTTCCAGCAGGACCTGAACCTCTTCCAGCAGAACGCGCAGGTGTTCTGGCGACATGTGTCTGGTTCTTGATGGGTGGTATCGAGGTGGCCAGAGGAACTTGATGCAGAAGCCGTGGGAGACGGTATTGAGCACCCACTGGTTTGATGAGATTCCCCTCCCAGGTGTGGATTAATGACAAGCGACCCCCGATCAGGGAAGCACGGGAGGGGACCCGAACCAGCGAGTCACTTTGAAGTGGAGGACGGGGAGCCTCTAGGAGTAGAGTTCCTGCCTCTACCCTTGCCCCTACAAGGGCCTCTTTTTTGGCTGCCAGATGAGCCTTGGCCGGAGGACTCCCTGAGCCGTATTGTCCATGGGGAGAAAGATTGCCCACGAAAGGACTGGCGGGAGTTAGAGCTTCCACGTTGGTGGAAGGGCTTAGCCGTGATCTGATCGAGCAACTTCATGTTCTTTTTCTGCAGTCTCCAGGGCATCATCAACAGCCTTCCGAAAAAGGTTAGAGTCCTCAACTGGTTAATTGAGGCCAGAGTCTCAGGTTAAAAGCCAGAGTTCTTTAACCAGGCGTGTCTTTTAAGTAAGGTCCCGTGGGCTAGAGTGCGTCCAGCGGTCTCAGCAGACAGAGTTCTTCAATATGTTATGGGTAACCTGTCTGCCCTCAGCCACGACCGCCAGCAGACGTGATCGGGTGGGCTCTGGGACATCTTGAAGGCCATCCTGGACTAGGCCCCATTGGATATCACTGTAACTTGCCAGGAGAGTGGTACTGTTTGTGATCCTAAGAATAGGCCGCAGAGGTGGTGACCCCTTTACCCAGGGCATAAATCTTTACAGTTTGTCGGGAGAGGCTTCCATAGAGGATAGTGGAACCCCCGCCCTTTTCCGAATGGTAGTAACCACCAAGAAGTCTGGTGTAGCATGACCCCATATGTAGAGTGGGTCGGATGGTGATGGCCGGAATAATTTTTCAACCCAGGGGTTAACCGCCCGTGTGAGAGACAGCGACAACAAGGAAGGGGCCAGGCGCCTCTTTATAGAGTTCAGTAAGGGGATGGCTTGACTAGTCTGAGGCTTCTCCTTGAGGATATCCTCAACAAAGTCTGTGCCTGGAGCTGCCTCATGTGCTGCACTCTTGAAATGATTGGCTGCTCTTTTTAAAATGCCATTGAACAACATCTGGTAAATCCCTTTGTGGAGGCGAAGAAGGGGGATCTAGACAAATTATGTCAGGGTCAGGGTTCTATCTATCCATCTACATTCTTGTATTGCGTCACTAACCCGTAGGCCTCAGGGCGCACACAGAAGGAAAAGGAAAGGCACACAACAGAAAACAATGTCAGACAGGAAGAACAAAAACCAGATAGCCTTGGAAAACCCAAACCTCACAGAGACCGGCAGACCTTGTGTTGGTGATAGCCAAGGGCCGGGATTCCCCCGACTGATCTTGATCCCAGTCTGGGTCCTGATCAGCTGTGTCTTGTGCGAATGGATTAATATTCTCATAGGTATCCTCCTGTGTTGGTTCCTCTGGGACCTCCAAGATATCCTCCTGGTGTCCCTGTGCAGAGATGGGGAATTTCTGCATTTGAAAGGAATGGGGCAGGAGTCCTCTTGCCTAGGTCTTTTGGGTGTAATGTACCAGTCAGAAAAGTCAATGAACTGGGCCATTTTGTCCATATATATTGTTCAAATCTCTCCCTAGTCCATAGGGAAGAGGCAGAAGGGTCTGGAGGTGGAAAAGGGTGACCAGAATTTCCTTATAAGGCCTGAGAGAGAGGCTGGGGGGACCTTCAGAATACTACTCTCAACGAGAGACGGTGCCCTTGTGCTCTGTGACTGCCGAAATGATAGCCGCAAGGCATTTGTGGATTTTCGGCGGTTGAAGGAAGGTCTTGACATGCCAGACGGTGCAGTCGCGGTCGATGACTCCGAGGCCTTAGAACAGTGTGTCGACGAAGGTATGTTTTTAGGGCGAACGGCCGTTCCAGAGGGATGCCCAGTCGCATGCCTTGAAGGCGGTTGCGTGGAGGGTGGCGAACTGCCATTGAAATATGCGCCAGCACTGTTGGCGCTGCGACGACTCCGTCGAAGAGGCCTTAGGGGTTGTGTGTTTTTGTATTCGTGGTTAGATGTCTTTGGCAGTAGGAAACCCACGAGGCAGTCAAGAATATTAGTCGGGAGACTAGACGACCATAAGTCGTGGGGACAAAGTTAGCAATATAAAACTCTTGCAAGCTCGCATGGGCGACCACTAGGTTGGTGGAAAAATCATTGGAGTCTCAGCCAGTGTTTTAGTGTCCCTGGGTCTGTGGGAAAAGCAGAATGCAGATGTGTTTAACTATTCCAGATAACACAAAAGAATATTACAAGGACGGTGTACTTGTGAATGGTCAGGAACCCCCTGCCATTAGAGACACTGGGGCCAGCATTACAGTGGTGGATGAAACCTTTTTTAAACCGGAGGATGTTGCTAAGGCACCCAAAGGCCCCACTAAGCTTGCTTGAGGCCCTGTCCAGATGGTTCCAATACTACCAGCGCTCATTCAGTGCAACACTGACTGTAAGAATACCTGTCAGTGTACAAAATGAGGTGCCTGGGAGAGTCCTGTTGGCGAAGGACTTAAAAGCTCTAGGAGTTGTATCAGGCACCCCCCAGGCCTCCCAGTAAAAGCAGGAGCAGACTTGACTGGCCAGAGAGCAAACTTTAAATGACTCTCAATGGGAAGTTACAGAAGTACCTATAACTCCCAGTCCACAGGAAGAACACCCTTCCGAGTCCAGGACAAGGACAGACATACGGGAAACCCAAGGTCTCAGGAAAAAATAAAAAGGCATGGCAACTGTACATAGGACAAGAACATCCAGGAGGACAGTCCAAGGTCACACCAGCTGAGGCTGAGTGGGAAGACCAACCAGAGGATGGTGAACCAGCTACTGATGAAACAGGGCTGGAAGAAGCCCTTCCCCCCCCGTTGGAGGTCTGGATCCTAAAGAACATCCTGAGCTGCAGACTTGCAGAAGGTGGCCCCTGTAGGGCAGACTTTAGCAGATGTCAAAGAGTTTCCTACTCTTGAAGGACTTCGCCAACAGGATGGATGGGCATGAGCCAGGGAAGCACAGGCTGTACTGGGAGGATGGCCTCCTTTACAGTGAGTCTATTGTGTCTACCCCAGGGGACGACAGAAGACTTGTAGTGCCTCAGGAGGTGAGACCCCAGTTTCTACAGTTAGCCTATGAGAGTCCTTTAGCTGGTCACCTAAGTTTTAAGAAAACCAAGTAAAGGATCTCCCTCTATTCTACTGGCCCAAGATGGGGTCTGATGTAGATAATTCTGTAGAAGCTGTCACACTTGTCAGACTTCTGACAAGAGTGGAGCCAAGAACGTGGCACCCTTGGTGCCTCTCCTAGTGGCGAGTTCCTTTTGAAAGGGTAGGGATTGACGTTGTTGGTCCATTAGACCCTCCCACATCTTCAGGCAACTGATATATATTGGTTGTGGTAGACCATGCTACCAGGTATCCTGAAGCCACAACCTAGGAGGACTGTTACTGCTCAGGCAGTAGCTAAGGCGCTCCTTGGTATTTTTACCAGGGTAGGCTTTCCTAAGGAGGTTATCTCAGACAGGGGGACCAATTTTACGTTTATCGACGAAATTTTTGGGATATGGCAAGACACAAGAGAATCACTCAAATGTCTTCTGTTTATCAACGGCTTAGATCAACAAATCCAATTTACTCTAGAAATAGGTGACCCCGGAATACACTACTTGGACGTTAAAGTGAATGTACATAACCAACAGATCACTACCGCTTTATATGTCAAACCAACAGACAGAAATAACCTATTACACCGTATGAGCTTCCACCCACAAAAGACTTTACGTAACCTACCGTATGGCTAAATGCTATGGCTAAAAAGGATCATAAGTGATCAAGAAGAATTTGAAAAAGAACTAAGAAAGCTCCATAAGAAATTACAAGATCGGGGATACCCGGAATATCTAAAGGCAGCATATTGCAAGGTAGCTATCAAATCCAGAGCAAGCACCACAACACCCAAAGCTAAATCAGAAGCACCAACGATAGTGTATGTATCCAAATTTTCAACAGAGTTTGCAGATAAAAAGGTGTATTAACAAACATTGGCCCATCCTAACAAATGACAACATGACCAAACACCTATTTGCTACTAAACCGGTGTTCGCATACCAAAGGACAAGCAATTTGAGAGACCTACTAGTGGACACCAGAGACGAGAACCAGAGAATCCCAAAACACAAGACGACTGGAACATACCCATGTCTCAACTGCAGTAATTGCAATGTAATCAAAAGAAGTTGTACTACATCCATACACAGGTGAAATCATCAAATTAAGATGTTTCGCGTAATGCAACACAGAAAACCGTATATACTGCATACGTTGCCCATGCAGTAGTTATCACTTGGGGGAAACCAACCGGAAACTAAGAATACGGATGAATGAGCATAAATATTGCATAAGAAACAGGAACATTAACTCATCCGTAGCCAAGCAATTCAATGAGAAAAATCACAACGTGGCACAACTCAAGTTCCAGACCTTAGGGATTATCGAGAACCTCAAACCACAAACGGACATGAAGAAAAGACAACAGAGAGAGGCCTACTGGATCGATCGGACACACTAGTAGCTCGAGGAATGAACAAAGAGTGGGACCTCAACTGCTTATGATCATAACCCAGCAACATGGACAAAGCAGTATAACACTGCTTTGAATGTCTAACCACACACTAAGCTCTATCCAGCATACACCAGCTAAGATGAGATAGAACACTTCAGTGAGGCACACAGTAACTACCATAACCGCACTATAGCCTGCACAGTCGACAGACATCATCCATCGGAAGATATCCTATGGTAGTTAAGCCATACCAGATATATCTTGCTCACCACAACAGTTTATGCCAACTACTCTGATACGAATAAGTACACCACAATAAACCAAATCTGATCCCAATATTATATGATTGCAGACATCTGACCATTTTGAAACATCACCATTTCTCTTCACCAGCTTGATGGCAGGGCACATACACAGTGGCCCCTAGCACATTTGATCAACCTTTAGAAAGGATGACACACCCGCTCAGTTTGTCCTATAACTCGGACAGTCATGTGTCTGTTATAGTACACATTTAATATTCAGACCACATGTGGCAGCCTCTGATGGCTCAGATGCATGTTAACTGTCATTTTTGCATAATAACATGCTTTACAGCATGTTAGGAAGCATCCTATATGGCACAAACAGATCATTTAGATTGACTCTCCATGGCTCTTCGGTTCCAGCAGCGACGGCAGTGGAAATTCAACCAGCTGCGAGAGGTTGTCCAGGTGGCTTACTTTGGAGTCGATTGGTCCCATCAACTCAAGGGGAGAAGTCGTCCTTGCAGGCCTTCTCCAGTTGAGGTGAATTCGGAGCTTCAGCACAGCAGCAGGGCTTCACCGGGCAAACCAACAGTCCAAGAGTTGCAGCAGGTGTCTCTTTCAAGTTCTTCTTCGTATTCCTTCGTCCAGTGGTCGACTGCCTCACCTTTTATGCAGGTTTCTCCCATTCATTCCAGCCTAGCTGTCAAGTCACCCAGCAGGGTGGCTGTCCTTGCCGGTCAGCCAGCCGGCCGGACAATCACCTAGGAGCGTATTCCTGTCTCCTAGGAGACTAAGCACAGAGAGTTTCGGGCACCTCCCTTGCTTCCTGCCCCCGCCAGACATCCTGGAGCCAGAGGCGGGCTTCACTCGTGAATCGTGCCAAAGAAAACGAACAAAGGGACCAAACCTGGTTTGGCGCACAGAGTAAATCTCAAGAAGGGCCTTTCCACAAAGAAATGGTAAAAAAAGAAGACCAGGCCATTTTGACAAAAATGGCACCCTTGAGTGCTTTACTGCAGCTGCGAACGCAGCCCGTGGTAAAAGCACACCAAAGTAGTTAAAAGTAAACCACTGCCACCAGCCATTCATCGAGGAAAGGGTAAAATAAAAATGTTACATGAGAAGCTAGACAAAGGGGATACTAAGTAACCCCTCCACTACCCTATTGTAAGATAGTGTGTGCTGGGTCTAGAAAGTTCCAAATGCAAGTAAAATCAATTTCCTTCACTGCTCTTGGAAACAGTTTATCCAAGAGAAGGTATTTAAACCTTTGGGAAATCTGAAAGACTTCCGAAGGTGCTGTGTGACAATGTAAAAGAATGTGCCTATGGAGTTTGTCAGACTCCACAACCAAAATAAACAGTTAAAATCATAGCAAAAATACAAGAGTGGGAAAAAGGGTCTCGCTCTCTCCAGGTAAAAAATGAAAGTCTTCAAAATCCAGCAAAGTTGCTGGGGGTCTCTAAGGTAGAGAGGAATTAACACATTTCTGAGAATTCTCCCCAACAGATCAACAAACCACCGGGATAGCTTACTAAGTCTTACCTCCAAGTGGGACTTTAGGAAAACTCCCCTAACATGTGCATGCTGTGTCTTTAATGTAAAGTAAGTGGTGTTGTATAAGGTCTTTCAACCGCTAATGTGCATGGCTCTGACAAAGGAGAGGGGCACTGGGGTCATTAATGGGACAGTTGAAGAGGCAGACACGAAACTTGCGTTGTTGATAGGTGCAGGTCACAAGTTACAACTTCCTGTGCACCAATTTGCATGCTATGGGTTTGGCAGAGAAGCTTGGGAGTACATTAAGCACCGGGAAGAGCCTGAGAAGAGACTACAGAGCTTTGGGTGTAGGTAGCCGATTGTGTGAGAAGAGTGATAGACTAGTTTAGTCGTGGTTTGGTTAGTGTTAATGTGCGAATGGCTAGGCCTGTAATGCAGTTCATAAAAGGAAACATGTTACAGAAAAGTACATCGTTACTATAAACATTACTGGAAGTTTTGGGGGAATACTGCAACGTATACTAAAATTCAGAAGATATATATACACACAATACAATTGGAGAGGAAGGCTAGGAATCCAATGTTAACACATTACCATAAAGGCCAGTGTGGTTAGGTGGATGAGGCAGATGCGTCAAGCTCATAGAGCCAGAGTTTAGTTTTGTTCTTAAAGGAGTGGACGGAGGGTTCCATTCTGAGTGAAGTGGGTATGGTGTGCCATAGTTTGGCCAGGAGGACTGGGAAACTAGATCCCCCGGCTGTCTGAAGCTTGTAGCTGGGTATAGTCAGTGTGTGTACATGGGCTGACCTCAAGAGTCTGATTGCTGTGTGCCGCCTTAAGCGATTGGTCAGGTATGCAGGTGCCAAATTGTTCTGGGCCTTGTAAGTTAGAGCAAGGGTTTTGAGCGATATACGATGGGCAACAGGAAGCCAATGTAGATTGCGTCTTGTGTCAGAGATGTGCAATCTCCTCAGGAAGTTCAGGGACGCCCTGATGGCATTATTCAGAGTAACTTGTAACTTATCAATGTTTAATTGGCTAGTCCCTAAATATAGGGCGTTACAGTGATCAATTTTTGACATGAGAGTTCTAGCGAGTATAATACAGTTGTCGGTCATCAGGAAGAGTCTGCAGGCAGTGATAAGTTTGCAGATGTAGGCCGAAGCCGAAACAGCATTCCTTTGACTGGTAAGAGATAGTGTAGAGTCTAGGTAAATGCCAAGTGTTTTTGTAATGTTGGACACTTTGATAATGTCCCCGACAATAGTAAATTATTTTTAGGCAGGGTCTAGTTTAGTGAGTTTGATGTGAGAGCCGAGGGCAAGTAGCTCAGTTTTTTCATCATTAAGGCAGAGCCCATGATGTGCCATCCAAGCCTGGATGGCTGTGTAGACTTTATGGAGTGCTTTTGAGTCAATTACATAGTCGCCTGTGATGGGGATGAGTATCTGGGTGTCGTCAGCATAGTTAGTGTAGGAGACACCCAGATAGTCAAGTATGTCAAAGAGCGGTTTAGTAAAGACATTGTACAGTGTGGGAGATACACAAGATCCTTGTGAGACCCCACACGGGACAGGTGCTGGTTCAGCAGAGGCAGATGGTGAAAAAACCCTCATGATTCTGTTAGCCAAGAAGGAGCTGATCCAAGATGTGGCAGCATTTAAGAAATGGGCAGCTATTTTGAGGTGGCGACAGAGAATTTGATGATCTACCAAATCAAAAGCTGCTGAAAGATCAAGAAGGCGTGCCAACTTGCCCTTGTCTTTTAGATTCACAATTTATGTTTTTGAGTCAATCACGGTGGTCTCTGTCCCATGTCTGTGTCGGAAACCTGATTGCCTAAGGCCCAGTAGTTTGTTTCGAGGTAGTCCTGGATTTGTAGGTAAGCTGCCCGATCCAGAATAATTTTTAGTAAGTAAGGCAAAGTAGTAATAGGCCTATAATTGGATGGGTTACTCGGGTCAAGGGTGGGTTTTTTGATTAACGAGATGACCCAAGCATCCTTTAGGTTGTCTGGGACAATACCAGATTTAAATGAGGCATTTATGAAGGTGGTGATAAAAGGCGCAAGATCATGCGCAGCCTTCTTGATAGGAGCAGGGCATGAATCACCTTGGCAGTTTGAGGGTTTGAGCTTCTTAATATTTTGAACTGCCCAAATAGAGAGAGGTGCGAAACTGAACGGTTTGAAGGTGTGTTTAGGAGTGGGGAGGTTGCAAAATGGGGAGTTAAGTGCAGAGTCAGAGAGATTGCTTCCTTTAGTGTTAATTTTGGCTTGAAGCGTAGACATTTTATCTAAAAGTGCCTTTTGGATGTTGGTACACCAAGCAATGTCAGGGGTACATGTATCCAGAGGGGCTACAGGAGACTAATTCCTTGAGGATCTTAAAGAGTTCCTTTGTGTTTGATTGTGCTAGCAATATAAGTTTATTGTAAACTTCTTTTTTGGCTGCCAGTAAGGCTTCTTTGCAAGTAGAGGAGACACTGGTTATGTTATTTTGGTTAACTAGTGACAGTATACTTTTCCAATGTGCCTCAGCCTTTTTTTCTTTGCTAAGGTCTCTGAGATGTGGGGTAAACCAGGTATTGAAGTGGAGGCGAGGTTTTCGTTTGCGCAGTTTTGGCGGTGCAATGGTGTTGAGGGCTTTTAGCATGGCATGATTATAAGTATCCACTAGAACTGTGGGGTCGGAGCAGGTGGTTGATGCAGTATTAAGCAGAGGGAGGACAAGCGGTAGAAGTTTCTCTGTCGTGATATCCTTATTACAAGTGTGGATGGATGAGGTTGGGTTTGGATGTTTGGGGGTTGGAGTTAATAGAGAAGATTATTTTGTGATGAGACCAAAAGCAAGGGGTAACTGAGATCAGGTTGAAAGAACAGTTCAGGTCAGCGACCCAGTCAAGGGTGCGTCCTTTATTGTGGGTAGGCTCTTTGATGTGTTGGGTGAGGCCAAAGTCAGTTAGCGTGCTTGCTAGGTCAAGGGCTAGTATCGTTCACATCTAGATTGAAATCGCCAAGTAGAAGGATTTGAGTTAGGCTTAGTATTGGTGGCAAGGATGCATGAGATGTCCTCAGTGAACGTGGAAATGGGACCTGGGGGCCTATAGATTAAGGTACACTGTAGCAGTTTGCTTGGGAGAGATGGGTAGTTTAATGGAAAGTAGTTCCGCGGATGGGATCCAGAGGTTGGGGACAGTTCTAAATTCAAGTGAACTCTTGAAGATAAAGGCTAATCCTCCACCCTTGGTTTGATTTGTATCCCTATCGCACCATTTGGAGTAGTTGTCAGGGATCACCAGGGACAAAGCGGGGCCAGCTGCCGCATGCAACCATGTTCCCGTGATAGCAAGGAAGTCTAGATTTTACGATCTCTAAGGCATGAGCGGGGAGGGATCGAGCATTGATGAGCACGGCATTGACCTTGATGTCCTTGGCATTGGTGATGCTGGTAGCCAGAAGGGCTGGGGCATTTTTGTTGGAGGCCAGCGCAGTGGCTGGGTTGCTGTTAGGTGCTGGTGATTTGATACATCGAATTATACACATATTAACATCAATTATACACAGAGAGAGTGAGTAGCACAATCGTTATAGCAGGAAGCATACGATGTGGGAGAGGCACCCAGCAATGAGCCTAATTAGATAGGGATTTGGCTAGCTGGCATCACAAAAATAAATGTGATAGCAGAGAGTGCAATTAAACACGAACAACGCAAGTGGGATCAACTGTACAAATATTTAAACAGGCTAAGTGCGCATGAAGGGAACGCGATAATAACAGATGACAAATATGTGAGCTCATCATAAACGGGTTAGAAAGGCATGGCAAGGTAGTAGAGTGATGGAACAAGATACTTACCTGTAACTGTTCTCCAGCATGGGTCTGGCATGGATTCACATGCTCATGAATATTCCCCATCGTCAGGCTGGGAATCCTCGGTACAGAAAAAAATCAGTATCAGTTTTGTTTCTGATCTGTCTTTCCTAGTAGTAACCAATCACTGATCTCTGGGTCATACTGCCCCCAGCCAATGACTGCCCTATCCCTAAACCCCTCCCCTGGCAATCATCCTCAGATTTGGTAGCACGTAAAGTGGCGGTATGACCAAGTGAAGAGCCGCAGGGGGGGGGGGGAGGGTTCGCATGTGAATCCATGCCAGACCCATGCTGGAGAACAACAGTTACAGGTAAGTAACTTGTTCCTTCTCCAGCATGGGGTCTGGCATGGATTCACATGCTCATGAATATAAGAATACATAGTAGTATACACATGCGCAACCACGGGAGGTGGCAACAGGCTCAACATTAAGCAAGACAGTAACTCAACATTAAGCATCTCTTACCTCCTCACCAGGCTCACCTTAAGCGAACAGGTTGCACAGCACCCCTTGGCCGACCCTGGAGTCCCGATAAACGCAGTAGAATCTTGTGAAAGTTTGCGTCGACCTCCACGTAGCAGCCCTGCAGATGTCCAGCAGGGGCACACCAGACAGGAACGCCGTAGTAGCAGCGATCGCTCTGGTCGAATGGGCGCTCGGACAGCCAGGCAACAGTCGGTTTGCCAACCGATGACAGTGCATGATACAGCCGGAGAGCCATCTAGAAATGGAAGCCTTCGAGAGAGCCTTCCCCTGGTTCACAGGTCCAAAGTTCACAAAAAGCTGTGGCGTCTTCCGAAAACTCTTCGTGCGGTCCACGTAGAACTTCAGCGCTCTAGCCACATCCAGCGAGTGCAAAGCCCTCTCAGCCGGCGACGGGAAGAACACAGGTAACACCAAGGGCTTGTTTAGATGGAAGTCCGACGGCACCTTGGGCATGAAGGAGGGTGCATCCTCAGCACCACCCTTGTGTCGTGAAAAGTCAAGTACGGAGGCTTGCAGGATAGGGCCTGGATCTCTCCCACCCGTCGTGCGGAGGTGATGGCCACAAGAAACGCTGTTTTCCACGACAGGAATTTCAACGGCGCCGAATGCAGAGGCTCGAATGGTGGCCCCATGAGCCTGGTCAGCACCACATAGAGCTCCCATGCTGGGGCTGGAGCCCTCACCAGCGGGAACGATCTGCACAGTCCCTTCATAAATTCCTTCACCAGGCGATGAGACCACAAGGACGCCCATCCCGTGGTTCTGGTGTATCAGGAGATATGGAGATGGAGGCGTGAACTAGTCCAGCCTTGGCCAGCGACAGTAGGTACGGCAGTACTTGAGGGGCCCTAATCCGCAGAGGGTTAAATCTTCTGTGCACGGCACCAGACAGAGAACCTCTTCCACGTATGTCCGTAGCACTTGAGAGTTGAGGACGCCCTGGCCTTTGCAAGAACCTCCCTGCAGTCAGCCGGGATATCGTACCCTCCAAACTCTAGCGCTGCAGGAGCCAGGCCTGCAAGTTCAGCGACTCCGGATCGTGATGAAGGATGGCGCCTCCTTCCCTGGCGAGGAGATCTGCGTCCGTCGGCAGTTTGAACGGTGGGGACGCTGCCAAGTCCAGAAGGTCCGGGAACCAGATCTGCCTCGGCCACGCCGAGCATCATCCTGCACCGGGACCTCTTGAGCTGGTGGATGTAGAACATTGTGGTGGTGGTGTTGGTGAAGATCCTCACCACATTGCCCTTGAGGGACGGAAGAAAGGACCCGAGGACCCAAAACACTGCACGGAGCTCCAGGATGTTGATATGGAGCGCCTTCTCCTCCGGGAGCCAAAGGCCTCTTGCGTGAAGATCTCCGGTGTGCGCTCCCCACCCTTCCAGGGAGGCATCCGTAGTCACTGTGTCTTGGTGGACTGGGGTCTGAAATCCGTACCCGCCGTCAGGTGCGCGCGGGTGCCCCACCACCGGATTGCTCGTCGGAAACTCTCGTCGAGGTGAATCCTGTCCTCGAAGCTGCCCGTCGCTTGGATCCAGCGGGCGTCGAATTCCTGCAGCGGACGCATCCGAAGCCTGCACAGTCGAACGAGATATATGCACGAGGACATCATGCCGAGGAGTGATTTGATGGACCACATTCTCTGGCCACGTCCGTGACCAGCAGCCGCTGCACCTTGCCCAGGATGGCCGCCGTCCTTTCCTCCGACGGCGAGGCCAGACGCGCCACTGCGTCGAGCTTCGCTCCCAGAAACAGTGCTTTTTCGAGGGGACCAGGTGGGATTTTGGGCAATTGATGGAAAACCCCAGGTCCGTGAGCAGCTGAACGGTCCTCGCTGTGTGTTCCACGGCGAGCTCCCTTGCCCTTGCTCGGATGAGCCAATCGTCCAGGTAGGGGTAAACGTGAATCCCCTGCAGACGCAGCCGCACTGCCACCGGTGCCAGGCACTTGGTAAACACCCTGGGCGCCGACCTCAAACTGAACGGGAGGGCCTTGAACTGGTAGTGGCGTCCCTGGACCACGAACCTGAGGAACTTTCGGTGTCCTTTTCGAACCTGAGGAACTTTCGGTGTCCTTTTCGAATGGGGCTGTGGAAGTACGCATCCTACAAATCAAACGACGACAGGAAGTCGCCATCTTCCATCTGACCCAGCACGTGCTGGAGGGAGACCATCCGGAACTTTTGTGCTTTGATGTACTTGTTCAGTCGTCACAGGTCCAGGATGGGGCGCCAACCTCCTGTCTTCTTTACGAGGAAGTACCTTGAGTAAACTCCAGAGCCCCGAAGCCTCTTTGGGACGAGCTCGATGGAAGTAAGGCGATGCTCAAAGGTGCCAACAGTAAATGAGGGATGTGATTTTCCTTCCTGGCCACGGGCGGAATGTGAGGGCACTTCCTTAGGAACTTGAGGGAGTGCCCCTGGGCCACGGCGTCCAGCACCCAACGGTCGGTGGAGATGGACTCCCACACGCTGACTAACTTCGCCAGCCGGCCTCCCACCGGGGTGCTTCGGTGGGGGCCCGACGCAACGGTCGGTTCAATCCTGCTTGCCGACCGTTGCGTCGGGCCCCCACCAAAGCACCCCGGTGGGAGGCCGGCTGGCGAAGTTAGTCAGCGTGTGGGACTTACCAGTAGGAAAGCCAAAGTGAGATGGGGAGAACATAAGTCGAACATAAGGAACTGTTCCACCAAGTCCCCAGTAGCACAACATTTTTGTGCAGAAAGGCACACCATTGCTCAAATGAAATTTGTTATTCTTGAATTAGTGAAGCTCCCCAGAAGAGGGGGCAATCTTATGAAACTGTTACAACAGAGGGAGATTTTTTGGATAGAAAAATTGGACACTATGTATCCTCGTGGTATGAGCATTGATTGGGACCTGAATTGTTTTTTGTGAAGTCTTCCCTAGGTACTCATTTATGTGACAATACAATCCTGTTATAACACAATAGAATGTGGTTGAAACTCTGATAATGCGCAATATGGTGAGGTATTTAATGGATACCATTGTGGTGTATGTATGAATATAGAATCATCTGGTTAGCTGCTCATACACATTTGTATTTTTGCCCAAGCTATGGAGAACGTGGTTAGGAGTGTTTGATTTGAGATGTAAATAAGCAATACTTTACATATTTCTATATTGAATAGTGGGGTAATACACAACCACAATTGGTAATTCTGATTTTGAATTATTTAGATAGGTGATCCCCTTCTAAATTCCTCTATTCAAATACTTGCTTGAGTACTAAAAACATTACGCGTAATCTCGGACCTTATTTATCTAACATTGTGTTAGACCATTCTAATATGGCGCCCATATTCGAATAACTATAGAAACAACAGAAGGACATTTGTCCAACACGAAGTTAGACCACTCTAAGATGGAGCCCATATTAGAACAATGATAGAAATAATAGAAGGATACACGAGGGACGCTTAGTCTGGTTGTAATCTCTTCGCGTTCACCGAGACGGCAGCAGACAGCCGACAGCGAAGACGTTCGGGAGGGAACCCTTGCTCCGGAAGTATAATTCTGAGGTACAGAGACGCTTTTTCGCGCTATATATTATTGAATTGACAACTTGAAGGTAAAAACAGAGTTGTTTTAATATGATACTCTGTTTGGCCATTATTCACAGTGATCTCTCGATAAACACATCTACGAGTTCAGCCATTCTAGCAAGCAGTTTCGTATTAGGAACTGGAAAATTGGGGGCACGCTGACGAGTAGTCAGGTAGGCTGCCTCTCCAGAAACAAAAAAATAAAAATATTTTCTTTTCTTCTTGCATTGAATCACGTGAGTTACCCCACATAACATACCATATACATTACAGGTCCGCCATCTAGAATACGATTGTACCAACTGTGAACTCATTGTGCATCTACCACAGCTGCGAACAGATTGATTGACACATTTTTAGGTAAGCACCAGTCCGGCCCTTGATTATTATACATTGTTTCAACATGTGTGGCTACAGGGGGACACAGCGCTATGTTATGGCGCTTGCTCCCCCTGAGCCACACCCCATATATCACTGTGATTTGACATTGATATATTTATATTTTACAGGGATTACGTAATTAATCAGCATGTAGACATTTGGACCCCACTCCTGGTCCATCACTAAGGTTAGTGCCCATTTGACTCCCTAGTCATCTAATATTATTTGAACATTTAACAACTACTATATTGATCGAATTCTTTTTCTAATATTAATTGCAGATAGGAAGTACGGCACCCAATATTTACAACCTGAAGAAGGGCCTTATATGCCCAAAACACGTAGTTGAGAAGAGGGGACAAAAGTCATATCAACACTGACTAATTTATGTCAACTCCAATGTTGGGACTTATGTTGTGAAATTTTATTATGAAATTGTTTTGCTTCAGGAACATTGAAGTTCAACACACATGTAAATCAAATAATGTGTTAGAAGTGTTTGTATCTTTGTTTATCTGACGCAATCAGTGCAATGAATCTAAGTTGTGAATGTTAATACAATTTATACTGATGGTTTGTTGACATAAATGGAGAAATTGTATAATCCACATTTTGTTATCTGAATTATTGGACACATTTAAGTAGCATTATAGGACACTGCATGTTCCTATTAAGTTATTGCAACTTTTGTTGCCTCATTGCTGTGCCCCAGTTTATTCACCGTGTTACTGCAGTGAATCTTCCTAGTACTCATTATTTTTAGTAAAGGTAGCACTTTACTCTCTGGGAGCACCTAAAGCATTATGAAAAAGTGATTCAGCAGTTTACAAAATGGTTTAAAGGTTCAAATGTAATCATATATTTAGGTGTGCATCCCTATTCTTTATTCGCCTGGCCGCCTTGACCTCCCTGGCGACGACGGCAGGAACCGCCCGACTTGCCTCAGCCCCTGTAGGCTACTTGCGACGAGGAGCGGGCCGCTTGACGATAGGTAGAGGCGCCGCCGGATCCCTTGGAGGCTCCTTGCTTGCCTCCGCAGCTCCGAAAGGACGGCCGTCGCTGCTGGAGAACTCCCAGGGCCCGGGCAGTCTCCGTGTCCATTTTGATGGCTTGGAGAGATTCATCCACTGCCTTCCCAAACAGGTTGTTCCCGTCGAAGGTCATGTCCAAAACCTTGGCTTGAACGTCCTGGCGGAAATCCGTCGCCTTGAGCCAACCTCATCGTCTAAGGCAAACTCTTTTGCCCAACTGGTGGAAACCCGTGTCGGTAATGTCCGTTGCCACCATTATGTCGTGGTCCGACGCCACTTCACCTTCCTGTAAGATCTCTAGGGCCTCAGCCCTCTTGTCGTCCGGCAGGAAGTCCAACAGGGGGGCGATCTTGTACCACAACTCCCTGTCGTAGCGAGCCACAATCGCCAAGGCGTTGGGCGCCTTAATCGTCGTCGCTGCAGACGAGATGACCTGTTCCATCGTGTCCAGCTTCTTTCCCTCGCCGTCCGGCGGGGAAGTTGATGTTGAGGCCGATTCCCACCCTCCCGCTTTCTTCTTGGCCGCCGCTGACACGACCGAATCCGGGGTCGGCTGTGCCCTCAGGCACAAGGGGGCCGCATCGGGGACCCGGTACTTCTTCTTGTACCAGTCTCTCTTAGCAGGCGTCGTGGACGGGTTCTTGACAAGGGAAAGTCCCTCGTCCCAGATGTCATCCAGCAGAGGCACGGAGAGGACCGTCTTCCTCTTGGCCTTGCGTCGTTGGTAAAGGAACCCCTCCTTTTCTTCGGGGCAGAGCTGAAAAAGCTTGGATGCCCTGGCGATCATTGCGTGAAAGGATCCAATCTCGTCGGGTGGGGAGGCACGAGGAGGGGAAGACGGAAGGTCCGTCCCGTCGTCACTGCCGTTGTCGTCCTCCGTACCCGTCGTGGCCATGTCCGTACCCGTGTCATCCCCGGGGACTGTAGACGGGGGTGAAGGCCGAACAGGCCGTGAGGGCTGAAAAGGCGGTGGAGGATGTGTCCTTCTCTTCTTATGTGGTGGGCTTCCCGACGGGCCTGCTCCGCCTCGTCCGTCGGGCTTGGCTCCGGCTCCTCCGGCGGGGGCATTGGCAATCTCGTCCTTATCTCCGTGCATAGGGATTGTATCGCCATCAAAATGGCCGCCGAGTTGTCCTGTGGCACCGGTTGCGACGGGCGCAACGTTTGATCTGGAAGCTCGTTGTCGCCGCCGTCGCTCTCGTCGGGATCTCCTCAGACGGGCAGGGCCTCCTTCGTGCCCTTGTCGTGGCTCCCCAAGACTTCGATCAGCTCCTCAGAGGCTGTGTCCGTATCCACGATGGCCACCCCCCCCCCCTCTTTTTCCGCCGGGGACTTCACAGGGGTCTTGACTGGCTTGAAAGAGGATTCCCTCCGTGGTGGTAGGGAAACTCTGGGCCCCGAGGTCACCTCCACTGGTGTAGCCTCCACAGGCTCTGCCAGGGCCGCTGCGACTTCCTCGATAGAGGCCTTAGCCGGGTGAATCAAGGCCTTCACCACCTTCGGTGCGATTGCGGCCTTCCCCTTGGGGGAGGGGGTTGCTGCCTTGTTCCCCCTCAGCCGGATCCTTCGAGATCGACCGGGGCCTCTCCAGAAGCTTCGCCGGGTTCTCGAACTTCCTCTTACCCGAGCCAGAGCGTTTGCTCGTGGTCGATGGCCCCGGGGAGGATGCACCCTGCCTGGCAACCGAAGAGCCCGACCGTTCGGTGCTCGCGGTGCTTAGCCTTTTGTTGAGCCCCCGTCGCCGGGGCGCCCTCACAGGACTTAGAAGACCGCTCAGACTTCTTCTCACACAACAGGCTTTTTCCTTCCAGCCAGTTGGAGAGGCGAAGATTACGATCCTTCATGGTCCGTTCCAACATGTTCCTGCAAAACGCACAGTCCTTTTCCACGTGCGTTTTGTCCTCATGAAGACAGTAGAGGCATTTCGAATGCTCGTCCTCCTTGAACACATTCGGTAGTTGGCATCCAGGGCAGACCCTGAACAGCTTTCCGGGCGTCGAGCTTCCTTTCTCCTGGGCCATGTCCGGAGTGGGCCTCAGAAACTTCTGGAATCCTCCAAAAGCGCAACTCGACGAAATCTTCACCCTTGAGGGGCGTAGAAGAATCTGAAACGGGTCCCCGTTGATCGGATGTAGAAACGGTGGAGCGTGAGGCTCTATATAACCGAAAAATGAGAAATTCTCTTTGAAAAAGCGCGAAAACGCAGCAAAAGCTCGAGAGCTATAGCACGAGGACTCCCAACACTTGAACGTGCGGTAAAAATCTGAGGATGGCTGCCAGGGGAGGGGCTTAGGGAGAGGGCAGTCATTGGCTTGGGCAGTATGACCCAGAGATCAGTGATTGGTTACTACTAGGACAGACAGATCAGAAATGAAACCGATACCGATTTTTTCTGTACCGAGGATTCCCAGCCTGACGACGGGGAATATTCATGAGCATGTGAATCCATGCCAGACCCCATGCTGGAGAAATACATGTACCATGGATGCAGGAATTTTACTAGGCATAACATGGATACAAACAAAGTAGGTCAGAGGGGCAGTGGTTCATGTTATACTGGAATCAAGAACATAGATAATGAGCGCAAATGTTACAAACAAGCCTCAGGGGCGGTTAAGGGCCTCAAGGAGACAACGCAAATACTGAAATGCCATGACATTAACCTCAAGATAGTAATGGGATATATGCAGGAAACATATAGTCAGACTATCATGTTGTCATAGTGTCAGAGGAGTCTCGCATGATAGGGTGGGTTGCAACTACTAGCAGGGCGAGCGTAGGATTTGGCTGATGCTGCTCGAGCGCCTCACCTCGGGGAGCTCTCGCGATTGAAAATGGTTAAAGTACCTTATGTGTGGTCCTCAGTTGAAGATGAACATCCGTCATGCAGTGTTTCTGGCTGATGGCTGGGAAGGCTTGGACAGAAAAGTAGCCTTCTTGCGGGCCTTCGTGCGGAAGGCCGGTTTACGCCTGCCGGCTTGTGATTGGCCCAGATGAATGCTCTGGCAGCCAATGGGGAGAGCCAGCAGCCTGGGTGGGCCCAGACAAGGGAGGCCGAGTGCCTAAGAAAAGCAGGCGACCATCTTAGAAGGGCGCCCACGAGATCCACAAATAAGGGATCAGCGAACAAAATGGAATGAACGCTGTATAGCGTGAATCAGAGGCAAGAGATGGTATTACTCAGAAAAGAGGAAACCGTGCGCGTTCACCTGCGCTTTTAGGGGGTGAAGTTAGGCGATTTTCCGAAGTGGTAGAATAAGCCCACGGGCCTACCTCGGTGTAGGAGGAAGCTCCAGCTTCACTCCCAGGTGTTGCACTGCTCCTGCAGTGTTGAAGGGGCTCCTGCTGTGTGGTGATGAAGTGAATAGAGCACAGGCTGGGATAGGGGAGTAGACCTCATAAGGAAAAACAATCTGTTCCTCTGCACTCTTACCCTAGGCCATTTGCAGACATATCCCATCTCTCTAGCTCACAATGACATATGGCTATGTCATTGTATGCCATGAGGACCAACACAGGCATCTGGCAGTTAAGGGAAAGGGGCAGTCTGGAAACTCCAGACATTACTGTGAACTGCCTGCTAAGAGTTATTGGGGATGGGCAGAGATTTCTGGTCAGAGGTCTGCTTGACATTTCTACAAAGGAATTCAATTAACCAGAAAAACAGGCTGCTTACAGACGCCAACACAGCATTGCAGCAGGCAAAGGTATCTAATGATGTTGTCAAAACCTAGAGAACCATGTGTTCGCTTTGGTATCGGAGTTAAATTGCTACAAAGGACACCTCTGACCTTTTAAAAAGCCCCTCCAGATCCATTAACTAAATAGTATGCTAATTTAAGCATACAAAAGTACGAACACCCCATAAAGTAGTAGTCCAACTCAGAGAAAGTAAATTCATGGAAGCAGTCTTTAGTCAGTCTTCACGAGAATTTGTATAAACAAGTATTTGCATGAAAAATACATTTGTTTAGCTTACCAATTCCTGTTTAACTGGATGTTCTTTAGGATTAACTCCCTGTGTGACCAGGTATACTGTAGAAATGTAACAACAGTTTGTTAAAAATGTATCTGTATACCTTCTCCCTCCATCCCAAAGCAACCCTATACAAGCGTCCCACATTCTTACTCCAGAATAGTGAATTCAGCGAATATGCCGACACCAAATCCAGCTTGGCTTGCTCAATCGGATCCAGCTTAAAAGAAAAGGGAAAGATATTAAGACATGTTATTTTAGTAATCTCTGCAGCCAGATCAAGGCATACTTCTTGATCTACTTTTCATCTTCAAGAAGTTGCCATGTCTTAAATTCTGTCATCTCCATGCAGTGTCTAGTAAAAATGTTTTTGTGAAGCAAACTAAACACAACAAAAAGCCAACTCACATCAACACCCATCCATCACAGCACAAGTGCCTGAATGTGGAGAAGACACATCAGTAACTGACAGGAGTCAGAGGAGGTAGGGAGAGGGTTGGAAAGAAACATTCTTATAGAAACAACCAAACCATTTTAATATTATAACCTTCATTTTTAAGCCTGGCTTCACAAAGTCAAATTAAGTAGAAATCCATTACTGAAAGCTCAGCAAAGTTTGTTACAATGTTTTCATCAAATTGCACGTATGCCCCAAGCTTCAGTTTCTAACTGAGGGTAATCAGTGTACCTGGGTCAAGCTACCATAACCGGTATTGAGTGAAAACTTTTGTTATCCAGTGAAAAATAAGACCAATTTATAAAGACTGCAGAGAGCGGTCTTTCTAAATATAACGGTCATGCCCCTGTCACATACGAATACGCACAGGGGCTGACCGGCGCGGCCGTGACGAGCACAGGAAGACGGAAGTTGGATGGGAGGTAAGTGTGTGACTGCGTGTCTGTCTTAGTGGGGAGGGGGCTGGGGAGAAGGTGGGTTTGGGTACATTTATGTGTGGGGGTAGCATAGGGACAGAGATGGGGAGAGGGTGCAGAATTAATGGATGATTTCAGGGGTAATCCCCTCGATTTCAGAGGTGAGGGGCATTGGGGAGGGGGGCATTATTTGGCTGAAGTATTTTTTTTTGAGTGTACCCTTTCATATTCGAAAATATCACATACAACCACCATAACCATACATTCCTCGCATGAGCGGTCCTTTTAAAAAAATCACAATAGGATTCTTAATGACCCAGAAAGGTTACATGACCATTTTGTTTGAAAAAACTATTGATACGATCATCTAAACTGCAAAATCTTACTCCAAAACTGTCAAAGAAAGTTGGGGCTAGCTGTATTTCCCAGGTTTTACCAAAGCATGCACGATCTCTGAAGCAGTGTATGGAAAAATATTTGACTTTGGATGTTGGACATATGATCTAGAGAGTAGTTTGTGAATGAATGCTACATGATTAATGCTAGAGGTTGTGCATAGGGAGCATAAGTGATGCTAAACAGCAGGAGTTGTAAAATGTCGGTGTACTGACTGGTGGTAGAGAACCTGTTGCTAATGGTAGCAAGATGTCACAGAAAACCAGAGGAGCCCTGAAGTCAAGATGGATGTTGCTGTAATGCAGATGTTTGCAACCTGTGGCTTTCCAGATGTTATGAACTATGACTCCCATGATTTCTCACCATTGTCTATGCTGCAGAGGGCCGATGGGAGTTGTAGTCCAAAACATCTGGCAGGCAAAAGGTTGCAGATCCAGCATTAATGGATGTGTACCGGCTGAGTTTTAGACATTTCATGAAGGAAAGCAGGGCTTTTGATTCATACTTGGCAACAAGACTATGCTGAGCAGCACGGGTTCAATACCCAGTCCTGCGCTTAGAGGCTTGTGTCCGGCATGAAACGTGATGAAAAAAGGGGTTCTTATATGTTGATGCCAAAGAGAGGTCTTGACTTGAGTGGTAGACAATGAATTTACTAATTATTGCCATAGCTTTGCTTGCCATGGAGTTGCAGGGGAGGTGCCATAGGCTACAGATTTTTCAGAAGGTGTTTGGTAGCTTACCTTTAGCACAATGGTGGGCATAAGGGCACAGTATGCATGCATGCATACATACATACATACTTGGGAGGGAGGGGCTTTTCACCCCAAATAATAGTTATGTCATTGGGATGTATACCTCACTTTGCCTTCATTTGCATGGTTTCTTGGTACTTGGACGAACCTGAAAAAGAAGGGGAGTGGGTTGATTAATGGGGATAGGAAAGATAGCTTTGCTGTTGTAGCAGGGTTGGTTATTAGGTGGTCCGTATACAAATCCCTCGAGGTATCGGTGACATGATTCAGTGCCTGTGATGCGAGAATGCATGGGACAGGTCTGTAGTATATACACATGGTTTGGAAAGGTTTAGTACTCCGATGCATGAAGTATGTTGGAGGTTGAAACATGTCTGGGGATGCTTGTGGTCTCGTGCAGAAGGGATGTGACCTAGCAGTTCAGGCTGGACTAACCCCGTTTGGGGGTGGTACCAAGCCTGATTTCCACATGGTCTTTCCCTTTTGTAATGGCTTGGCAGATGAAGAACGATGGTTTGGAGGGTTGCCCAGAGCAATGCCAGAGGTTAAGATTTATTTGAAACCTTCCAGCCATCACCTCTTTTGTTTTGCTATTGAAGTCTGTTGGAGAGCGCTACTTAAATTTCCATGCAAGAGTGGCTTAGTTGATGTGTCCGTCATGTGTAGAATGAGAGGATTAGAGTGGGGAGATCAGCAGAGACCCAAAAGGCCTCTGAAGCCACCACCTATCCCAATTGTTTGCGCCTGTGTGCAGGAGGCAGGAAGATGAATAAGAAAGGCGAGTAAAGGTCCTGAGATACTCTGAAGTAGTCTGTGAGCCGCTTGCATCATCTCATCCTTAATTTCAAAGGGAACGGAGGGGAAAACGGAGGAAGCGGCAGCACTGGTTGCCAACACAGTAATGAGGAGGAACTGCTCCAGGACAATAACAGTATGGATTACAGGATCACATCACAGTGGGCAGTGTTGCCTTGGGACACATTAGCTGATAGTGAGTGATAGGACAATGATACTCTCAGGAGCAGATTACATTGGGACACCGGAGACAGATGGCAGCAGGCAAAGGTACCATGGGACAATTGATGTCAATAGTGTGGTGTCCGCCTAGGAAACTCCCAGTGGGTGGGGCTAGACTGGTACCCCTCTTCATTGGACCTTAGTTGTGAGATTGCCGGATGGCTTGTTGACCGGTCCAGTTTCTGCAAGTATGCTGCCATAATCGCAGTCCAGAGAACGGAAAAAGCAGTGCAGTGCATGGTCCCTTGATAGGTTTGATACTAAAACCAGATTCTGTGGGTGAACTGCATAGTGGCACCTTGGTCTGTGGCCCAGAGGTGGACTCATGCAGAGTGCTCTGAAATGTATGAATATATTGATAAATAGTAAATGGAGGGATATATATTGAAGCTTGTGTTATATGTTCCCTCAGGTCAATTCCAAGTAAGTCTTGTGGCTGTACTCTGGATTCATTTCAGTTTCTTTATGGTGATCAGGGATGACAAGGTATAGGCTGCTGGTAGAGTCTATTCCTGATAGAAACATTACCGTCATATCACTGGTGAAAGGTGGAAAGATGAAGTGTAGGCGGTATAAGCACTTCTTAACTGCATTGATTTGTGGGTCAAGGGTTATTAGACAGTTCAGCAAAATCCCAAAGATCTTGAACACTTTTAAGTCACCTGGAAAGTAGACATCACTATAGGGCTTGGGATGTTTTATCTGCAACACTGGTGAGCAAGTTCAGGATTTCTTTCTTGTTCGTGTTGAGTTTTAGGTTGTCATCCATGCAGTCACATATGTTATTTTATGTTAGCGGTACTTGTATAGCGCACCGTCACCAACGGAATTGGTCCCCAGGCGCTCTGTAAAGAGGAAGGGTGGATAGGGTTAGTCGGGAGGAGGGGAGAAGGAGAGTGGGAGTACACCGAGTGCTGGGCTTTGGTGCTAGTATCGGAGGAAGCCCTCGAGTGCTGTGGGTGAAGTTGATGTGTTGTTGATGCAGTGTTGTAAAGTGCGTGCGGATTGCTGTGAAAGAGATGGTTGTGTGGGTTTAAGTATGCATAAGATTGAGGGTTGGGTTAGTGGGGTCTGTATCCTGGTTCAGGTACTCATGATTCCGTTAGAGTTGTGAACCTGTGGATTCAGATGTTGCTGGTTTGGATGCAGATGTTGCTGGTTCTTCGAGGCCCGACTTGTTTTGGTGGTGATGCGCTGATCCACCTGTATAGAGTATAGTTGCAAGTTTAATTGGCATCAGCCTTTGCTGGCTGTCATTATGAAGAGGATTATTTGCCCGTTTGGTAAGCTAGACATAGAAACAGGGCCTAGAGTAGATCTTTAATATTTTCAATAAACCATCTTGTTTAAATATGTCCTCTTGTCCATCTCCTATGATGAATTCCCTATGCTAGAAAACAAACTGGTGCTCGCCAGACATCTCACAAAAACAAACTGTCCTCTGTAAAAACAATGCTTATCTAGATCTACCCTACCACTATGAAAAGAAAGAACGAAAACAAGCTTCAGCTTAGCATAAAGTTACTCCCCCTTGGGTAAATGAGTGGTGGTTGGTTTTCTGAACCCCCACCCAAAGAGTTATCACAATCTCTTCCAGCTCTTGGCTTCATAGACTGGCCCAAGCCCAAATCCAAATGAAAGAAAAGGAGTGCATCTCAGCTCTAGTTAATACGGTGTCATCTTCTAGGATGTATTCTCCTAGCTCGGGTAGTTTTGTAGTCACACCAAAACAAGGTTTGCCTTTTGTCGCTCGTGTGTTCATTCTTCGCCTCGTATAGGTGGCGGGTCTGCTCTGCCCTGCTTGTGTGATCTCTTCTGTCACTCCTGCGTAGGGTGCTCAAACTCTCAGCCCAAGGGAGGCCCCGGGCCTGCTCAGCCCTGCTGTGAGTCGTTCCTTTCACCCCCTCCTTGGGTATTCGATTTCTCAGTCCATTGTAGGCTATGGGCTTGGAGTCAGATTCTCTGGCCCATGCGGATCCACGCCCCCGACTCCTGTTTGCGTGGTCAGCTCTTCTGTTTTTCTTCTCCCAGTTCGGGACTTCAGTGTTTGCATGATGGGACGCTGGTATTCTTGTTGCTTCTTCCATCGCTTTCAGCTTCCTTGTTGGGCAGCCTTAGTTGAAGAAGCAGTGTTCCTCACATTGCCTTAGGTCTCCTCCCAACATGTCCTCTTCGTGGCTCTCAGTACTTAGTCTGAGGAAGCACCTCCCTCCGCTGTGCATGGCGGAGTTCCTTGCTCTCTGGCCGATTCTCTCCTCTTCGGCTGGTTTCCTGCTGGATTTAAGTTCCTCCCTGGAACGGAGAAGAAGATTCTACTTGTTTCATCAAGCGGTGGCAATGAGTACAGGTCAGGAACCAAGCCATCCACTTTAAAGGGGCCCTGTACATGAAATTCCCATATAACCAACAAACATTTGGGTCCTGGAAGTGAAGGGAGGTGGCACAGAATCCAGACTTTCTGGACTTTCTGGCACAGAATCCATTCCTTGTCCCCAGAGATGAGGTGAGGGGGGGTTGGGACTCACCCCCCAGTGGGATCCCGCTTGCCTATCCACTAGGAATGTTACTGCGTAGCAGTCTCACCTCCCTAGTCCTAAAGGGGGTGGGCTCCCACTTTGGGAAAAGGGAGGAATTCCTTGGATTCGTCACACCTGCCGAGTTGTACCAAGCGAAGCAGTGGTTTTTTCTGGGAGTCACACGAGTGGGACCATGCATATGTTGAAGAGCCGTAGTAAGAAGCTTGATGCTTGTGGAAATCCTCTGGTTATGTTGCACAAGTTTGTTCTGTGAGATAACAGCCAGGTGGTTTCTGGTATGCCCATAGGGGAAAGAGAATCTTTTGTAGCACAGGTATTGCCTAGTCCTGCTTCACAGTCTTGACTGGTTTACTGTTCTGAATGCTACGGATCAGTCTAGGAGTAGGAGGAAGAGTGGATTATGGCATCCATATGGAAGGGAACACAAATTTACTTCCTGTTCCTCACGAATTCTACATGGGCACAGTCCACGTGATTGTTCCAGGTCTATGTGTTCCAGGATTTTAGTGTAAACCTATGGATTTCTGCTGGGAATGCTGTGTTGGCAATCAGTCAGTAGCTTGTGGGCTGTTCCAGGTTCCAAGGAATGTTTTTGAACAGTGGTTTAATGTGTGCAGTTTTGTAATATCACAAAATGATTCCAGTTGTGACTAATTCACAAGTCCACGGTAGAGAACGACCAGCGTTTCCTTAATAAGGACTTCTTTCGTCAGTCGGTGCGCCCGCTTGGTTGCTTTCCTTTACCAGTGTGGACAATTCCACTTCACGTATTCGTATGAATTGGGCAATATGCATTGTGACTGTTGTGGGACCTTTGCAAAAGATTCCTAATTTCCTATTAATTCATGTAGCGTCTATTGCTTGTAGGATAATCTCTGCCTTGTTTTGAAAGTGGTTAGTGATGTTGCATACTTTTTGGGAGATATCAGAATCTTATTGTACGAGTTCGGATTTCTCATCTCAATTATTAAAAAAAATGTTTTGGTGTGCTGCCCTTCTAATGCATTCAGTGTAGTGTAGTTTCTTTGCCTTTATGAATGCTCCTTAGTAGTGCTGCTGGTATGCTGCTTAGGCTTGATCAATGTAGGTTTCTGCTCCATGCCTATAATTTGTTTTCTCGAGTAGTTTGCGGTGAACCACCTCCATGCTTACCCCTTGTCTGTATGGTGTGAATGGTTCACAGGCATTAGGATGTCCAAGGTTTCTGCAATACATTTGTGTAGGGTCTCTGCTTATTCCTCTGGGAGCCTACAATGCAGGGTGGCCTTGCCGGACCCCCAACCTAAAACTCAGACACAGATGCAGTGCCCTCGTTTTATTGTGCCCCAACACCCGCTTGTCTATGGTAATCCCTTCCCAACAGTGGACAAATACGGGTATCTTCCCTCTATGGGATAAAATGGAAGGGAACTTTGAACAAGACTCATTGCTTCACTGAAGAGGAAGCACCCTAAGTAGGACCTGAGAGACACTCAGCAACATTCCCTCCATATTCTATGGACCTCCAAACCTTTTTGGAACGGTATTATTATATTTATAATATTTATTGAGCGCATACCTAGCTTCGAGAAGCAACAGAGCACTTTGCAGAGATACTACAATACAGATGCATAACCGAACACTTTTCAGAGGTAACGGACTAAATATACAGCGAGGTACAGGAGGAGGGGGGAAATCAGCTGTACCGTGTGGCGGAGAGGGGCGGGCAGCATCTAGCGAGTCAGGTGGCATGAGGGGCGACGTGATGACCTATGTGTTGAGGAGGAGAGATTCCTTGAAGAGGCGAGTCTTACGTTTTTTACTCAATTGTTCTGACTTTTTACAGGGCAGTGAAGCGTTCAGCTTTACTCCTCTGGCCTTTTGCTCATTTTGTTATGAGGAGCCTGATCAGTCTTTCCGACTATCAGTACTGCAAAACAGGTTTCCTTTTGTCTTTTTACCTTTGATTACTTGCACACAGCATCTTACAATGCAGTGGGAATACTTTAGAATCACACAAGTTTTTTACCTGTGGGATTTTCTTTTGCTACTTTTGTGTGTGTGTTAAGCAGAATTGTATGCAGTACCCTCTGGGACCACCACACACAATTAGGACTACAGGTGCAAGCAAAACCAACCTTTGGTATAAGTCTGTACTACACAGTTTTTGGTAGTGAGCTGAGCCGCCAGGCTCATCTCAAGAGGGACTATGAGGAGTAAACGATGGTACACAGAGGTCTTTCAGAGTGGTTCAAGTAGACACTTTTACCAAGAAACCCTGAGTGTAACACTTAATTTATTACACAGTCAGTTAGAAAACATTCACTAGAAGGAGGCAACTCATTATACACAGATACACTTCAGTGCACATCACCAAGTTTGAGACAGTTTAGGCTCTCAAGAAGTAGGAGCAAAATGGCATTTCAGTTACTTTGAAGTGAGCAAAAAGGCACAAGTTAATAATAATAGATTACAAATACTCTTTAGACAGTGCAAATCGTTTCAGTTCACCAGAAGAGTCAATTCAATTCAATAGGCCTAAGCCAAAGTCAATAGGATAGTGTCTTGGATAGGAAAGAGCAGTTCTGGTAGTAAACAGTAAAGTCTTTGCCAAAGTTCGAAGTAGTTTGCGAAAAAAAGAATATGTTGGGTCACAGGCTGATTAGGCCTGCAACTCACAAACTTGAGGCAAGTACTCTCAATCGGGATTTCACAGTACCTTAATATGAAGAAAAAGATGCAGCTGAAAAAAGCTGGCAAATGGAAGATCTTTGATTCGAGTAGCTGTAGTCAAGCACACAAGCTGGTGTCCCACTCCCTGGTTAAACCTAACAAGCTCCAAGAATGGTATCCAGGTGGCTTACGAGTTGATTGGTCCCACCAACTCAAAGGAAGAAGTCACCCTTGAAGAGGCTTCTCTGTCGAGATGAACTTGGCAATTCAGACCTGCAGCAGGACTTCACCGGGCAAACCAGCGGTCCAGGAGTTGAAGCAGCAGCCGTCCTCTTCCAGCTCTTCGGTTCTTTTGTTCCAGTGGTCGACTGCCTTCCAAGCCAAGAGACTCGCCTTTTATTTGGTTCTCTCCCTGTCATTCCAGCCTAGCGGTCACTCACCCAGCAGGGTGGCTGTCCTTGCCGGACAGCCAGCCAGCCAATCACGCCAGAGTGCATTTGGGTCTCCTAGGAGACTAAGCACAGGGAGTTTTGGGCACCTCCCTCAACCTGCCCCCCTCCCCAGACACTCAGACGCCAGAGGCGGTCTTCAGTCCTGAAGCCCGCCAAAGGCATAGAAACAAAGGGACCAAACCTGGTTTGGCGCCCAGAGACAAACTCAAGAAGGACCTTTCCAAAAAGAAATGGCGAAAAAAGAAGACCGGGACCTGTTTTTACAGAGGGGGCTCAGACGCCATCTTACAAATCATGACTCCCACTATTTAACGCTACCGTTGTCCACGGTATGGAAAAATCATGGTAGTTCATTGTATAAACACTGCCACCAGCCATTTCGATAGGACACGGTAGCATTTGACTGCTACCTGATATCTAGACACAGGGGATACTAGGTAACCCCTCCAGCACTCTATTGTAAGATGGTGTGTACTGGGTCTAGGAATTTGAAAAGACTAGTAAAGTCGCAGCCCAGATGCCTCAGGGCAAGGCTGCGCGCTACAAATCCAAGTTAATTTCACTTTACATTCTCTGGGAAATAGTTTATTCCACTGAAGGTATTTAAACCTTGGGAAGTCTAAAACACATCCCTGTGCCACTGCACTGAAGGTGCTGTGTGACATGAAAAGATGATACCTGTCTAAAACTCCATAATCAAAGACCACAAGAGTAAACCACACATCAAAATAGGAGTGGGAAAAAGGCTCACACTCACCAGGTAAAAAAAAAAATCAAGTCCTCAAAATCCAGCAAAGTTGCTGGGGGTCTCTAAGGTGAAGGGAATTAGCATGTTTATGAGAATGAATTCTCCCTAACAATGTGCCTAAAGACAAGCTGGTGGTAGCAATTACATTTTTGTGTGCACATTCACTTTTACTGCATGCAGCTGCTAAACCTGTCTGGTGCCATACGTTTTTGTGCTTGTTCCTTGGCCATTTTGTTTGGCGTTTCTCCTGCCTTCTCATGTCAGGAAACCCCTTATATGGTCATGCATTCACCAGGGAAAGATGCTGCTTTCGTGGGCTGTCGCTGGCTTGGTGTGTGGACCCAGGCTGTGGGTGGCACTGTCTGGCCCCACGCCAGATCTGGGGCACCAGAGAGTCTAGGTGTAGGGCATGAGGGACACCCACAGTGGTCCACAAATGGACCATTGATGGCTGTTTGAATGGTGCAGATCCTTACCACTGGTGGGCTCAGACTTGCTGCTAGTCAGGATTTAGGATAAGAAGAGGACTCCTGCAGTCATTTGTTCAGATCAGCGTTGGAGACAAGTATCCTGTATACACTAGCAGTTGACTGCTGATTCATAGACTCCTGAAGAGGCCTGCCATCCTTTCCTGTGATTGGCCCGGTGAAGACCTGCTGGACTACCTGATCTGCGAAGGTCCAGAGTGGTGCTTCAACTCTTGGACTGGTGGGACCAACCAATATCACCACATTCTCAAGGATCCAACAGTCATGGGCCTTCAGAAGTGTCCCTGGCACACACAGTGGACTGACCAGCTCTCCAGTGGGCTACCTCTGTAGTATCATCACTGTTGCTCGTTGTTGCCGGAACTTCGGTGGTCGCAAGCTCATGCCACAAGTTGCCTTCCTGTCGGGATTCTGCTGTCCAGCTTTAATGGATCCTGTTCTGGACGTGCTTTGACTGTGTGGCTTGCCTCAGTTGAAGTCACTTCCGTGTGTCCTGTAAGGTAGCTAGAAGAGTTCTGCATCGTTGAATCCTGCTTGCCTTCTTCACCAGGGGTTGCATTCAGCACCAGCAGTCGACTGGATAAATCCCTGAACCTGCAACCCAGACATCCTGCACCGGAAACAAATGGTGGGAAAACCTACCTCAAGCGACCCCAGTTGACCCATCTAGTCATCTGGGAAAATCGGAGTGGGGGTAGTAATTGCAATGCATTCACCCCCCCCCCCCCTCCAAAATCCCTGTTCTCTTTAGAATTAACCTTACAATAAATGTTGGTTATTCCATTCCATCGCTTTTTGATAGTCGGATCTAAAACACACGAATATCATTTTACCGACCTGTGGAGTTGTGGTATATCTTCAGGAACATTTCACCACCACAAGATCTCTACCTACATCAGTCCCCCATCCAAAGAAGATGACATTTCAGCACAAGGCCCCATATATCATAGGGATTGGACTTTTAAAGTTAGGGTATACTTCTTGTCAACAGGTTTCATTCTACTGCTTCACTACCAATCTTTAATTTTGTTGTCCAAGTTACCAAATGCATTTCTAAGAACCAAAGGGGACAGTATATAGGTTTGATAACAGTTTTGTGGGATATTACTACCCGCTTATTTCATTTTCTAGTGTGTGTTTTAGAGTATCTTTGTACTTACCGGTCTAAATTGAATTGTGTGCTTCACTGTGTGGACCCCTAACCCCACTCACTTTCTCCTGAGACTAAGCCTTGACCCCTCTCCAAGCGTACCTTGATTGGGTTTGGCTAACCTCTCAGAGTTCCCCTGTTCACCATAACTAGGGTCACCTCCTAAAATTGTCCACCAGGCCAGATTCTAGAAATGTACAAAGAACAGGCTATGTGACCCATGTTCGTTCTCAGTAGAGGGGCTCCCACACTCCTTTGTAACAGATTCTGGAAATCCATCTTAAGTTGGTGCTCAGCGGTGGGATAAGGTCTTGGGTACCCAAGTATTGTTCACCAGCATAGTATCATAATTCCATTTATTACAAACTTAGTAGTTGGTATAACAGTTGCCTACTGTAAGAAAGGCATGGTATCAAACAGTGAAGACCAACACATGATCACAGTTTAAGGGTGTTTATTGAACTTGAATGGGTTAGTAAAATGCCCATCTAAACTGAAATCTAAAAATGGAAGCAAGCTACGACCATCAAATAATAATAACAGCCCTAGTGGAGTCTGTCAAAATAAAAAGGGCCTATACCAATACACCTATTGCCAATCCTTACTTCTAAATACAAAATGGTGTGGGATAACAATGTATGCAAAAGAAAAGCGTTTTTAGCACGGAGCAAGGCGGCACGTGCAGGCTTTGCACATACTCTGGCTTCTTGGCCACAAAGTAACATTTCAACACATAAGCATCAGGGCCTGCCACCATAGTCTCTCTCGCAATGACATTCTCTTATTGCAGAGGGCCTGATGTAACAAACAAAAAACACAAAAAGGCTCCTTTCCTTTGTCAGAGTTTTCACTTTCACAAGTTCAAGACTGGTCTCCCTCCTTCAGACTCGAACCACAGGTCTTCCTCGTTTGGGCTCAGATCCCTTATGATACTAGAATCTAAGTGTTTCAAATATGCAATGGGTTTTGCTTAAACCGTCGCAGGAACAATTCGATTCACTTCACAATCAATCTTCTACTTTTGTTTCTTTTGTCAGGATACCGTACAAAGACCTTCGACTAAGCACATTCACAGTGCAGGACCACTCAGTCAACGGTATTGTATTTTTCCTCCTAATGTTCAGATATTCACCAGCAATTTAGCTTCACTTGCGTCTTTCACACGCGTTTAACGATGTTCTTTCCAATGCTCGTTTTACAATGTTGCTGCTTGCAACCTTGATTTCAACACAGGCTGGTCTGGCATCGTTCTCCCCAACTCACTGACTGTGGTGTTCTCGGTCACTTAGTTCTTGGATCCAACAACGATACCACAGCGTCTGATGGTCCTCCCCACCTTTGTCAGTTACGCAGGAGGGTCCTCAGTATCTGTTAGGTAAGAATTGATGTAGTAACAGAGACTACACAACACTTATCTGCTTGGTATTAGGTAACTCACCTTTTGGTATAGTGGTATAGGTCTGTACTACACAAGTTGGTTGTGTCACTGAGCAGCCAGGCCTATCTCCAGAGGGGTAAATGTGAGCTGTAGCAATGAAATTCGCAAATACAAGTAACCAAGTAACACTTGCACTCAAGGTTTCAATTTAACATACATTTTTAGATAAGCGTTCTTTAAAAAGGGCAAGTTATGTACATATACTTTAAAATACTTTTCCAGAATCAACATAAGTTAGTGGATACTCTTTTGAGAAGGTTTTTACACACTTCCTACACCCGTAGGTGACTTCATTCACAAGAACAGTAATGGCATTTATACATCACTTGTTATACTTTGCAGATTCTGAGGTTGCAGAAAGGAAAGGTAAAGGAAAGAAAAAGGTTAAACAGGTTCTCAGGGCATGCGAGTATACTTGATCTTCCAATGAAGTCTAGACAAGCCTTCCCCAGCAAAAACAGTCTAAAATCAAGTTACCACCTACGAGGGACAGAAATAGCAAAGACAATGGACTAGAAGAGTTTGCAGGGAGCCTGGACAGCTACAGTCAATTGGAGCACATTCTATGGAGGTGAGGCACTTCTTAGTTAATAAACGTCTTGCACAATGTTAGAGAATTTTGTAGAAATCACTTGTAGGGTCACAAGCTGTTACACTTGTGAAAAGTAGAGTTGGAATCAACTCCAAATAATGTAGCTAATGCAAGTTTCAACTGAGAAGAGCACAACTAAAGACACTGAGGTAAGTACCCGAAGTCTAAACAGTACTTCTGGTTTGAAGAAGAGTGGTCCAGCTGGATTCTGTCCTGTTGCACCGGTGCAGATCCTGAGCCTCAGTCGTGGGGACAAGAGGGAGGACGCCTGGACGACTCCTGCGGCTGCAATTGGGAGATAGTCGGCAGCTACGGGCTCATTTCGGATAAGCGTCACTTTGCTTCCTTCACTCCTCGAGTCCTTCACTGTGGTGAGGGGACTCATGCTCTGGTCGTCCTGGTCCTTAAGGTCCTTAGGAGACTCATGGACCTTCTGGCCGGATTTTAGACGTTTGACTAGACTACGGATTTCTGGACCCCTGGCACTCAGTTCCTGCAGCACCGAAGAAGTACAGTCAGTCGGGGAAGGTTGTCCAGTGGAGTTCGTCTCGGGGTTAGTTGGTCCCACTAACCCAAGGGAAGAAATCGTCCCTTCCAGAGTTTCTCTTGTCGATCAGAAAAAGGAGTTTCAGCACAGCAGCAGGGCTTCACCGGTCAATTCAAAGGTCCAGGAGGATGCAGCAAGCTTCGTTCACGATTTCGTCAGGCGTTTCTCCCAGGTGTCGACTGACTAGTCCCAAAACCCTCACCTTTTAAGCAGGTTTCTCCCATTCATGCACAGCTTAGGCTGTCACTCAAAGAGGGTGGCAGGACAGCCAGCCAACCAATCAGATCTGGTTACATTCATGCACTCCTAGAGACAAAGAGCAGGGGAGATTCGGGAGCCCCCCTCACATCCTGCCTTTACAGACACACTGAAGCCAGAGGTGGGTTTCAGGACTGAAGACTGCCAAAGGCAAAATGAACAGACGCACAGAGTAAAACCCAAGAAAGACCTCACAAACAGAAAACGGTGAAAAAAGACCGGGCCATTTTGACAATGGTCACCCATGGGTGCTATACTGCAGCTGAAAATTCAGCCTGTGGTAGAAAAGCATGATGGTAGGAAAATTAAATTACTGCCACCAGCCATTTAAAGCAGTGAGGGTAACATACAAATGTTACATGAGAGAGTAGGATAAGGGGCTATTAGGTATGCCCCCAGCACTCCACATAAGATGGGGTGTGTAGGACCTACAAAGAGAAAAGGTAAGTAAAGTCAATTTCACTTTACTATTCTTGGGAACGGTAGTTCACACAAGAAAGGGTATTTAAACCTTATGAGAAATCTAAAGGATTTCTCAATGAAACTGCACTCAGGGTGCAGTGTCTCACCATACAAAAAGTAAATGCCTATGGAATTTTGCCAGACTCCAAAAACAGAGGAAACGCATGATCCAAATCAGGTCAAAACACGAGAAAGTGAGTAAAAGGTCTCACTCACTCCAGGGTTAAAATTAAAGAGTCCCAAGTCCAGCAAAAGAGCTGGGGTCTTGAAGGTTGAAGGGAATTGGCACAGAAATGAGAATTCTCCCCAACAGTATCTGACACACAATGGAGGATTCTTCCGCTTTTCTCCCCTGGTCTAATTTTTTCTGCCTTGAAGATTTCATCAAAGTAACGGCTTCCTGACAAAAAGGTCAAGGGTGTTGCCCCTCTCACAAACCCTTGGTCCTGGCCGTCTTTCTCCCCTCATTCAGCTGCCAACTCGAAACTGCTGTACCTTTGCGGGTTTTGCCTCGCTCAGAGTGTTCGCTCATGCTCTGCCTTTTATCCGTGTGGGGAAGTTTAATGGAAGTCAGGTTTGAGCGATTACTGATAATTGCCTGACCTCACGTGACCATAGAATTGAGACATGTCGGGTACACGCTCGGGTGTTAAGTCTGTTTTCTACCCGAGCAGGCTGACTGTGTAAAAGTGTTCGTGCAGGAAAGATGGGGTGGGGTGCTAGGGGTGCGGGTGGCTTGACGGGGGTTTAGTTTCTAAATATCCCCATCAGGTAGGATGGGATAAAGCTATTACAAGCAAGAGAGGGATACCGCGTCTCACCATCTGGTGTCCCACTCCCCGAGGACTCCTCGCCCAGGTGATCCTCCCGCACTGGTCCACCCCCAGGGTCTGGATCCAAAAGGCAATGGCCGTGCCCTGGCCACCTGAGAGATCCACAGGGACTGCGGGTGAGACCTTCTGGTTTCTCAATTTTTTTTAAATATGGAAACATTTCCTAGGTCTACACTTGCTGCACTTAAAGTAAATAATTTTTAAAAAGGTGTGTAGAAAGAGGACTGCCATTGTTAGGGGAGCGATCCTAAAGTCCTACTGGCACTACGACATTAGTAAGCTATCTCAGTGGTTTGTAGATCTCCAACTCTAAGATAAGCCTGAGTTAGTACAGACTGATATTTAGAGGAAGATGCAAGCTGTAGGCAAGTACACTGACCCCAGTTAGACATGCACACCAAAGAAACGTACACTTATAATATGAGAATGCATTACTTACCGTAAAAGCATTTCTGATGGTTGTATCTGCTTAGATTCACATGCTGTGCATAGGTCCGACATCCAGTGGTCACTGCGGAGTATTGCATTTTGTTTTTCGTAGTCGAAAAGGGGACGTCGACCAGGCGTGTCTGAAACACTATCCCTATAGTGACGTGCATTGTACCCACAATCCCTCACGCGTCGAGGTCCCTCTGTTTGTATTTTTTCTGCCCTGAGGGAGCCTTCTAGACGTGAGTGAGTACAGAAAGAGAGAGAGATATATAAAGGAAGTCTATGTTCCTTCCATCCGAGCGGGGAGGAAGGGTGGGCGCATGTGAATCTAAGCAGATACAACCATCAGAAATGCTTTTACGGTAAGTAATGCATTCTCTTCTGATGTTTGTTAATCTGCTTAGAATCACATGCTGTGCATAGACTAGCGAGCAGTACCCGGAGTTGGCGGTGGGTTATGAGAAGGAACAGTAGAGAAAAGGTGTCGTAATACTGCCTGTCCCCCCTGGGAGTCAGATCTAGAGTGTGTATCTAGACAGTAGTGTTTTGTAAAGGTGTGCACAGAACTCCAGGTAGCCGCTTTGCAGATGGACTCAAGGGGAACATTTGCAATGAATGCTATGGAAGCCCCCGTGCCTCGAGTAGAGTGTGCTCTTGGCTTAAAGGGTAGTTCTCTCTTAGCAAGAGTATAGCAGAGAGTGATGCATTGAACAATCCATCTAGAAATAGTGGACTTTGAAACCGCATCTCCTTCTCTTCCTGCTGCCACCGAGACGAAGAACTGATTAGTCTTCCTCAATGGTCTGGTTCTTTCCATGTAGAACATGACCGCCCTGCGTACATCAAGTGTGTGCAGAGTCCTTTCTCCCAAATTGGAAGGATTTTGAAAGAACGTTGGTAGTTCTATAGACTGGTTTACGTGGAATTTAGAAATAAATTTCGGAGCAAACCTAGGGTGAGTGCGTAGAACCACTTTATCTTTGTGAACTGTAACAAAGGGGTCTAGAATAGAAAGAGCCTGAAGTTCACTTACTCTCCTGATGGAGGTGATAGCTATTAAAAAAGCAGTCTTAAGAGTAAGATGTTTAAGGGATGCTTTGTGCATGGGTTCGAATGGAGAGCCCATGAGCCTGGTAAGTACCACATTAAGGTCCCATCCGGGAGCAGGGTCAGCTATCGGGGGGTGTATTCTTTTTACTCCCTCCATGAATGCCTTTATAACTGGGATCCTCCACCACGACACTTTGAGTTGGGAGGTGGTGTATGCAGAAAGTGCCGCTAGGTGGACTTTAATGGAGTTAAACACTAGGCCTGAATCCAAGAGATGGGTCAGGTATAGTACCACATGTGTGGGAGAGCAGTCAATAGGGTTGATGCTTTTACTCCTGCACCAGATGACAAATCTCTTCCACTTGCTAGAATAGCAGTGGCGAGTGTTCGGTTTTCTGGCTTCCCTGAGGATGTCCATGCATCTTTGCGGGAGTTGTAGATGTCCGAACTCTATGACCTCAGGAGTCAGGCTGCTAAGTTCATGTTCTGGGGGCATGGGTGCAGAGTCCTGCCCTTGTTCTGAGATAGCATGTTGTACGGGCAGGGGAGTTTTACTGGGGGAGATAGAGACATCTCCATCAAGTGAGCGAACCATGGCTGTCGGGCCCACATTGGGGCCACCAGTATCATGGTCACTTGTTCCTGGTGCATCTTGTGCACCACCTTGTTGAGAAGGGGAGTCGGGGGAAAAGCGTAAACAAATTTCCCTGACCATTGCATCGATAGACCGTTCCCCTTGGATTGGTTCTGGGGGTACCTGGAGGCGTAACTTAGGCATTGAGAGTTCTCCAGGGTTGCGAACAGGTCTATTTCTGGGAATCCCCATTGTGTGAAGACGTCGAAGACGATGTCTTCGTGCAGACGCCATTCGTACTCTTCGGGCAGGGGGAAATCTCTGCTGAGTCTGTCTGCCAGCAGATTGAGTTCCCCGGGTACATGTAGTGATAGTAGGAACATGTCCTGTTTGAGAGCCCACTTCCATATATTCTGGGCCAGTTTGGACAAGCCTGGAGAGTGGGTGCCCCCCTGCTTGTTGATGTAGTACATGGCTGTAGTGCTGTCCGTAAGGACCATTACTGTCTTGCCTTGTAGGAGTTCTTGGAAGGCTTTTAGCGCCTTGAATACCGCTAGTAGCTCCAGTAGATTGATGTGTTTGGATGCTACGTTCGGAGTCCACACTCCGTGAGCAGTCTGATGGGATAGGTGAGCACCCCATCCTGTGAGGGATGCGTCTGTGGTTAGAGTGGCTTCCGCCGCGGGTGTGGCAAAGGGTTTTCCTTTTTCCATGTTCCCCTTTGTCCACCACTGTAGCGAGAGAACCAAGGCCTGCGAGACCACCACTAGATCGTCCCATTGTCCGCTGGCCTGACACCACTGGCTGTTGAGCCACTCTTGCATTGGGCGCATGCGCAGGCGCGCGTGAGGTACCAAATAAATACACGACGCCATCATTCCTAGCAAGCGCATTGCTTTGCGTACCGTCACCTCTCGGCCGGTCACATATTGGGGGATCTGAAACAGCATGTTTTGGACCCTCTCTTTGGAGGGGAAGACGAGGCCGTCCCTTGTTTGAATTAGAGCCCCTAGAAATTGTTTGATTTGACTGGGGTCTAGACTGGACTTCTTTTCGTTGATGGAGAAGCCCAGTTGGAACAAAAGGTCTACCGTCTTTTGGGTATTGGAGAAACATGTTTCGTAGGAGTCCCCTGTTATGAGCCAGTCGTCGAGGTAAGGGTAAACTGGGATGGACAACCTGCGCAGGTGGGCCGCAGCCACTGCCAGTACCTTTGTGAATACCCTTGGTGCTGAAGCTATACCGAAGGGTAGCACCTTGAACTGGTAGTGTTTGCCCTCTATCATGAACCTTAGGTATTTTCTGTGCGCTGGCAACATTGAAATATGAAAGTATGCATCTTTCATGTCCAATGTTGTCATGTAATCTCCCTGTGAAAGCAGCGGGATCACCTCCTGTAAGGTCACCATACGAAACTTTTGGGGTTTGATAAACTTGTTCGCTGGGCGCAGATCTAATACAGGGCGCATGGTTGTACCCAAAAAGGATCTAAGGAAGTACACTGAATAAATACCTTCCGTTACCTGAGATAGAGGCACGACCTCTATGGCTCCTTTTTCCAGCAGTTGTTGTACTTCTTGAAGAAGGATGGCAAGATGTTCCGGCGTCAACCGCCGTCCCTTCGGGGGTCTGTAGGATGGGGAACTGTTGAATTCGATACAGTATCCGTGGGCTACGGTGGAAAGTACCCAACGGTCTGACGTTATCTCCTCCCATGCAGGAAGAAAGGATGTTATCCGGCCCCCGACCGGTGTTGCATGGGAGGGGACGCGAATCTTCGCGTCACTTGGAGTTGTTGGGGGCTTGGGAGCCTCTGGGGGTGGATCCCCGACCTCTCCCTTTGCCCCGGCGTTGGCCTCTTTGGCTGTACTGCCCACTATTGGCTTGGTAATTGGTGGCAGGGTATTGCTGATGCTGAACTTGTTGTTGTTGCCGTTGGCCACGAAAAAAGCGCTTGTTGCCATAGCCGCGTCTGGTAGTGGGCTTAGAGATCTGGTCAAGAGTCTTGATAGTGTCGAACTCTTTTTTGGCCATCTCTAGGGCTTCATCTACCGCCTTTCCGAAGAGGTTGGCGTCCTCGACAGGTTTATTTATTAAAGACGCCTGTGTCTCCGGTTTAAAGCCTGAGTTGCGCAGCCATACATGGCGCTTTAGGAGTATTCCTTGTACCAGGGAACGTCCTGCTGTTTCTGCCGCGTCCAGAGAGTTTTTTACAATGCTCTGGTTCACTTGTGTTCCTTCGCCAATAGTCGACAGTAGGCGTGTACGTAAAGGCTCCGGTGCTTCCTCTGCGTCTTTGCGCAGTTTGGCCCACTGCGCGTCTGCGTAGCTCGCAAGCAAGGAATTGTTGTTGGCAATTCTTGCTGAGAAGGCAGCCGAGGAAGTAACTCTTTTTGCAAGGGCATATAGCCTCTTGCCCTCCTTGTCAGGGGGTGCCTCACTGGTGGAAAGTGGTACCCCTGCCCTCTTTCTAGTATTAGATACAACTAGGGAGTCCGGTATGGAATGTCCCCTAATGTAGAGCGGGTCTGAGGGTGAAGGAGCGAAAAGTTTCTCAATCCATGGATTGACCCCTCTGATCAATGCGGGAGTGGACAGCGACGGGGTGATCCTCCTTTTCACTGAGGCGAGGAGTAGAATGGTCTGGCTGACCGGGGGTTTTTCTTTAATGACTCTTTCTACAAAGTCTAATTCTGGAGAGAGTTCTCCCGTGTCCAGTTCGAAATGCGCTGCTGCTCTGCGCAACAGTGCATTGAAAGTAGGCTGATCGTCAATTGGAGACGTGTTCCTAACTGGAGAATTATCCGGAGGAGTTAGATTTAGGGCATCAGTGTCGGAACACACTGATGGTGATTGCCAGGGGTGCGAAGGTCCTTCTCCTGGGCTAATCCCGAAGCCTTCTTCTATCATATCTGTTCTGTCTTCTAGACATTCCTCCTGGTCCATGAAATCATTTTCTTCCTCGAAGTATTGTTCCTCCCCAGTGAGGTCATATACATCTTGGGAGTCTGAGGCTGTGTCCAGCAGGGGATCGACCAGCCTCGGTTTTTTGGCTCTGGGGTCGTCTTGAGGCCCTTCTCTAGTTCTTCTGAGAGTTAGAGGGGCTTGGGTACTCATAAACTTTTCCATCCTCTCCATACAGAGGTGGAGTCTCTCCATAGTTTCATGGGGTACCCCAGAGCGGTCTAGCGGGGGAAAACTCGAGTTGTCTACCTCGAAATGGCTCGACCTCTCCCAAAGCGTCGAGGAAAGTGTCCCGTCGCCCTCCTCAAAACCCTCAGGTGTGTCGGGAGACTCCCTGACTGAAGGGGGTAGTCCCTGCTTTCCTTCGGGTGTTTTCGGCGTATCCTTTGATCTATGCGTAACGCTCGACGAAATCTTCGGCGTACGCTTTTGGGCGTCGGCTACAACGATCCTGGCTAAGCTATCGGCGACATTCTTGTCGGCGGAAGCTTGAGTTTTCGACGCTATGGGTATCGAGCGCTGTACGGCGGTCTGCGCCTTCTGTTGAAGCGCACCGGCCGATGGTTTGGTGGTGGTGCCCTTGTTTGCCGAAAGCCCAGTCGCAGGTCGCGGCTGCGAGAGGGGCTTCGAACCCGAACGGTCCGAGGAGGCCGCCGGTGGAACCTGCGTCTCCTTGGGCGCCGAAGCTCTCTTCGACTTAGACGAAGAAGAGCCATGGGTTGTGTGCTTACCTTTATGTGAATCTTTGTGTGCGTCAGTGTCGCCGGGGTGTTCATCCCCATAAGCAGGGCGTGAGCCGAGCCCGTCGGGGCCGGGGACAGACGACGAAGCGCGTAAGCGCTCCTTAGTGGGGGTTTCGACTTCCGTGGCGGAGGTCGTGTCATCGCGTTCCTCGTCACTGTCGGTGGTAGCAGCGGCGGGTGAACCTTCGGCCTTCGACATCGCGTAGGCCGCCCACCTTTTAACCCTACGGTCTTTTAGAGTTTTAGGCTTCAGAAGCCGACAAGCCGCGCACCCTTCCTCTTTGTGATCGAGGGGCAAGCAGCGGTTACACCGTGAGTGCTTGTCCTTCCAAGTGAATTTGCCTTTACAAAGTGGGCAAAACCTAAATGGTGTCCTCTCCATAGCAGAGGCAATAAATCGCGATAAACACCCCCAGGGAAAGGAAGGGGAAAGGGAAAGGCATTCTCAGAAAGACCCAGAGATGTCCCACGACCCCACTCTCCCTACTGTATGTGGCCAGCGAGGCCAGGCCACGTGTTCGGCAGCGCCGAACGCGAGGCCAGGCCACGTGTTCGGCAGCGCCGAACGCGAGGCCAGGCCACGTGTTCGGCAGCGCCGAACGCGAGGCCAGGCCACGTGTTCGGCAGCGCCGAACGCGAGGCCAGGCCACGTGTTCGGCAGCGCCGAACGCGAGGCCAGGCCACGTGTTCGGCAGCGCCGAAGATTTCCTCCGCTCGACCCTCCGTCGACGATTTTGCTCGGCGGAGAACAGCTACACTGCGTCGAGGGAGTGCTGTATTAATCTTCGTAGAAGAAACGACCGAAGGTCGAGGGTTGCAATGTCTCTCGAGGAGCTCCGCGTGAAGGCGACCAGAAGCTGGGCGGAAAAAAACAATCTGAGGGACCTCGACGCGTGAGGGATTGTGGGTACAATGCACGTCACTATAGGGATAGTGTTTCAGACACGCCTGGTCGACGTCCCCTTTTCGACTACGAAAAACAAAATGCAATACTCCGCAGTGACCACTGGATGTCGGACCTATGCACAGCATGTGATTCTAAGCAGATTAACAAACATCAGAAATAAAATTACATATTTATTATATTTACACCAGAATCACTTTAAATACCTTAAATGTTTACACTAGGGCACTTCACTGTTGTGTTTGTTCGTTGTTACATTTATAGCAACATTAGAAAGGGAAAAGACAATGCGATCGTATTATCGGTAATTGCGCGCACATGCGGTTCTTAGCATTTCAGGTAAGTCATTTCTGGAAGGAAAATGTTTAGTTAGTGTTGCATTACCCTGGTCCAAGGTTCTAGAGAGGGTTTCTTCGCACAGCAAGTCTTTCAAGTCTAAAAACACAACCCTAGGGCTCAAAGTCTTGACAAGCAGCAGAATCCAAAGAGTTCCTGTGGATTTCTTCAAGTCTCTAGTGTTATGGAAGCTGCAAGTTAACAAGTAACGAAGGAGACCCTATTAAGGACTCGATGGGACACAGGCAGCGGCTTCAGTTGGTGCTAAGAGGGGGTTGCCCTGGATACCTCTACGTGCACTCCAATACTATAGAGCGACTTTCTGGAATTAGGTGAGCAATACCTGTCCCTTCCCCCTCTAGTACCTTAGGTTACTAGAAAATGTTTGTGCTGGATGCCCTGCGATGTTGCAGCTCTGGACCAGACATCCGGATTCCTTGGTCTGATGACTGAAGTCAGGACAATGGATGGGATCTCTCAGCAGCAGTCTCGAGGGAGGACCTGGGGCACGACTTGCATCAACTTCTTAGGTCACTGAGGGTTTGGCGCAAAAAAGGAAGCGATTTGCTTCGCTTCCTACAGTCCCACACTCTGATGTGGGTGTCTGGGGTTCTGGGCGAGTTGGATCAGATCTCTGGAGTGTTTTGAGGGCTCAGAAAAGATTTGGACGGATTCGGCCATTCCACATGGTTGTACTTGGAATGGGCAGCAGGTCTCCTGGTATTGGGGTTCCGCAGCTCTGGAATCTCACAGGACATTTTAGAGATGGCTCAAGTCAAAGTTAGTCTTGGAACCTGGTTGTTCCCACCAGTTAAAGGGAAGGAGTCCTTTTCAGAGTTCCTCTTCACGGTTTTGCAAAGGGTCTGCAGGTGTCTCTGGTCGGCATCTTCTTTGGTTACTTCAGCTTCCAGTGGTCAACTTGTTTTCACTCCAGGAACCTCACCTTTTATACAGTTCAAGCACTCACTCCTCTGCAATCTTCCCCAGTAGTTTACAGAAAGGGGTGTTTGGCTGTCAAATCAGGACAGCCAAACCCCCATTGGGAGCTGGTCCTATTCAGGCACTCTGGCAGACAAGGACAGGGAGGGGGGGGGGGGGACGGGGACTCCTCCCCTGACTTTCTGCCTGCCCAGACACTCTGGAGCCTAGGCGTGGACACTCACGGGTTCCCGTCAAAGACAACACACTACACTACACTCCTACAAGAATGGTAGACGTAGAGCCAACAAAGAACCATGCTAGAAATCCAGAAAAAAGAAAGGAGGGCCCCCAAGTTGGTACTTGGGTACCCCTATTGTGCGCTATGGACATACCCTGCGGTAGGAAAAATCACACAATAGTTGGTACAATACGTCCACTACCACCAGCCATAACTAGGAGATTGCCTATGTGACTTAAGTCGCAGAAGCAGAGAGAAGGGGCATACTAGTGATCCCTTTGGCACTCCACGTAAGGTGGTCATTTAGTCAGCATGCACATAAAAGATGGTGATTTTTGGGAAGGAAACCAGTTGGTTAATGTTATCCTAGCATAGCTTCAGGTTCTAGAGGCAGTTTCCTGGCACAGCATTTCTATCAAAGTCAAAAACGCAACTCTAGCTAAAAGGCAGTTCGTAGCGGCTTAAAGTCTTGCAAAGCAGTAGAAATCAAAAAGTTCCTGTGGATACTTTCTAGTCTGAAGGAAGATACAAGAAGGCTTAACCAACGGAAACCCTGTGAAAGGACCCACTAATGGGACCAAAGCAGCAGCTCGAGTCAGAGGTAAAAGGGGGTGCCCTGGACACCTATGTGCACTCCAGCGCTCTGGAGCGACTTACTGGAATCAGGTAAGCAATATCTTTTTCTCCACAGTACCTTATGAAAGTGTGTGGTGGCGGCTCCGCGATGTTGCAGCTCTGGACCCGACCTTCAGATTCCTTGGTCTGATGACTGAGGGCAGGACAATGGACTGGATCTCTCAGCAGCACTCTCAAGGGGGGCCTGGAGCAAGATTTTCAACAACTGCTTTGTTCACTGCAGTTTTGGTGCCTTTTCTGCAGCACCAACAAAGAAGGCGATTTGCCCGGTCAATCATCTTTGCTTCCTACAGTCCCACACTTAGTCTGGGCGAGTTGGGTCGGATCTCTCGAGTGTCCTTGAGGGCCCAGACACTGAAAATGGGCAGCAGGTCTCCTCCACACCTCTGGAAACACAGGACCTCAGGAGATGGCTCAAATCAAAGTTAGTCTTGGGTCGGGTTGTTCCCACCAGTCAAAAGGAAAGGAGTTGTTTTCGCAGTGCCTCCGTTACACAGAAAATGTGGCCAGGACAGCAAAGGTCGCTTCATGGTGTTGCAAAGGGTCTGCAGGTGTCTCTGGTTGTCTTGAGTTCCAGTGGTCGACCACTTGCTTTCACTCCTGGAGCCTCGCCTTTTATACAGTTCCATTCACTCACTCCTCTGCAATCTTCCTCAGCAGTTTACAGAAAGGGGCGTTGGGCTGTCAAATCAGGACATCCAGACCCCCAAGTGGGAGCTGGTCCCGTTCAAGGAACTCTGGCAAATGAAAGAAAGGGGAGGGGGGGAACTCCTCCCCCACTTCCTGTCTGCCCAGACACACTGGAGCCTAGGGCGTGACACTCAAGAGTGTACACACACACACACACACACACACAAACACACACACACACACACACACACACACACACACACCTCTCCCCCCCCCATCCCCTCTGTTCCCCCCACCCCAAGAACAACCATGCTAGACATGGCAAAAAAAGAAGGGAAGCCCCACGTTGGTACTAGAGTGCCCCTATTGTGCACTACCAAGACTATGGTACCGAGACCTCTTTTAGATCTCAAGTCACGTCTTCTTGCCAACATGGACAAGGGCCTAGCAACTCTGTGTCTCTGGATTTATCCACAGCATTCGACTTGGTTGATCACCCCACTCTGGTAGCCAGAATGACTGAGGTGGCCAATTTCTCCCCTTCTGCTGCATCATGGATCAATTCCTTCCTTGCTAACAGACAAAGCAGTTTGTATTGGGCAATTCGAAGCAGACCCAATCCCGGTCCTTTTCAGGGTTCCACAAGGTGCTAGTTAGTACCACCCCCTGCCATTACAACATCTATACTGCTACCTTCTTCCTCTAGCATCTTAAAGAAGGGATCTCATTCTCCAACTACGCCGACGATACCCAGGTCCTAGTAAAACTTTCTGGGGTATATTCCCAGGATGAACATGAGCTAAACAGAATTTTCACCATTATAGAAAACTGGATGATGGCTAACAACCTTGCGTTAAACAAAAGCAAAAACGAGCTCATGATCGTGGGCAATACAAACTACCTTGCCAATTTGGACCCTATGTATTCATTTAGGCTGTGCATTGTGGACATCTTCCCCCAACCTAAATTAAAAATACTGGGTGTCGTCTTGGATCAGTCCCTTAACATGAAAGCCCACGTTAGTAGTGTTGTCTCCGCTTCCACCTATTATGTAAAACTTTTAGCCCGTTTAAGACCTTTTATCTCGCAGGCCAACGCCGAGACAATCGCTAGAGCCAATGTTGGGGCAAAGATTGATTATTGCAGTAGCCTCCTGGTCGGAATGGGAAGAATTGAGTCCAATGGACTTCAAGTAGTCCAGAACGGGGCTGTCCGGGTAGTTACGGGCCTGGCGCGGCGTGACCACGTCTCATCTGCCGGACGCTCCCTACACTGGCTGCCGATCGAAGACCGTGTTAAATTCAGATTACTAACGATTGTCTTTAAATGGTTCCATGTAATAATGTCGCCACAAAAATCTTGCCATGCAAAAATATCGCCGAAAAATGGCCGTTTTTTGTGGCGACATTACATGGAACATGCGGGGGAAACCCCCGCAACCCCCAAACTTTTTTTTTTAAATTTTTTTTTTTGCCCGTCCCCATATATATATGGTCACCCATATAATATCGCTGCAACCTTTTCCCAGCGATATTATTTACGGTGACCATATATATGGGGATAATATTACCTGATACCCTTTAAATGCAGACTTGGCATAATGCCCAAATATCTGCTTGATCAAATTCAAGACAAAGCCAACCCTAGGATATTTAGGTCTAGCAACCAGAACCGGTTATCTCTTCCACGCTGCAAACTCAAGAAGGTTGAGAATGGGGCCTTTTACACTGTAGCACCCAAACTCTGGAACTTGCTTACCCCCCGCCCATGCTTCGTCAGCAAGCCTCGGTCACCTCCTTCAAAAAGATCCTCAAGACCCACCTCTTTCACTAGTCAATCATTCTCTCACCCATCTATGCTGATCGGTTTCCATCACATTCCGACGTAGTGATCTCCCCTACTTGCTTTATCTTTACCTCCTTTTTCGTACTTGTTTTGTTATGTCTCTCGCCCTCACGCCTTAGAGTTCATGGCTGCGCGTTATAAATTGAATAAAGTAAAGTAAATGGCCATAGCCTGCAGTAGGAAAATCACAATAGTTGGTAGAACACGTCGACCAGCCAGAACTAGGAGATTGTCTAGGTGACTAAAAGGTCATAGGAGCAGAGAGAAGGGGGTACTAGGTATCCCTTTGGCACTCCACATAAGGTGGTGTGTGCCAATCTCTCAGACTTTCAAGTTTTAGGAGAGATACCAAGTATCAATCAATCCTTAAGAAGAACAAGTTACTCTTTTACCTGGTAACGTTCTTTTGATGGGATGGTCCGACGACATATCCCATATCTGACAGTAATCACCGCAGCACAGCTGCGGTGATTACTGTCAGTTATGGAATACGTCGGAGGACCCAATCCCCTTGAAATGTACTTACTCTAGGATAAAGAAAAGAATCTCAAAGGAGGACCCTAAGGGTCACCCAGCAACACTGCCCATAAGGCGCTTTATGCTGCAATAGTAAAAAAAAAAAAAAAACAGATGCCTTTAAGAGTTATGGGGCAATATAGACTCCATAGGACAGGTTAATACAAAGAATGTAAGTTCCAAGAGCCGATAAGAATGAATGAGTGGGAAAAGGCTCCACTCATTCAGGATTAAAGAAAAATGTCCAGAAGCCAAGGGGGGTCTCACTAGGCAAGGGGATGAAGCATAGAAATTATTAATCTCCCTAACATGTGTGTATAAAAGGCGAGGCTCCTGAGGTGAAAGGCAAGTCGACCACTGGAAACTTAAGTAACCGAAGAAGACAACCAGAGACACCTGCAGACCCTTTAAAATACTGTGAAGGGACCACTGCTCTCCTGACCCGGTTTTCTGTGCAACAGACAAACTCAGAAGAGACGACTCTATCCCTTTGACTGGTGGGAACAACCACTCCCATTACAAACTTTTATTTGAGCCATCTCCTGAGGTCCTGTTAGTTTTCAGAGCTGCGTAACCCCAATACCAGAAAACCTGTTGCCCATTCCGAGTGCATCGTCGAGGATATGCATCATCATGGATAAGTCAAGTTCGTCCAAGTCGTTGCTGAGCCTTCAAGGTCACTCCCGAGACCGGACTTGTCCAGCCCCACTAAGCAGAGTGTGGGACTGTAAGAAGCAAAGAAGATTGACCGGGTGAATTGCATCCTTTGTTGGTACTGCAGCAAAAGGAACCAAAACCGCAGAGTGACCAGAGAAGTTGCTGAAAGCTGTGCCAGAGGTCCTCCAGCGAGACTGCTACTGAGAGATCCTGTCCATTGTCCTGCCTTTTGTCATAGACCAAGGAATCCAGAGGTTGGGTCCAGCGCTGCCACATCAAGGACAGACTCCAGCCATGATCTTTGTTAGGTAGAAATTTGTAAGTTCTACTGGTGTGGGACTTTACCTCTTGGTATTAGGTCACCCACCTTTTAATACAGGCATGTACTACACAAGCTGGCAGTGTGACTGAGCAGCCAGACTTCTCTTTAGAGGGGTAATGTGAGCTGTACAATGAAATCAGCAAATACAGGTATCAAAGTAAACACTTACACAGTTAAAGTATAAATATTTACTCATATACACACAAGGATAATTAGATAATCTTTAAAAAGCAGCAACTAGTAGTAACATTAATCCCGCAGTTTGGATTCAATTCAACAAGAGCAGGTGAGTAACATTTCATATGTTATACATATTCAACACATTGAGTGACGTCACTTGAGGTCAGTAATAACACTTATTTGTGATCACCTTTGCAATATTGAGTTATAACTAGGGAAAGTTATAGTTAGATCAAAACATACTTTCTACTTAGAAAAACAGTTAGATTCTCCCAGAGGGATGTAGGCAGTCTTATCCCAGCAATAATAGTGTTCAACAATTAAAACATGTAAGGGAACAGACACTGCCAAAGCCAATAGGTTCAGAAGGGGGCCTTTAGAGAGCCACGACAGCCAAAGTCAATGGGCTAGTTCAAAGTTCTGAGGCTCTCTGAGAAAAAGTTTTTTAAAAAGTCAGTAGTTCAAATAGAAAATCACAGAAGCTCGAGAGGAGCCACCTTGAAGAAGAACAAGCTGGAAGGCCAGTGCAAGTGAGTTGAGCTCAACTCAAAAGATGGTAAAATGGTACTCCCCAAGCTAAGAAGCACCACAATTGGCAAAAGGTAGATGTACCCCAAGCCCCACAGTGCCTGTGAACTAAGGTTTTGTTTCAGCTGGATGCCTTCCTGTTGTAGTGTAGCAGACCCTTGTTCCAGGTCCTTGGTCAGGGTGACAAAAGGGAGGACGTCTGCAACAGCACTTGAGAGAGGGGCACTGCAGCAATGGATTATCAGTGATTCAGCAAACTTTTGTGGTTTTAGTGCCTTTTTGTCAGCACCAAAGAAAAGCTAACAGCTCTGGTTAGTAGTTACTTGATCCCTCGGTCAAGGACTCTGGTGAGGGGACAATGGATGAAGATTTCTTGCTTCTGTAGGGTCCTCTGGATGCCCAGAGAGTTTTGGCCGTATTCGCACTTCCGAAGACCATGCACTATGATTGTCAGTGGTCCCCGGGCATTGGAATTCGGCAGCCTTGGAAAGTCACAGCACATCGGGGGTTGCGCCAAAACGAAGCTCGTCTCAAGGCTAGTCGGTCCCACCAGCCCAAGGGAGGACGTCGTCCCGTACAGGCCTTCCCAGTCGAAGCAAAAATGGAGTCTGCACAGCTACAGGGCTTCACCTGGCTCTTCGCGGTCCACATGGGTGCTGCTGGCGTTTCTTCACGTCTTCATCGGATGTTGTCCTCCAGTGGTCGAGACTGCCTCTAGTCCCAAAAACCTCACCTTTTAAGCAAGTTCCCATTCATTCACAGCCCTAGGCTGTCAATCACCCAACAGTGCCAATCAGAAATGGTTTCACTCAGGCACACCTAGAGACAAAGGACAGGGAAGTTTCTGAACCCCACCCTCACTTCCTGCCTTTCCAGACACTTGAGCTGGGGCGGGCTTCAGGGCTGAAGCCCACCAAAGGCAAAATGCACAAAGGACTCAAACCCGATTCAAACAAACAGAGTAAAATCCCAGAAGGAACGGACAAGAAATGGCAAAAAAGAAGACAGGGGCCATTTTGGGAAATTGATCACCCTTGGGTGCTGTACTGCAGCTGAGAAATCAGCTTGCAGATCCATGGCACGAGGTAGTAAAAAGGAAACCACTGCCACCAGCCATTCAAGTTAGTGTAACAGAATGTTACATGAGAAGTGAGATAAGGGAGTTACTATGTACCCCCCCAGCACTCTACGTAGGGCGGTGTGTGCTGCACCCACAAAAGAAAAAGTTACAGGTGTCATCTTACTATTCTTGGTAACAGTAGTTCACCCAAGAAAATGTAGTTAAACATTAAGAGAAGCCCAAGGGACTTCTCAGTGGCACTGCACAAAAGGTGCGGTGTGTCACTGTTGGGACCGTTTTTCTGAAGTCCAACTAAGGGCTTAGTCTATTTAACTGAGGAAGTACAAGACTCCACCCTTATTAGAAGGCTATACCACCTGAGTTCATGGTAGCGTAGCCAGAGCAGCCAGGCTCATTTTAGGAGGGAGAGAGGGCTGTAGAATAAGTACTAATGAAATTGTAATACTGTTACGCTCACCTGGTCTCTGCGGGGGCGTTGGGGCACGGTTGGAGCCCTCCCTGGACTTGGCTCCCCTGGCTCAAGCGTGACCCCCCCAGCTGCTGTAGTGTGGACTGCTCTGGTTGCTGGCAATGCCCTGTTGTCTTGTAAGGATGAGCTCTCCATCCTGCTTCTCATCAGCAGGGGCGCAGTTGATGGACCTAGTTGCTTCACTGGTCCGTGTGCGTGGCGGCCCAGACCGGCTGTGACCAATCCACTTTGAAGGTAAGTGTTTGTAACAATGATTATTGTCCGTATCCTTTTGCAATGTCTTTTCCCAATGATTATTGTCTGTAATTCTTGTGTCTTTTCTCTCCCCAATAGGTGTGAAGATGGCCAGGCGGTGTCGGAAGTGAGTCCAAACGGTGCCAGAGGGGAATTGAGCAGTCCCCACTAGAAGGTAAGTAGGGTTTCAAGGTGGTAGGCAAGGCTTGTGTTGCGCGGCCAAGCGTAAAATATTTATGCAGTTTCTAACCTTGTGCGTTCCTTTTCTCTTGCAGGGATGGCCTGGCGGCCTCTGATGGAGCGGCTATCCGAGGACCGGTCGGCGGATGCCAGATGGATGGATCAGTGAGGATGCTGGGCGAGAAGACTCCCGCATAGTTGGACGCTCGGAACAGGGGAGGATGAGACTCGCTGCAGGCGATGGGTTTGCAGAGACAGGTAAGATGCGCGCTGTAGATGCAGAGTTGGAATCAAGTAAACTGCGCTTCGAGTGATGGTGTGGCTGGAGTCAGGTAGGTGCACGCTGAAGATGTTCCAGAATCTGATGAGATGCGTGCTTGCTGGAAACAGGTAAGAGCTTCAGACGGCGGTAAGCGTTACGCTGCACACAGCAAACGAACGCGAAGCTGCACACAGCAGACTAACGTGAAGCACCTGCATGCGGGTGGGGCTGGCTTAAATAGCCAGGCCCCAGCCACTCCCTTTAGCCCCGCCTTGTGGCTCCACCTTACCACTCCCACAGACTTCTGCACGTGCCTTCCAATGCTTCTTAATGGCCACGCCCGGCCTGGATGCACTTGCCCTAGACACAAAGTGTGCTGGTGCCAAAGGCGCCAGAACTGGGTCCATTTGGACCCTTTGGAGAATGAACGTAATGGCCCTTGACTCGTGGGCATGACAAATACAAATGGTCCAAAGAAACACTGAAACACTATGTATTGTAAAAATAAATGGTCTATTTAAATAAAATTAGGCCCAGATAAATCTTGGGGGAAATAAGTATTATCACATTTGAAGAGGAGAAAATGGAATGTGTCCCCCGCGCCGAATGGACCCCTAGCCGGAAAAAGGCCCAGCAGCACCGTTACCGCAGGACACCTGAGCTTATACCAATTCCTACCATCCCAATTACAAGTGCCCACCATGGGAAATGCTCAACCTACCTACCCCACGCTCCCATTAGACCACGCACCATGTCCAAGATGGACGACGACTGGCAGGAGCGAGCTGGTGTCAACCGATTAGACACCCTTGACTAGACCAAGTAACCTATGCCATGTTGCTGGTCTTTAGCGACATCATGACGACAGTCACATTGGACACGAAGCACACACCGCACATCTGTGCAACTGGACACGCACGGACTAAAAGACTAACATATTTGCATGTTTATTATTTTATAATAAAAAGTATCATAGTATTGCGAAACGCAAGAAGAATCCATATCAGTGCTTGCAACGCTTATAGGCATCTAACCATATGGAGGCATGGGACATGGTAAGCCACCGGACCTCATTAAAACGACGATGCTCAAGTAAGAGCTGCCACAAGCCCCAGAAGACAAGGTAGGACACGATGAGCTCAGTGAATTTCCAGAGGCAAGGGGCTGCTCAGACAGGACGGACCTCCCTGGGAGAGATGCAGACAGCCAAGGCCAACCTGTTGCAACCCAGCATTCCATCGGCCCTGGCAAGGGGACACGGGCAGCTGCAAACAACGAGCCTTGTTGAAATCACCAAAAATTGAAGTAATTGAGCTCACAAGAGTGGACCTCTACCACGTGACTAACAGCCTGCCAAGGCCTGGAGAGCAGGCACAGGTGCCCCCGCCGATGGGAATGGAACGTCCTCATGGCATTAGTCGCCAGACACCATTGTGACGCAGACACAGTTGCAGTTTAATGAAACATTAGAGATGCCGGTGTCTCAGGCTTGGGGGCCCAACGGCCTGACCAATCAGGTTGTGCATCCAAGGGGGGGGGGGGGTGGAACTAGCCAATCACAGGGCTCATCCAATGTAACAATCCGCAGGTAACAACTTTCAGGGATGTTCCAAGTCTGCCAACTGACCACGCACAGCCACTAATCACTCTCTCTATATGTCCCTATAGGGGACCCACCACTCAGCAGCCTATCCTGAGTGGAGGTAGGTTTCAGAAGGAAGGGGTCAGAATGTGACCGTCACAAAGTAACAAACCTGGCCTGTGAGCCAGAGACCGGTGTGAGGTGCTCGAACTTTGCTGGTATCTGAACCCTGTGCGTTTATAATAAAACACAGTAGACTCTTGCTCCTTGTGTGGACCTTGGCTTCTGGGGACCCGGGAGGGAGTCTAGGCCCTCCGTGAGCTGGGAGGCTGTGGACCTCTGGCACGGGCTCTGCAGGCCCCAGAAAATCCTTTGACACAAATCACAATTCTAAAAACACAAGACTAAGCTTGAAGGTTCACAGACCAAAACATAAACCTTATTTGGAACACCCAAAAGTAATTCTAGGGAAGTCCAACCTTTTCATACACATTCAGTATAGGTCACACCTATTCTTGGGGCGTAAAAACCTTTAATTACATTTATTAATTCAAGGGTAGTAGACCCCTACCAGTTGTACCATGACGCTCCGCATCAAATCACATAAGTGAACTGGACAATATATGTTTTGCGAATAGTGGAACACTTAAGTTACAGAAAAACCTATAACTACTTTTGGGCCAACACAATTATACTAGTTGAGTAAACCCTAAGGATGTAATATTTAATTACAGGTGCTTTTGAGATCAGTGAAACACAGATTGAGATAAGCAGTAACTCTTGTAACGTATTTGTGGATGGCACATAGCTAATTCAAGATAAATAAAACCCATATACTCAAGGAGCTATCAGCGACTTGGGGCAGGTATAAACCTAAGACTTTTTGTGTCGGTCTAAAACAGACCAGGGAAAGCAAAACCCAATGTTACACTTTCTGAATGACTCTAGGTAGGTAAAACCTAATGCAGACCTATTCTGGACAGGCTAACAGCAAGTCAGGGGAAGCAAGACCCAGTTGGGGGACACTCATACAATTATCCGAACAGGAATAATAAAGTGAAATCAACAGCATTACATTTGGGAAGAGGCACAACCAAATCACATACCCTTACATCTACTCTGTTAGAATGGCAAAACAGTTTCTAAGGAAAGAAAGATGTTACATATACTTTTCAGAATAGTGCAACACACATTAAAGCTAAGTATGAACTTTTCTAAGTGTTCACTCTCAGAGTTACAGTTACCAACCAACTCTTTTACAAGTAAGTGACTTTTAAACACGCATCCTCTTTTCTAGGCAAAAGGCCCAATCCTTTAAAAGTCTTTCCCTTATTCTTGGAGCATGAGTGTTCTCAGTGGCAGAAGGGGGGGTTACTAGTGTCTAGTGTCCAACAGGCAGTGTCAGGACAGGTTCTTAAGTAGCAAAAGTCAAAGTTCCTTAGGAAGACTGTTCAGACAGGAGAGTATTTTACTTTAGAGTTAGTTGAGGGTCCAGGGGCTTCATCAAAGACACCCTAGGAGGATTCCAGCAGTGGGACTGGGTGAACTGGACGAGGGGGCCTCCCAATCACAGAAAACACCCCAAAACTACACAGGAATCACAAGGGACTTAAGGCAAGTAAATACCCAAGCCAGCACAGTACCTCAGCACAGAAGATGTTGCAGCAGGAGAACTTCAGGCTCTGCAGCCAAAAACCTGGTTGGTGGATTCTTTGTTGTGGTGACTGAAAACAGGACCTTGCAGAAAGGATCAATGGGGAAGGCTCTAGGCAAGGTTTGCCTCGCGGCTGGATGCAGCTTGGTGGATTTGACGCCTTTTACAGGAGCACAGACCAAGAATATCGCTGGTCGGATTCTCGTTGTTACAAGGTCCAGCACTCCGGTGAGGGGACTTTTCTGACTTGATTCGTGTCTCTGGGGATCCAGCAGGATGCCCACGAAGTTTCAGTGAGATTCGGAAGACCGGGCACCGCACAATGGCTTGAGGAACCAGGGTATTGCAGCCCTGCCACGTCGCAGCACGGCATGGGATGGCTCAAAATGCAGGTCTTCGAGTCTCAGAAGGCTCTGTGGGAGGGTCGTTGGTTTCAGAGTCCCCAGGTAGATTGGAAGGAAGGGCTACAGCAGGCTCAGGTTACACAGCAAGCTCTCCGGTCTCTGGAAATCGTCTCAGCCGATTTTCCTTTATCATCCTCTTTGGTTTTGGTTCCAGTGGTCGAATTGTCTTCAGCTTCCAGAATACTTCGGAGTATTTAACAGGAACTACAACACAACTTCTGCTTTCTCTCCCTGCATTTTAGAACAAGGGGCAGTCTGGTTGGCCAATCAGGACAGCCAGTACGTCACTGGGGTTTGTCCCCATTCAGGCAAGAAGGAAGACAAAGGGTTGTGGAGTTTTGGACTCCTCCCTCGCTTCCTGCCTTCACAGATAGAGCCTGGGCGGGGAGTCCAGGGGACTCCCGCCGAAGAAAAAAATCACACAAAGGAAAATCCCTCCCTGGATGTCAGGAGAAGGAAGAAGGAAGGAAAAGAAACACTAAAATGGTGAAAAAACAAGCCCGGGGCCATTTTGGTAAAATGAGCACCCTTTGGTGCCTTTACTGCAGCGGTGAACACAGCCCGTGGTAAAGGTGCACCAAATAAGGAACAAGTTGCTTACCTGTAACTGTTCTCCAGCATGGGTCTGGCATGGATTCACATGCTTATGAATATTCCCCTTCGTCAGGCTGGGAATCCTCAGTAAAGAAAACATGTGTTGGTTTTGTTTCTGAACTGTCTTTCTACTAGTAAGTAATCACTGGTCTCTGGGTCATACTGCCCCCAGCCAATGACAGCCCTCTACCTCAGCCCCTCCTCTGGCAGCCATCTTCAGATTTGGTAGCACGTAAAGTGGCAGTAGTACCAAGAGAAGAGCCGCAGATGGGTAGGCGGGAGGGTACAGGTAAGTAACTTGTTCCTTCTCCCGCATGGGGTCTGGCATGGATTCACATGCTCATGAATGAGAATGCATTACTTACCGTAAAAGCATTTCTGATGGTTGTATCTGCTTAGATTCACATGCTGTGCATAGGTCCGACATCCAGTGGTCACTGCGGAGTATTGCATTTTGTTTTTCGTAGTCGAAAAGGGGACGTCGACTAGGCGTGTCTGAAACACTATCCCTATAGTGACGTGCGTTGTACCCACAATCCCTCACGCGTCGAGGTCCCTCTGTTTGTATTTTTTCTGCCCTGAGGGAGCCTTCTAGACGTGAGTGAGTACAGAAAGAGAGAGAGATATATAAAGGAAGTCTATGTTCCTTCCATCCGAGCGGGGAGGAAGGGTGGGCGCATGTGAATCTAAGCAGATACGACCATCAGAAATGCTTTTACGGTAAGTAATGCATTCTCTTCTGATGTTTGTTAATCTGCTTAGAATCACATGCTGTGCATAGACTAGCGAGCAGTACCCGGAGTTGGCGGTGGGTTATGAGAAGGAACAGTAGAGAAAAGGTGTCGTAATACTGCCTGTCCCACCTGGGCGTCAGATCTAGAGTGTGTATCTAGACAGTAGTGTTTTGTAAAGGTGTGCACAGAACTCCAGGTAGCCGCTTTGCAGATGGACTCAAGGGGAACATTTGCAATGAATGCTATGGATGCCCCCGTGCCTCGAGTAGAGTGTGCTCTTGGCTTAAAGGGTAGTTCTCTCTTAGCAAGAGTATAGCAGAGAGTGATGCATTGAACAATCCATCTAGAAATAGTGGATTTTGAAACCGCATCTCCTTCTCTTCCTGCTGCCACCGAGACGAAGAACTGATTAGTCTTCCTCAATGGTCTGGTTCTTTCCATGTAGAACATGACCGCCCTGCGTACATCAAGTGTGTGCAGAGTCCTTTCTCCCAAATTGGAAGGATTTTGAAAGAACGTTGGTAGTTCTATAGACTGGTTTACGTGGAATTTAGAAATAAATTTCGGAGCAAACCTAGGGTGAGTGCGTAGAACCACTTTATCTTTGTGAACTGTAACAAAGGGGTCTAGAATAGAAAGAGCCTGAAGTTCACTTACTCTCCTGATGGAGGTGATAGCTATTAAAAAAGCAGTCTTAAGAGTAAGATGTTTAAGGGATGCTTTGTGCATGGGTTCGAATGGAGAGCCCATGAGCCTGGTAAGTACCACATTAAGGTCCCATCCGGGAGCAGGGTCAGCTATCGGGGGGTGTATTCTTTTTACTCCCTCCATGAATGCCTTTATAACTGGGATCCTCCACCACGACACTTTGAGTTGGGAGGTGGTGTATGCAGAAAGTGCCGCTAGGTGGACTTTAATGGAGTTAAACACTAGGCCTGAATCCAAGAGATGGGTCAGGTATAGTACCACATGTGTGGGAGAGCAGTCAATAGGGTTGATGCTTTTACTCCTGCACCAGATGACAAATCTCTTCCACTTGCTAGAATAGCAGTGGCGAGTGTTCGGTTTTCTGGCTTCCCTGAGGATGTCCATGCATCTTTGCGGGAGTTGTAGATGTCCGAACTCTATGACCTCAGGAGTCAGGCTGCTAAGTTCATGTTCTGGGGGCATGGGTGCAGAGTCCTGCCCTTGTTCTGAGATAGCATGTTGTACGGGCAGGGGAGTTTTACTGGGGGAGATAGAGACATCTCCATCAAGTGAGCGAACCATGGCTGTCGGGCCCACATTGGGGCCACCAGTATCATGGTCACTTGTTCCTGGTGCATCTTGTGCACCACCTTGTTGAGAAGGGGAGTCGGGGGAAAAGCGTAAACAAATTTCCCTGACCATTGCATCGATAGACCGTTCCCCTTGGATTGGTTCTGGGGGTACCTGGAGGCGTAACTTAGGCATTGAGAGTTCTCCAGGGTTGCGAACAGGTCTATTTCTGGGAATCCCCATTGTGTGAAGACGTCGAAGACGATGTCTTCGTGCAGACGCCATTCGTACTCTTCGGGCAGGGGGAAATCTCTGCTGAGTCTGTCTGCCAGCAGATTGAGTTCCCCGGGTACATGTAGTGATAGTAGGAACATGTCCTGTTTGAGAGCCCACTTCCATATATTCTGGGCTAGTTTGGACAAGCCTGGAGAGTGGGTGCCCCCCTGCTTGTTGATGTAGTACATGGCTGTAGTGCTGTCCGTAAGGACCATTACTGTCTTGCCTTGTAGGTGTTCTTGGAAGGCTTTTAGCGCCTTGAATACCGCTAGTAGCTCCAGTAGATTGATGTGTTTGGATGCTACGTTCGGAGTCCACACTCCGTGAGCAGTCTGATGGGATAGGTGAGCACCCCATCCTGTGAGGGATGCGTCTGTGGTTAGAGTGGCTTCCGCCGCGGGTGTGGCAAAGGGTTTCCCTTTTTCCATGTTCCCCTTTGTCCACCACTGTAGCGAGAGAACCAAGGCCTGCGAGACCACCACTAGATCCTCCCATTGTCCGCTGGCCTGACACCACTGGCTGTTGAGCCACTCTTGCATAGGGCGCATGCGCAGGCGCGCGTGAGGTACCAAATAAATACACGACGCCATCATTCCTAGCAAGCGCATTGCTTTGCGTACCGTCACCTCTCGGCCGGTCACATATTGGGGGATCTGAAACAGCATGTTTTGGACCCTCTCTTTGGAGGGGAAGACGAGGCCGTCCCTTGTTAGAATTAGAGCCCCTAGAAATTGTTTGATTTGACTGGGGTCTAGACTGGACTTCTTTTCGTTGATGGAGAAGCCCAGTTGGAACAAAAGGTCTACCGTCTTTTGGGTATTGGAGAAACATGTTTCGTAGGAGTCCCCTGTTATGAGCCAGTCGTCGAGGTAAGGGTAAACTGGGATGGACAACCTGCGCAGGTGGGCCGCAGCCACTGCCAGTACCTTTGTGAATACCCTTGGTGCTGAAGCTATACCGAAGGGTAGCACCTTGAACTGGTAGTGTTTGCCCTCTATCATGAACCTTAGGTATTTTCTGTGCGCTGGCAACATTGAAATATGAAAGTATGCATCTTTCATGTCCAATGTTGTCATGTAATCTCCCTGTGAAAGCAGCGGGATCACCTCCTGTAAGGTCACCATACGAAACTTTTGGGGTTTGATAAACTTGTTCGCTGGGCGCAGATCTAATACAGGGCGCATGGTTAGATCCTTTTTGGGTACAAGGAAGTACACTGAATAAATACCTTCCGTTACCTGAGATAGAGGCACGACCTCTATGGCTCCTTTTTCCAGCAGTTGTTGTACTTCTTGAAGAAGGATGGCAAGATGTTCCGGCGTCAACCGCCGTCCCCTCGGGGGTCTGTAGGATGGGGAACTGTTGAATTCGATACAGTATCCGTGGGCTACGGTGGAAAGTACCCAACGGTCTGACGTTATCTCCTCCCATGCAGGAAGAAAGGATGTTATCCGGCCCCCGACCGGTGTTGCATGGGAGGGGACGCGAATCTTCGCGTCACTTGGAGTTGTTGGGGGCTTGGGAGCCTCTGGGGGTGGATCCCCGACCTCTCCCTTTGCCCCGGCGTTGGCCTCTTTGGCTGTACTGCCCACTATTGGCTTGGTAATTGGTGGCAGGGTATTGCTGATGGTGACCTTGTTGTTGTTGCCGTTGGCCACGAAAAAAGCGCTTGTTGCCATAGCCGCGTCTGGTAGTGGGCTTAGAGATCTGGTCAAGAGTCTTGATAGTGTCGAACTCTTTTTTGGCCATCTCTAGGGCTTCATCTACCGCTTTTCCGAAGAGGTTGGCGTCCTCGACAGGTTTATTTATTAAAGACGCCTGTGTCTCCGGTTTAAAGCCTGAGTTGCGCAGCCATACATGGCGCTTTAGGAGTATTCCTTGTACCAGGGAACGTCCTGCTGTTTCTGCCGCGTCCAGAGAGTTTTTTACAATGCTCTGGTTCACTTGTGTTCCTTCGCCAATAGTCGACAGTAGGCGTGTACGTAAAGGCTCCGGTGCTTCCTCTGCGTCTTTGCGCAGTTTGGCCCACTGCGCGTCTGCGTAGCTCGCAAGCAAGGAATTGTTGTTGGCAATTCTTGCTGAGAAGGCAGCCGAGGAAGTAACTCTTTTTGCAAGGGCATATAGCCTCTTGCCCTCCTTGTCAGGGGGTGCCTCACTGGTGGAAAGTGGTACCCCTGCCCTCTTTCTAGTATTAGATACAACTAGGGAGTCCGGTATGGAATGTCCCCTAATGTAGAGCGGGTCTGAGGGTGAAGGAGCGAAAAGTTTCTCAATCCGTGGATTGACCCCTCTGATCAATGCGGGAGTGGACAGCGACGGGGTGATCCTCCTTCTAACTGAGGCGAGGAGTGGAATGGTCTGGCTGACCGGGGGTTTTTCTTTAATGACTCTTTCTATGGTGATTGCCAGGGGTGCGAAGGTTCTCCTGGGCTAATACCGAAGCCTTCTTCCATAATGTCTGTTCTGTCTTCTAGACATTCCTCCTGGTTCTCTCCTTCGTTGTCCATGAAATCATCTTCTTCCTCGAAGTATTGTTCCTCCCCAGTGAGGTCATATACATCTTGGAAGTCCGAGGCTGTGTCCAGCAGGGGATCGACCAGCCTCGGTTTTTTGGCTCTGGGGTCGTCTTGAGGCCCTTCTCTAGTTCTTCTGAGAGTTAGAGGGGCTTGGGTACTCAAACTTTTCCATCCTCTCCATACAGAGGTGGAGTCTCTCCATAGTTTCATGGGGTACCCCAGAGCGGTCTAGCGGGGGAAAACTCGAGTTGTCTACCTCGAAATGGCTCGACCTCTCCCAAAGCGTCGAGGAAAGTGTCCCGTCGCCCTCCTCAAAACCCTCAGGTGTGTCGGGAGACTCCCTGTTTGAAGGGGGTAGTCCCTGCTTTCCTTCGGGTGTTTTCGACGTATCCTTTGATCTATGCGTAACGCTCGACGAAATCTTCGGCGTACGCTTTTGGGCGTCGGCTACAACGATCCTGGCTAAGCTATCGGCGACATTCTTGTCGGCGGAAGCTTGAGTTTTCGACGCTATGGGTACCGAGCGCTGTACGGCGGTCTGCGCCTTCTGTTGATGCGCACCGGCCGATGGTTTGGTGGTGGCGCCCTTGTTTGCCGAAAGCCCAGTCGCAGGTCGCGGCTGCGAGAGGGGCTTCGAACCCGAACGGTCCGAGGAGGCCGCCGGTGGAACCTGCGTCTCCTTGGGCGCCGAAGCTCTCTTCGACTTAGACGAAGAAGAGCCATGGGTTGTGTGCTTATCTTTATGTGAATCTTTGTGTGCGTCAGTGTCGCCGGGGTGTTCATCCCCATAAGCAGGGCGTGAGCCGAGCCCGTCGGGGCCGGGGACAGACGACGAAGCGCGTAAGCGCTCCTTAGTGGGGGTTTCGACTTCCGTGGCGGAGGTCGTGTCATCGCGTTCCTCGTCACTGTCGGTGGTAGCAGCGGCGGGTGGACCTTCGGCCTTCGACATCGCGTAGGCCGCCCACCTTTTAACCCTACGGTCTTTTAGAGTTTTAGGCTTCAGAAGCCGACAAGCCGCGCACCCTTCCTCTTTGTGATCGAGGGGCAAGCAGCGGTTACACCGTGAGTGCTTGTCCTTCCAAGTGAATTTGCCTTTACAAAGTGGGCAAAACCTAAATGGTGTCCTCTCCATAGCAGAGGCTATAAATCGCGATAAACACCCCCAGGGAAAGGAAGGGGAAAGGGAAAGGCATTCTCAGAAAGACCCAGAGATGTCCCACGACCCCACTCTCCCTACTGTATGTGGCCAGCGAGGCCAGGCCACGTGTTCGGCAGCGCCGAAGATTTCCTCCGCTCGACCCTCCGTCGACGATTTTGCTCGGCGGAGAACAGCTACACTGCGTCGAGGGAGTGCTGTATTAATCTTCGTAGAAGAAACGACCAAAGGTCGAGGGTTGCAATGTCTCTCGAGGAGCTCCGCGTGAAGGCGACCAGAAGCTGGGCGGAAAAAAACAATCTGAGGGACCTCGACGCGTGAGGGATTGTGGGTACAACGCACGTCACTATAGGGATAGTGTTTCAGACACGCCTAGTCGACGTCCCCTTTTCGACTACGAAAAACAAAATGCAATACTCCGCAGTGACCACTGGATGTCGGACCTATGCACAGCATGTGATTCTAAGCAGATTAACAAACATCAGAAATAAGAATACATAGCAGTACACACATGCACAACCACGGGAGGTGGCAAGGCTCAACATTAAGCATCTCTTACCTCCTCACCAGGCTCACCTTCAAGCGAACAGGTTGCGCAGCACTGCCTGGCCGACTCTTGACTCCTCCCTGGAATCCCAGTCGACACAGTAAATTCTCGTGAAGGTTTGCGTCGACCTCCACGTAGCCGCCCTGCAGATGTCGAGCAGGGGCACACCAGACAGGAACGCCGTGGTAGCAGCGATCGCTCTGGTTGAATGGGCTCGGACGGCCGGGCAACGGACGGTTTGCCAGCCGATGATGGTGCATGATGCAGCCGGAGGCCCATCTGGAAATGGAAGCCTTCGAGAGGGCCTTCCCTTGGTTCACAGGTCCACAGTTCACAAACAGCTGTGATGTCTTCCGAAAACTCTTCGTGCAGTCCATGTAGAACTACAGCGCTCTAGCCACATCCAGCGAGTGCAAAGCCCTCTCAGCCGGCGAAGGGAAGAAAACAGGTAACACCAAGGGCTCGTTGAGGTGGAAGTCCGACGGCCACTTGGGCATGAAGGAGGGGTGCGTCCTGGATCTCTCTCACTCGTCGTGTGGAGGTGATGGCCACAAGAAATGCCGTCTTCCAATGGTGCCGAATACCGAGGCTCGAATGGCGGCTCCATGAGCCTGGTCAGCACCACGTTGAGCTCCCACGCCGGAGCCTTCACCAGCGGGAACGATCGGAACAGTCCTTTCATGAACTCCTTCACCAGGCTATGAGACCATAGGGATGACCGTCCCGGAGTTCTGGTGTAGCGTGAGATAGCCACCAGATGGATCTTGATGGAGGCATGTGCCAGCCCCGCCTTGGCCAGCGATAGCAAGTACGGCAGCACCTGAGGGGCTGTAATCCGCAGAGGGTTGATCTTCTGTGCACAGCACCAGACAGAGAACCTCTTCCATTTGTGTCCGTAGCACTTGAGAGTCGAGGACGCCCTGGCCTTTGCAAGCACCTCCTTGCAGTCCGCCGGGATGTCGTATCCTCCGAACTCTAGTGCTGCAGGAGCCAGGCCTGCAGGTTCAGCGACCCCGGGTCGTGGTGGAGGATGGCGCGTCCTTCTCTGGCGAGAAGATCCGCGTCCGTCGGCAGTTTGACTGGGGGTGGGGGTGGGGGGGGGGGGAAGCTGACATGTCCAGAAGGTCAAGGAACCAAATTTACCTCGGCCACGCCGGTGCGACGAGGATCATCCTGCACCGGGACCGTCCGAGTTGACTGATGAGTTGCAACGGCGGGAACGCATACAGGAACAGGCCGTCCCAGGGGAACGAGAAGGCATCAGCCATTCTCCACGGCTGGGGAAACCTGCTGGCGAACCTCTGGCACTTGGCGTTCACTGCCGTCGCAAATGGGGCAATCCCCAGATCGACCCATCGTCGGAACAGGAGATCCACTTGATCCTGCCGCAGCTCCCACTCGTAGCACGAGCGCAGCTCCCTGATGAGTGAATCGGCGATGGTGTTCTTTATTCCTGCCAGATGGAAGGGTACCAGAAACATCACTTGGGCGACGGCCCAGTGCCACAGATCCTGCGCTTCCATGGATGGGGCTGGGGATCTGGTGCCCCCCTGCTTCCGGATATAGAACATTGTGGTGATGTTGTCGGTGAAGACCCTTACCACCTTGCCCTTGAGGGACTGAAGGAAAGACCCGAGGGTCCAGAACACGGCTCAGAGCTCCAGGACATTGATGTGAAGCCATCTCTCCTCTGGGAGCCAAAAGCCTCTTGCGTGGAGATCTCCAGTGTGCGCTCCCCATCCCTCCAGGGAGGCGTCCGTCGTCACCGTCTACTGATGTGCCGGGGTCTGGAAGTCCGTACACGCCGCCAGATGCGCACGGGTGCCCACCACCAGATAGTTTTGACAGAAAGTCTCGTTGAGTGAGATCCTGTCTTCTAAGCTGCCCGCCGCTTGCATCCAGCGGGCATTGAGGAACTCCTGTAGAGGTTGCATCTGCAGTCTGCATAGGCACACGAGGTAGATGCACGAGGACATCATGCCGAGCAGGGACTTGATGGACATCACCCTGGCCACCTCCAAGGCCAACAGCCGTTGAACCTTGCCCAGGATGGCCTTCGTCCTTTCCTCAGACGGCGAAGCAAATCGCGCCACTGTCGAGCCTGGCTCCCAGGAACAGGGCGACCTGCAACGGTACTGTAACGCTCACCTGATTCCCGCAGAGGCGCCGGTCTTGACTGGGCGAATACCGTATCTTCAAAGGTGATGTGTAACACACGGTTGGCTCTTTGGGCTGGACCTCTGTGCACTGTATGTCTGACTCGAAGAGTAAGATGTCTGCAGATAGAAAATATGGGATTAATGAACTGGGGTTATTGGGTGTCTCTCTCTTCTTCCCCTTCTCCTGTAGAACCCCAAAGGTTAACGCCCTCACCTTAGGTAAGTGAACGCCGAGCTCTTCATCTGCCTCGGGGCAGGGTGCCGTAACCAGTTTCTTCACTGGATAAGGGTGCAGGCCTCTTGACCTCAGAGGACTGCTGTCCGTCGTTTACTGCACGAACGGTAAGTTCTGAGTATTTCAAATGTCTTTAAAAGTCTTTTGTAATGAGGTCTCTTATTTTGCAGGGTTTCGGCGATGGCGGATGATGGGCTGAAGTGAGTTGAGGATGGAACCCGTGTGAGGAATAGAAGCGCCTGGAAGCACGTAAGTAAGCGCTTGTTGCCTGCTTCACGATGCGCACTAACTGTCCTTTTATCTTGCAGGTACAAGTTCGGAGCTGCTGAAGGGTGCCGGAATACCCACTGGGTTCGGCGTGGGAAGGAGTACTGGCACGTGAGTAATAAAGTTACCCAATGTCTTTAAACGCACCTTCTTTGTCTTTCAGATGCGGGATGCAGCGCCGAGGGCCTCCGGAGCGTGCGAAGAGTTGGTAAGCTTTTGTCTTTCAGATGCCGGAATGCAGTGCAAAGACCTCCGGAGCACGTGAAGAGTAGGTAAGCCTTTGTCTTTCAGATGCCGGAACGCAGCGCGAGGCGTTGGTGACAGCCGATGGACCAGGTAAGAGAAGCGCTGTCACTGAAGACCGTAATGCTAACCTGTTCTTTCTTGTCTTTATAGGTGTTGCTGAAGACTGGATTCAGGATGGTAAGCCTTTTTCCCTTAGGCCAAGGATCAGATGCAGAAGACACGATGAGCGTTCTGCTGCAGAGTATGCAGAATAACGCAAAGCAAGATTCATCCATCGGGTGTGGTTTAAATAGCCTCCTGTAGTGCTTAAGTGTCTCCTTCCACAGCCTCGCCAAGAAAAGAGTTCCTGCTTTCCAGAAGAGTTCCAGTGTTCTGAACATAGGGAGTGGCTCCTGCCCCACCCAACAGGAAAAGTAGTCCCAAACAGAAGAGGATTAGAGGCTCAACTGGCAGGTAAGTAAGCAGCACGGTCTGCTGCAGGTAAGTCCACCCAAGCATTATGAGCCCGGCGCTTCCAGCGCTGGGACTGGGCATATTTATGAGCCTGGTGCCACTGGCGCCAGGACAGGGTCCAAAAGGTCCCAATTGGGACTGGTTGGCACTCGGAACCTGGGTTATGGGTCTGCTTCCAAGGGAGTTGGGTAAGTCCTGACCTTTTGGAAGCAGAGATCAGGACAGGTACCAGGTGGGATTTCGTGAAATTTATCGAGAATCCCAGATCCGTGAGCAGTGTGATTGACGGCGAGTTCTCTGGACTTTACCCCTACCTGGACGATTGGCTCATCCGGGCAGACGTGGATCCCCTGCAGGTGCAGCCGCGCCGCGACTGGTGCTAGGCACTTGAACACTCTGGCCGCCGACTTCAATCCGACGGGAAGGGCCTTGAACGGATAAAAAATTCCTGCGATTTGTGGTCAAAGGGCAGCACTATGTCCTTTTAGAATGGGGATGTGGAAGTAGGCGTCTCCCAGGTCCAAAAACGATAGGAAGTCGCCCTCCTCCAGCTGTCCCAGCATGTGCTGGAGGGTGACCATCCGGAACTTCTGGGACCTGGTGTACCTGTTTAGACGACGAAGGTCCAGGATGGGTCGCCAACCGCCGGTCTTCTTTCGGACAAGAAAGAAACGAGAGTACACTCCAGAGCCTCTTTGGGACGAGTTAGATGGCCCCTTTTCTTAACATCGCCCGTACCAGCAGCAGTTGGGGGACGTGGTTTTCCTTCCTTGCCACGGGTGGAATACAGGGACACCTTTTGAAATTCCAGGGTGTGCCCGCGGGCCAGAGCATCTAGCACCCAACGGTCGGTGGAGATTGACTCCCACACGCTGACGAATTTCGCCAGCCGGCCTACCACCGAGGTTCTCAGGTCGGGGCCCCCCACCTCCGACACCACGGCCGGTTCAATCCTTGTTCGTCGCAGCCTTGCCTCCTTGGCGACGATGAGATCCTCCTGCCTTGCCGCGTCCTGTGTAGGCTTCCTGCGACGAGGAGCGGGCCGCCTGGCGATATGACGAAGCACCGCCGCCGAATCCTTTGGAGGCACCTGGTTTGCCTCCCGAGCTCTGAAAGGGCGGCCGTCGTTGCTGAGCACCACCCAAGGCCCGAGCCGTCTCGGTGTCCACCTTGATGGCCTGCAGAGAGTTGTGCACTGTCTTGCCGAACAGGTTGTTCCCGTCGAAAGGCATGTCCAGAACCTTGGTCTGCATATCCTGGCTTAAGTCGGTGGCCTTGAGCCAACCGCGCAGGCGAAGGAAAACGCCGTTGCCCATCTGACGAAAGACTGTCAGCGATGTCCGTGGCCACTGTGATGGCGTGGTCCGACGCCACTTCGCCTACCTGCAGGATTACCAGGTCCTCGGCCCTCTTGTCGTCCAGGAGGAAGTCCAGCAAGGGAGCGATCTTGAATCACAGCTCCCTGTCGTAGCGCGCCACGATCGCGAGGGCGTTGGCCGCTTTTATCATCGTCGCCGACTATACGACTCCTCGTCCCATGGCTTCCAGCTTCTTCCCCTTGCCGTCTGGTGGGGAAGTTGAAGTCGTCGCCACCTTCTTGGCCGCCGCGGAGACCACCGAATCCGGGGACGGTTGTACCCTGAGACACATGGGGGCAGAGTCCGGAACCCGGTATTTCTTCTCACACCTGTCTCTCCTGGCGGGAGCCGTGGATGGGTTCTTCAGGAGCGCCAGCCCCTCGTCCCAGATGTCATCCAGTAAAGGGATTGAGAGGACCGTCTTCATCTTGGCCTCCCGCCGCTGGTAAAGGTTAACCCCCTTCTCCCCCTCGGCTGTCTCAGTCAGGATCGACCGGGGCTTCTCCCGAAGCTTACCCGGGTTCTCCGACTTCCTCTTCACCGAGCAAGAGCGTTGGCTCGTGGTCGATGGCGTAGGCGATAATGTGCCCTGCCTGGCAGCCGAGGAGCCCAACCGTTCGGCGCCCGCGGTGCTTTGCCTTTTGTTGGACCCTTGTCGCCGGAGCGCCCTCAAACGTCTTAGAAGACCCCTTGGATTTCTTCTCACCTGCTGCTGGGCTCTTCTCTTCCAGCCAGTTGGTGAGTCGAATAAAACGATCCTTCATCGTCCGTTCGGACATATTCTTACAAAAAGCACAGTCCTTCTCCACGTGCGATTTGTCGTTGTGAAGGCAGTAGAGGCACCGAGAGTGCTCAATCCTCAAAGACGGTCTGGAGCCCGCAGCCGGGGCAGCTCCTGAACAGTTTGGGTCCGGTAGGCGTCATGCTTTCCTTGTCGTGGGCCATGTCCACGAGATAGGCCTCAAAGATCTTCTGGAATCCTCCGAGAAGTTGAAACGCGACGAAAAAGTGCCCTTGAGGGGCGACGAAGTTTCCAAAAACTGGTCCCCGTTAATCGGAATCGAAGTTGGTGGAGCTTGAGGCTCAAATGACCGAAAGTATAAGAGTAAACTCTTCGAAAAAATGCAAACGCAGTAAAAGCTCGAGCGCTACAGCACGAGGACTCCCAACACTTGAACGTGCGGTAAAAATCTGAAGCTGGCTGCCAGAGGACGGGCTTAAGTAGAGGGCAGTCATTGGCTGGGGCAGTATGACCCAGAGACCAGTGATTGGTTACTAGTAGAAAGACAGTTCAGAAACTGAAACTGATTTTTTCTTTACCGAGGATTCCCAGCCATTGAAGGTAAGCTTGTCCCTGTAACAGAATTATTACAGTTTTAGTGTGAAAGGGGATACATTGCATCTCACCAGTACTCCTAAGGTGGGGTGTGCTGGTTTCACCAAATAAAATGTAAAAAAGGGATCCAAAGATCCTTTCTACCATTGGGAACTGTAGTTCTCTCAAGTTTAGGCAGAGAAAGTTAAATAGGGGAGCCCCTATGGCAACCCAGCACCAGGCACTTATTGCCAAATAGTTGTCAAAGAGGATAACTTTAAAAATACACTATGGAGAGTCTAAAAAACGACACCCATAAAAAGAGTAAAAGATTCTGTGAGTGTGGAAAAAGGTTCCCACTCAAAGATATCCAAATAATCCACAAGTAAAGAAAAAAGTCCTGGGGTTGACAGAGGTCAGGAAGATTAACCATTACTATGAAAATCTTACCCAACAGTCAATGCAAAAAGCATATGCCTATGGAGTTTACCAGACTCGTCCTTGTCAGAAAACACATGAGTGAGAAAAAAGTCCCACTCACTCAGGAGGAACATTAAAAAGCCTAGAGTCCAGCAAGAGATGAGGTCTCTAAGGTTAAAGGGAATTGGCACAGAAATGAACATTCTCCCTAACAAGCTTTTCTTCTAACCAAAAAATAATGTTAGGTGGGGTGGGAAGCATTGCTTAACTTGATCTGTGAAGTCGCTCCAGAGAGTTTAGTGCCCATAGCGGTGTCCAGGGAACACCCCTCTTATCTCCGACCCAAGACACTGCTTGTGTCTGCGATGTTGGTTTAATCTTGCTACATCCTAAAAACTTGAAAGTTGCCACAGGAACTTTTCGTATTCTACTACTTGTCAAGACTTTAAGGACTCTGCCTTTAGCAAGGGTTGCATTTTGGAGCTAAGACTTGCTGTGCAAAGAAACTGCCTCTAGAACCTTAAGCCGTGCTAGTATACCAATAATCAACTATTTTTCGTCCCAAGAGTAATTATCTTACATGTGTATGCAGAGTAAATGTCTTTACTGTATTTCTGCTAGGATTCGCGAGTGCGCCCGATTACCGATAATACGATAGAACTGTCATCATGATATGATAGTTTATCTAGCGCCTATACTAATATGTTTGAAAGCGCTCCAAGGCAAGGGAGGGAACAAGGGAAAATACGACATTCTTACAGGCCATGAACAGTAAGGATGTGAAATTAACTATCGTACTCGGGCTGACGACATTCCAGATAGTGCAAGAGCTAAGACGGTGTGCAGTCATAATGTCGACATCAATAATGTCGACAGTCAAAATGTCGACAAATTAATGTCGAAAATCAATAATGTCGACATACAAAAATGTCGACATTTTACAATGTCGACATTTTTTCGAAATGTATAAATAAATAAATATATATTTATTGTTGTGTTGTATGTGTTGAGTATGAGGGGTGGGGGGTGGCAGGGGGTATTGGGTGAGAGGGGTTGGGGGGGACATCCCCATAGTAAATGATATTCTTTTTATTTATTTGTTTATTTATTTATTGAATAATAAATAAATAAATAAATATATAATTACTATGTGTTGGGAATGAGGGTGAGAGGGTGGTTGGGGGGGTGTGGGGGGGTGTCAGGGGGGTGTTGGGTGAGGGGGGGTTGGGGGGGACCCCCCCCCATAGTAAATTAGACTCTTTTTGGTTATTTATTTATTGAAAAAATAAATAAATAAATAAATAAATAAATAATTAGATTGTGTTGAGTATGAGGGGTGAGAGGGTGGTTAGGGGGTGTGGTGGGGTGGCAGGGGGGTGTTGGGTGAGGGGGGGTTGGGGGGGACCCCCCCATAGTAAATGATACTTTTTGTTGGTTATTTATTTATTGAAAAAATAAATAAATAAATATATAAATAATTAGAATGTGTTGCATATGAGGGGTGGGAGGGTGGTGGTGTGGGGTGTGGGGGGGTTGCAGGAGGGTGTTGGGTGAGGTGTTGATAGTGTTAAGGGTTTATAGTCATATTGTCAAAAAAAAAATGTCGACATTTTTTTTTCGACATTATGACTTTTTACATTAAAAGTATAGAATGTCGACATTATTATTTTCGACATTATTTTTTCGACATTTTTGTCTGTCGACATTTTTTTGTCGACATTATGACTATAAACCAGCTAAGACATAGATAAGGAAGGGAGGGGGAGAGTGGGAAGGAAATGGAAACAGACAGGCGACTACCGTAGTAGGCCTGACGACATTTCTGGGAGAGCCGGAGAAAAACAAAAGGTGAGGGAGAGGGGTGCAGAAAGGGAGGGGAGGAACAAAACAGGCGACTATCATACTAGGCCTGACGACATTTCAGATAGTGCTGGAGGGGGTGCGGGGAGGAAAAAAACAGTAATGGGAGGGTGGAGGAAACAGACGAGGTTGCTATCATATTAGGTGCAGGGACAATTCTGATAGAGTAAGTGCATAGAAGAAAATAAGGGGAGGAGGGCAGGAGATGGCGAAAGGGAGAGGAGGAGAGAACAGAGTAAGCAGCAAAAAAGAGTGGAGCAGCAAGAGGGGAAGTGAATACAATTGCAGAAGTCAGTAGTAACACAATGTTGCAAGCCAGGATACAAAATGAAGATGGGAACAGCATGATTCAGGGCCACCATGAGTACAAGATGCAAAGGAAGTCCGGCATGAGAGTTGAGTAAGAGTGACGCACCGTGAATGAAGTCCACAAAAGTCAAATCCAGCTTTGGCCACAAGACGGTGATGGTGAAACCAGAATGTATCAGGACAGACTCCTGCAGAAGTAGGCTGGATGAGGTTGAGGGGGAGCAGGGTAGACGAATCAAGCAAAACAGGCAACATGTGTGCGAGAAGGGGGGCACAAGGGAACATCACAAGGGGACCAGAGGGGGTGGTGATGGCCTGTGGGGACAGAGGGGGTAACACGTTGGTGCATGCTTACCTGCTGTCTGAGCAGGGGGTCGGGCCTTGGGTCCTCCTGGTCCAAATAGGAATTACCCTTTTCTTCATCCTTCACTGCAGAAACCCGGGCGAGAAACGCCCTTGATCTAAGAGCAGGAAGGAAGAGGCAGGGCTAAGAAGGTGGGTGGTGCTTGGACCAGGTGACCTAGATCCACTTGCACCTGCTCCCCATCTGCAAAGGAAAAGATGCTGGAGGGCTCCTTAAGTAGGGAAACATAGCGGCAACCAGGAAGGCAGCAGGTGGGCAGGGCTTGCTAAGTGGTGAAAAAGAGCGGCAGGCAGGAAGGCACCAGGTGGGCAGTGCTTAGGCCAGGTGACCTAGATCCGCTTGCACCTGCTCCCCATTACTGTCAAAAGCTATAACAAATGTAACCGCGAGCAACTACAAACTAAGCAGTGGCCTTTGAAAAGTATACTTAAGTATTCTAAGTGTTTTGGTTCATTTTGCCAAGTATTTTAAAGTGAATCTTGTGTAAATATAATAAATATATATTTTAATATACATGTATGTGTAAGTGTTTCTTTGATGTGCATTACTAGCTAGGTTCAGTGTACTTACCTACAGCTCACATTTTCCTCTTATGAGAAGACGGACTGCTCTGCAACCCTACCAAGTTTCCAGCAGTAGTACAGAACCGATACTGAGAGTTGGGGCAGGGGAGTGAGTAATCTACAAACCACTGGGGTCGTTTTGTAAACTCCTACCTTCCAGAGGACTCCCCTAACAGACTCATTGTACTTTTATTGGCCCAAGATGGGTGGGTTAAGCAGAACTGCATGCATTTAGGACTACAGGTGTAAGCAAGACCAACCTTTGGTATAAGTCTGAACCACACAGTTTTTGGTAGGGAGCCGAGCAGCCAGGCTTATCTCAAGTGAATGTGAGCAGTACAAGTAGTTACACAGAGGACTTTCAATCACAGTGGTTCAAGTAGACCCTTCTACTCAAGGTTTCTTGGTAAAACACTGATGGGGGAGGGTGGGTGTTTGGCTTGGGGGGTAATATATTGTTATTGTTGTTGGGAATAAAGTGTTCAGGGAGGAGTGGGGAAGGGGGTATATTTAGGGGTTGTTTTGGCAGTCGCTGTTTAAAATGCTAATAAAGAGAGTTTGAAAAAAAAAGGTTTCTTGGTAAAACACTACACAATCATTTAGAAAACATTTCACTAGAAGGAGGCAACTTAATATTATATACCAACACACTTCAATGCAAGTTTGAGCTCCCCTGAAATAGGAGCCAAATGGCAGTTCAGTTACTTAGAAGTTAGCAAAAGGGACAAGGTAAGTAGAATAGATCACATACACTTGTTAGACAGTGCAAATAGTTTCAGTTCACTAGAAGAGTTCAATTCAAGTCAATAGGCGAGTCCAAAGTCAATGGGCTAGTGTTCTGGATAGGAAAGAGCAGTTCTGGCAGCAAACGGTAAAGTCTTTGCAAAAGTTCTCAGAAGTTGTTTAGGCGAAAAAGGATCATTTGTGGGGTCACAAGCCGATTAGGCCTGCGAATTGGGAAAGTTTCACAAACATTCACAGCGAGAGTGGCGTTCTCTCAATCGGGTTGGCACAGTACCTTAGTATGAAGAAACAAATGCAGCTGAAGTCGCTGGTTCCTGGCAGTTCCTGCAGATCTCACTGTTCCTGAGCCTCAGTCGTGGGGACAAGAGGGAGGACATCTGAGGACTCCTGCACTGCACAGGATCGTCGAAAAAGCAAACAAGATGGAGTCACTTCAGTTCCAGGAGCTGTAGATTAAAGCACACAAGCTAGTATCCCTCTACCTGGTTAATCCTAAACAGCCTTGAGAATGGTATCCAGGTGTCTTACGAGTTGGTTGGTCCCACCAACTCAAAAGGAAGAAGTCGTCCTTTAAGGGGCTTGTCTGTCGAGATGAACTTGGCAATTTGGACCTGCAGCAGGGCTTCACCGGGCAAACCAACGGTCCAGGAGTTGCAGCAGCTGTTCTCTTCCAGCTCTTTGTTTGTTTTGTTCCAGTGGTCGACTCCGCTTTCCAGTCCAAGAGACTCGCCTTTTAAACAGTTCTCTCCCTTTCATTCTAGCCCAGCTGTCACTCACCCAGCAGGGTGGCTGTCCTTGCCGGACAGCCAGCCAATCACACCAGAGTGCATTTGGGTCTCCTATGAGACTAAGCACAGAGTTTTGGGCACCTCCCTCACTTCCTGCCCAGCCCAGACACTCAGACGCCAGAGGCGGTCTTCAGTCCTGAAGCCTGCCAAAGGCACACAAAAAAAGGGGCCAAACCTGGATACAAACTCTTGAAGGACCTTTCCAAAAAGGAACGGCGAAAAACGAAAAGACCGGCACCCCTTTAAACAAAGGGGCTTCAGGCGCCATCTTGAAAAAACATGGCTCCCATGATTTTTAGCTACCAGTGTTCGCGGTCGGGAAAAATCTTGGTAGTTTGTTGTAAAACCACTGCCACCAGCCTTTTCAATAGGAAAGGGTAGCATTTGACTGCTACATGAGTATTTAGACACAGGGGATACTATGTAACCCCTCCAGCACTCCATTGTAAGATGGTGTGTGTGTGCTGGATCTAGGAATTTGGAAAGACTAGTAAAGTCAATTTCACTTCACATTCTCTGGTAAACAGTAGTTCATCCCAGAGAAGGTATTTAAACCTTCGGGAAGTCTATAAAAACATCCCTGTGTCACTGCACTGAAGGTGCTGTGTAACACACATGAAAAGATGATGCCTATGGAGTTATCTAAAACTCCATAATCAAAGAACACAAGTGAAAAACACATCAAAATACATGAAAGAGTGGGAAAAAAGGCTCACACTTTCCAGGTAAACAAATCAAGTCTTCAAAATACAGCAACGTTGCTGGGGGTCTCCAAGGGGAAGGGAATTAGCACATTTATGAGAATTCTCCCTAACAGGGTGCAAATGTGGACAAACAGTGGACACACTTGGCAGCTTTCCGGTAAAAGTGGTACCAATAATGTGGCACCTTTAGTGCCCCTCCCAGCTGTGGGAGTTCCTTTTCAGAGGGTGGGGGATTGACAGTTGGTCCCTTAGACACTCAACTTCCTCAGGCAAAAGATTTATATTGGTTGTAGTTGACCATGCTACTAGAATTCCTGAGGCCATACCTAGGAGAACTGTTACTGCTCAGGCCGTGGCCAAGGCCTTACTTGGTATTTTTATCAGGGTAGATTTTCCTAAGGAAGTAGTCTCCAACAGAGGGGTCGCATTTTATGTCCCACTGCATGCAGGTCATGTGGAGAAACTGTGGAGTTACTTACAAGTTCTCAACTGCCTACCACCCTCAAACAAATGGGTTGGTAGAGAGGTTTAACCATACAATGGAGAGCATGATAGGTGCCTTAGAGGGACCAGTGAGAAGAAAGTGGAATCTTCTACTCCCATGACTTCTCTTTGCTTATGGAGAGAGGTAACTCAAGCTGGAGTGGGTTTCTGTCCCTTTGAACTCCTCTACGGTCATCCGGTCAGAGGCCCTTTGGCTTTGATCAAAGGAGGATTGGAAAGTGTTCCATCCTTAAAGACAGTCCACGTAACTCACTATGTACTAGGCCTCAGGAAGAGGAAGGTGCAACTGACGACTGAAGCTTCTGAAAACTTGAAGGCTGGTCAAGCATTGGTATGATCAGAAAGCTAACATGGAGTTTACTCTAGACCAGCTAGTTCTTGTGATGGTCCCAACAAGACAAAGTCTTACATGACAAATGGATAGGTCCCTTCAAGGTTGTAGGCAAACTTGGAGAGGTCAATTATTTAGTGAACCTGGGCAACCCCAAGGAGGCCCCTAGGGTCTTTCACGCTACCCATCTAAAGGCGTATGTCTCCAGACCTAGGTGCTTTTGCTTCAAGCCTCTGACCAAGAGGAGATAGAACCACGCCCCGATCTCCTCAGGGGACATCCTTCAGATGGAGTAAAACCCTTCTGATCTGACAATGCAGCAGCAAGGCGAATGCAAATCTCTTTCAGTTTGCCCCTCTGTTTTTTTCCGACACCAGGTTTAACCCCTTGGGGCTAGCAGGATATCCTCACTGGCAACAGTCTCCCTGTCAAAAGCAGGGGCTACAGAATGCCTGATCATGTAAGAAATCACATAAAAGAGGAGGTCAACAAGATGCTGGACCTTGGGGTTACAGAACCCTCTACAAGTCCATGGGCTAGTCCTGTTGTACTAGAGCCAAGGGCAGGTACCAAAGAGTTAATGTTCTGCATGGACTATAGGGCTCTGAATGCAGTCACCAAGACAGATGCTCATCCTTTACCTAGGACAGATGAGATGGTGGACAAATTTGGAGCTGCCAAGTGCCTCAGCACATTTGATTTAACCTCAGGCTATTGGCAAATGGCTCAGACAGACCATGCCAAGGAACAAACTGCATTCTCCGCACCTGAAGGCTTGTACCGGTTTAAGGTCATGCCCTTTGGACTAAAGAATGCACCCGCCAATTTCCAAAGGATGGTGAATAATGTTCTGAATGGGTTAGAGGACTTCTGCATGGCATACTTGGAGGACATTGCAGTGTTCAGTCCCACTTGGGAAGAACATCTTCATCACCTTGTACAAGTGTTGCAGGCTATTGAACAGCCCCATCTGACCATAAAGGAAAGCGTCAAATTGGTCAGAGTAAGGTGGTCTACCTTGGACATGAGCTATGAGGGTGTGAGATTAAGCCCTTGCATAGAAAAGTACAAGTTGAACAGGACTGGGCCACCCCTACTACTCAGACCCAAGTGAGAGCCTTCTTAGGTCCCGCAGGGTATTACCGTAATTATATAGAGAACCATTGATCCATAGCTTCTCCCCTGAATGGCATCTCTTCACCCTAAGAAAATGAGGGAATTAAGAGTGTCCCAAGGCATTTTAAGGGCTGAAAGATGCCCTTTGTAAAGCTCCAGTACTGAGAGCGGATTATACCAAACCCTTTATTGGGCAGACAGGTGCATCTAACACAGAGTCAGGGGCAGTCGTGAGTCAATTGGATGAGCAAGGCAGGGAACACCACATTTGCTTCATCAATAGGGGTTAGGGTGAATTCTCAGAAATGTGCTTATTCCCTCCACCTTAGAGACCCCCAGCAACTGGATTTTAAGGACTTGATTTATTTAACCTGGAGAGAGCGAGACCCTTTTTCCCCACTCTCTCATGTATTTTGAATGTGAATTTTACCTCTGTTTCTTTTGGTTGTGGAGTCTGCAAACACCATAGACATCTTTTACATTGTGTCACACAGCACCTTCAGTGCAGTGACACAGGGAAGTTTTCTAGATTTCCCAAAGGTTTAACTACCTTCTCTTGGATAAACCACTGTTTCCAAGAGCTGTAACGCTCACCTGATTCCCGCAGAGGCGCCGGTCTTGACTGGGTGAATGCCGTATCTTCAAAGGTGATGTGTAACACACGGTTGGCTCTTTGGGCTGGACCTCTGTGCACTGTATGTCTGACTCGAAGAGTAAGATGTCTTAGGTAAGTGAACGCCAAGCTCTCCATCTGCCTCGGGGCAGGGTGCCGTAACCAGTTTCTTCACTGGATAAGGGTGCAGGCCTCTTGACCTCAGAGGACTGCTGTCCGTCGTTAACTGCACGAACGGTAAGTTCTGGGCCCTTCAAATGTCTTAAGTCTTTTGTAATGATATCTCTTGTTTTGCAGGGTTCCGGCGATGGCGGATGGCGGGCTGATGAGAGTTGAGGATCGAACCCGCGTGAGGAATAGAAGCGCCTGGAAGCACGTAAGTAAGCGCTTGTAGCCTGCTTCACGATGCGCACTAACTGTCCCTTTTATCTTGCAGGTACAAGTTCGGAGCTTTAGAGAAGCTGAAGGGTGCTGGAATACCCACTGGATTCGGCGTGGGAAGGAGTAATGGCACGTGAGTAATAAAGTTGCCCAATGTCTTTAAACGCACCTTCTTTTGTCTTTCAGATGCGGGATGCAGCGCCGAAGGCCTCCGGAGCGTGCGAAGAGTAGGTAAGCCTTTGTCTTTCAGATGCTGGAATGCAGCGCGAGGCGTTGGTGACAGCCGATGGACCAGGTAAGAGATGCGCTGCCACTGAAGACCATAGTGCTAACCTGTTCTTTCTTTGTCTTTACAGGTGCTGCTGAAGACTGGATTCCAGGATGGTAAGCCTTTGTTCCCTTAGGCCCAGGATCAGAAGCAGAAGACACGATGAGCGTTCTGCTGCAGAGAATGCAGAATAACGCAAAGCAAGATTCATCCATCGGGTGTGGTTTAAATAGCCTCCTGTAGTGCTTAGGTGTCTCCTTCCACAGCCACGCCTAAGAAAAGAGTTCCTGCTTTCCAGAAGAGTTCCAGTGTTCTGAGCCTAGGGAGTGGCTCCTGCCCCACCCAACAGGAAAAGTAGTCCCAAACAGAAGAGGATCAGGGGTTCAACTGGCAGGTAAGTAAGCAGCATGGTCTGCTGCAGGTAAGTCCACCCAAGCATTATGAGCCCGGCGCTTCCAGCGCTGGGACTGGGCATCTTTATGAGCCTGGTGCCACTGGCGCCAGGACAGGGTCCAAAAGGTCCCAATTGGGACTGGCTGGCACTCGGAACCGGGGTTATGGGTCTGCTTCCAAGGGAGTCGGGCAAGTCCTGATCTTTTGGAAGCAGAGATCATGACAAGAGCAGTAAAGTGAAATGGACTTTACTTACCATTGTAACTTGCTAGACCCAGCACAACCTATCTTACAATAGAGTGCTGGAGGGGTTACCTAGTATCCCATTTGTCTAGCTTCTCATGTAAACATTTTATGTTACCCTTTTCTCACTGAATGGCTGGTGGCAGTGGTTTTCGTTTTCACTACCATTGTGTGTCTTTACCGCGGGCTGCGTGCACAGCTGCTGTAAAGCAACCACGGGTGCCATCTTTGTCAAAATGGCTCCCGGTCTTCTTTTTTTGCCATTTCATTGTGGAAAGGTCCTTCTTGAGATTTACTCTGAGTGCCCAGGTTTGGTCCCTTTGTTCATTTTGCCTTTGGCAGGGTTCACGAGTAAAGCCCGCTTCTGGCTCCAGAGTGTCTGGGGTAGGCAGAAAGTGACAGAGGTGCCCGAAACTCCCTGTGCTCAGTCTCCTAGGAGACCCAAATGCACCCTGTGGTGATTGGCCGGCTGACTGTCCGGCAAGGACAGCCACTCTGCTGGGTGACTGACAGCTAGGCTGGAATGAATGGGAGAGAACTGAATAAAAGGAAAGTCTTTTGGCTTGGAAGGTAGAGCCAACCACTGGACGAAGGAACCGAAGAAGAGCTAGAAGATGACGCATGCTAGAACTCCTGGACCGTTGGTTTGCCCAGTGAAGCCCTGCTGCAGTGCCAAAACGCCGAGTTCGCATCGACAGAAGCCCCTGCACGGACGACTTCTCCCCCTTGAGTTGGTGGGACCAATCAACTCCAAAGTAATTCACCTGGACATCCATCTCGGAGCTGGTTGAATTGCCACTGAGTTGCTGCTGGAAACCGTATAGCCAGGGAGAGTAACACCAGTTTGTGTGCGTTGCTTTTAAGCTGGTCTAGAACTTTTGGAAGATCCTCCAGACTCCCAAGAAGCAGGCCTGACCGAGCCTGAGCCCCCTCAACAAAGTGTGGGACCCCAGAAGCAAGGAAAGTCCATCTCGACTGCCAGGAACCACAGTGATGCTATTTGCGGTAGACGCGAGGAGCAGAAACACTGAACAGCCACTGAAAGTGAAGTTTGCCGGTTGCGAGTTTTGACCATCCCAGTGCATTGCAGGAGCTCCCCTCCCTCCAAATGTCCTCCCTCTTGTCCCCACGACTGAGGCTCAGGAACAGTGAGATCTGCAGAGCTTCACAGGAACTGGAGTCATCAGCTGCATCTTTTTCTTCATTTCTAAGTTACTGTAACAAAAGACAGAACTTCCCTCTTACTGTCGAGTGCTTGAAACTTCTACAACTCATAAGCCTAAGCCTAATCAGCTTGTGGCCCTACATTTGATTCTTCATTTCATCAAAGACTCCTAAGAACTTGTGCAAAGACTTTTCCATTTACTTATCAGAAGTGTTTAATCCTATACAAGACATTTGCCCATTGACTTTGGCTTGGCCTATTGAATTGTAGGACTCTTCTTGGAGGATCCCAAAGTAATTGCCTGCTTAAGAATATTTGTGGTCTCTTGTTCTAATATCCTTTGCCTTTTACCAATTTCTAAAAGAATTGTAAATGCTAACAGTAAGATATTAATGTCCCCAGCACCCTAGCTATTGAAGTCACCCGTGGGTGTAGGTTGTTTGGGCCATCCCAAAAGGGTATTTACTGGTTTAGAATCTAAGAGTGTACAGTATTGAAGTGTATTTGTATGTTAGTATTATATTGCTCCCTTTTGAAGGCTTTCTGACTGATAAATTAATAATTGTTTATGCAAGAAACCTTGAGTTTAAGAGTGTATTTGAATACCTGTAATTGTAAATCTCTGTGCAACTCCACTGCAGCTCACATTTACCCCTCTTGAGAGAAGCCTGGCTGCGCAACACGCTATCAAAACTGTAGTACAAGCTTATACCAAAGGGTGGGTTGCCTATACCTGTAGTCAGAGTTGTGTTTAGTGTTCCTAGAGGGTACTGCATACAAACGTTGCCTAACAGTAGGAAACTTAAGGACTGTGAAACAAGGGGGGCAAACATAGAACGAGAATGTTTTACCATTGTGTGGTCATTGAAAAGGTTTAGGCCTTACTCGTATGGTTCTACTTTCCTTATTCAAACAGACCATCAACCCTTGAGATGGTTGATGCAAATGAAGGGGGAAAATCCTAAACTGCTCAGATGGTCTATCAGCCTCCAAGGGTTTGATTTTACCATTGAGCATAGGTCAGGAACCAATCATAAGAATGCTGATGGTCTCTCCAGGAAGTATGAATGACTGGAACAAGAGATTCATCCAGAAGTGGATTTAATCCTTCTGTGCTTTAGTCTGAGGGGATGGAGTATGGCATGTAGGGGAGCATTTTCAGTTGCTGTGCCAATTCCCTTTAACGAGAGACCACAGCACTTTTGCTGGACTTTGGACTTTGATTTTAATCTCCTGAGTGAGTGGCACTTTTTACCACTCATTCTTTTTCTCCGACTGGGATTTGTATTCTTACTGTTTTATGGAGACTGATAAACTCCATATGTTTAATACAGGCATCTGTGATTTACTTTGTGACACCCAGCACCATGTGTGCAGTGCCACTGAGGAGTCCCTTGGACATCTTTAATGTTTAATTACATTCTCTTGTGAAAACTACAGTTCCAAAAAGTAGTAAGATAAAGGTTCTTACTTATCTTTTGTGGGTCCAGCACACACCACCTTATGTGGGGTGCTGGGGGGGAGGGGGGGGGGGTTATATTGTAACTCCTCCTCCCACTCCTCACATAACTTTGTTACACTGACTAAACTTAAATGGCTGGTGGCAGTGGTTAATTTCTACTACCTTTTGTGCAGGTTACTTGGAGGCTGCTTTCTCAGCTGCAGTACAGCACCCATGGATGACCATTTTCTCCAAATGGCCCCAGTCTTTTTTTTTCGTCATTTCCTTCTGGGCTCGTTTTGAGTTTTGCCGTCGGCAGGCTTCGGCCCTGAAGCCCGTCCAGGATCCAGTGTGTCTGGGAAGGCAGAAGTGAGGGAGGGTCCCGAAACATCACTGTCCTCTGTCTGTAGCTGTGCCTTGCTGAAAACAGTTGTAACTGGGCGGCTAGCTATCCTGCAGGACAGCCAACCCCCAGGTGATTGACAGCTCCATGAGAGTGAATGAATGGCTTCGAGCATATCAGGCAAGGACTTTTGGACTACAGGGAGAGTGGACCACTGGAACAAGACAAGCAGAAATGCCAGCAGCACCTTTAAGAACCACTGAAGTACCAGTGAAGCCCTGCAGCTATGCTGACCTCATTTTTATCTCAACAGGGAAGACCCCACCAAGGACGACATCCTCCCTTAGGCTGGTGGGACCAACTACACTAGCCTCAATACCTTCTTCATTTTGGGACATCCCCCAACGTTCCTGGGCTGCAGAACACCAATACCGGTGGTACCTGGACCATTATCGAGTGCATCGTCTTCCAAAGATCGAACCCGGTAGAAACTTTGGAGGCAACTGTGTGGACATCCAGAGGCAGGAATTATTCACTAAAAGTCCCCTCAGCAGCGCTCAGGACCGAGAACTCTAAAAGAATCCAACCAGTGATATTAGTTTCTTCTTGGCGCTAAGAAAAAAGCGCCAAAACCACAAAGAGCCGCTGGAGTGGGTTGAATCCTTTGCTAGCGACCCCTTCTCCAGAGTGATGCTGCAGAAGCCTGTCACAAGTTCCCCTTTCGTCACCACAACCAAGCAGCAGTAATCAGGGTCTCCATCGTTGCACCTAGAAGAGGACCAGCTACATTTTCATATTCACTCTTAAGGTACTGTGGGGCTTGGGTTGTACTTACCTCATGCCATTTCGGTGCTCCTTTGCTTTGGGAGTGGACCTCAACTCCACTGTACAGGCCTAAAAGAGTTTGTGCTATCATGAAGGCTCCGCTTGAGCTCCTGTATTTTCTCCATGTAAGCTGGCTGGTTACTTAACTTTCATCTGAAGATTTCCATCAGAACTGGTGCTGTCCATTTGGTTTTGCTGGTTTCCCAAAGGTCAATTTTCTTGATCCTACTGGCTTTGGCAATGCGGGTTCCTCCAATGGTTAATTGTGAACACTTTTATAGTTCGGAAACAGACTGCCTACATCCCTCTGGGAGAGTACTTGTTATTTAACAGTTGCTTTCTGTTCCGTCTAACCTTTTCTCTCCAAACCTCCATTTTGAGAAGGTGCTACTGTTTTTACTGACCGTCACCCTTTGTGCTGGATATGAAAAGTGTATGAAAAGTTACTCACCTGCATTATTGGTTCTTCTATAATATTGATTCCATTCCTAATTCAATGTTATTGTTAGTTGCTGCATTTTAAATGTGCTTGTGTAGATATAAATAGATTAATATTTTTAAAACTTTAAGAGTGTTTTATTGGGTCCTCATATGAACCGATTTCTTTGTACTGCTCTACAGCTCACCAACTCCCTCCTAAAATAAGCCTGGCTGCTCAGCCACTGTACCGACTTGAAGTAGATTGGGCCCAGTCCAACTGTGGCGATTCCACATAGGTAAACCCAGAGGCTCTTGCCAGAGCTCCTCTGGTGACTACTCAGTTGACTGAGGTTCTTTCTCTCAACTTCCCAGAAATGATATATAAATAATATGATAGTTTTTTTGTATAGCGCCTATACACAATGAGTTTCAAAGCGCTTCAAGGCAAGGGAGGGAGGGAACACAGGAAAAATAAAAACAGTGAACATTCTTACAAAGCCTTCAACAATAAGAATGTGAAATGTACTATTGTACTCGGCCTGGCGACATATCAGATAGTGCAAAAGCTAAGAAACAAATGAGGGAGGGAGTAGGTGGATGGGAAGGGAACAGACAGGGTCTAACGTACTATGCCTGACAACATTTCTGATAGAGCCAGAGGATTACACGAGAAGTGGGTGGGTGGGGGGGGGGGGGAGGAGAACAAAACAAGAGACTATATTACTAGGCCTGATGACATTTCAAATAGTGCTGGAGTGGAAGGGTGGAGGAAGAGAAACGAGAGCGGCGGCTGGGAGACAAACAATCTAGCTATCAGACTATGTCCGAGGACAATTCTGAGTCATACAGTAAAGAAGGGAAAGGGGGAGAGGAGAGACGGAAAAGGAAGAAGGTGAGAAGAGGAGAGACCAGAGTGAGCACTGAGAAAGAGTGGAGAGGCAAGTGGGGAGAGACCAACGCAGTTGCAGAGTCAGTGATAACACAATGTTGCAGGGAACAGCAAATGCAAGACCGGATTCAGGATGAAAATGACAGCACGATACAAGAGTCAAAAGAGTCCACAAAGTCAAAACCAAACATTTGCAACAACACAGTGATGGTAAAAGCAAGGTATCAAGACAAACCTCCTGCAGTGGCATGATGTGGGGGGGTGGGGTGAGGGTTAGGGGGTGGACAGAGGGAGAGGGCTAAGAGGGGAGGGATAAGATGGCAGGATGGACAGGAGTATGCCAAGGCAGGAAACAAGCAAACAAGAAGGGGGAACATGGGAACGGCACACAACATCACAGCATGCTTACTCATGCCTGTCATCGTAGCTGTGAACAGTGAAATAGAAAGGACGCCTGTCATGAGGCGAGTTCCTAGGAGAACTCAGTCAGAGATCAGATACCAAGACGTAGGTCCTGCGAGACACTGGATAGACCCTTCACGCACTAGATCTCAGAATCAAGGTGCCTCAGGCAGGTCTAAGAGCAAGCCTAAGCCAAAAGGAAAATCAAAGGCTAAAAGGTGAGAACACAAAAGGAAGAGGGGAAAGAAAATAGTCGCACTGCCATAACTACAACTGAGGTTGAGGTAGTTGCCCAAATCCTTGAACCGGAAGACGGATTGTCAGAAACTCTCCGTTCCAATGGGTCCCCTGCACTACCAAGCTTGCTTAGTACCCTAAAGAAGAGATTAGCAAGGGCCAACAGAAAAGCCCATCACTTGGCATACAGAGAAAGTTCTGCTTCCAATTGGAGGATGAGCCTCCTGTGAAGCAAAGAACCCAAAAAGTAATGTGGGTTACTAGTCTAAGCCCACTAGGGGAGGCCATACATAGTTGGTGGTTCCTCAGAGGTATTGCCAGTTGGTGCAAGAAGTTCCCCCGGCAGCGTATCTTTATAAATCCAGAGTGGTCACCGATGCAATCTGACAAAAGTGGAACATGGATTCAAAATCCATAAGCACCACTACCAGTAGTGGGTGCATCCTTTGAAGTGACCGGGCTAGACCTATGAATCTTTGTTCATCCTCAGGCAATACCATTATTCTAGTGGTTGCTGATCACACCACCAGGTATCTTGATGCCAACCCACAACTGCTAAGTCAGTTACTCTAGCTTTATGGGACACTTTTACTAGGGGTAGCTTCCCTGAAGAAGTTGTGCCCGACTCAGGCAGCAGCTTCACGTCCAGTATAGCCAGGCCCTGTGGAAGGAAGATGAGGCGACTTATTCGTTATCCACATATCCCCACAATCAGTTGATCAGAGAGATTCTTTCGAACTCTCTAAAGTATGATTGAGCCTTAGTGAGCCCCAAAGAAGGCGGTGGTGCCTTTGCCATCATACCTCTTGTTGGAAAACCTGATCATGTGTTCATGGTCTGGACCATACAAAGTTGAAGGACTCAGTAGGGTTAACTATTCAGTGGACCTTGCAAGACCTCGAAAAGGCTCCCATAGAGTGTCCTATGAATAGATTAAAGGATGTTGTCCTTCGGGATGAAAGTCCTGCTCCTGGTGTCAGAAAGGGAGACAGAAATCTGAATCTCTCCCAGGCTTGTTCCAGGGCAGTCCTCCTTATGGCTTCATTGAGGGTGACCTGGTGAGGTGAAAACTTTGCTGAGGCAATTTCCCCCCCTGAACTTCCCCAAGTCCAGGCTTATCACTTTGGTGTGAGTGGGACTGACATTGGAGTTGGTGGACCTACCAAGTTTAGGAGCTGTAGTTGTTCACACGAAGTGAGATCTTACATTACGCTAGAGGTCAACACAATGTTGGATCTAGGGGTGATAGAGCCCACTAGTAGTCAGATTCTGTATGAACTACGGAACACAATGCGGTCACCAAGACAGATGCTCATCCCCACCACAAACAGATGAGTTGGTGGACAAGCTAGGTGCTGCCAAGTAACTTAGCACCTTTGACCTTACTGCAGAATATTCAAGCGATCCTGCTCTGGAAGGTCTTCGATTGGGACTAGAGAGACGCCGGCCATCCTCACTGTGTGAGGACAGTCAGTGTTATTCAATTCCCTGTGTCCAGTGAGGTGTCCAGAAGAGTCCTGAATCTGTATAAACGTAGCGAGTGTTAGGGTATCCGCCTGTTAGGTAAGAATTTCATATTTGTGATCATGTTTCCTGACCCGTCAACCACAAAATCTTTTGCTTGGACTTGGAGATTATTCCTCCTTCTCCCTAGGCGAGTGGGAATTGTCCCCCGTCACCCAGTCTTTTACTCTTTATGGGCGACCTTTTTATGTCGCGCCATAGTGTATGGCTGGAGTTATATTTTACTATTCGGGCTTAGGCTGGGTTGCCCCTTTGGGGTTACCTTTTCATTTCTCTTTAATGTACTTGGGTGAACTACTGTTCCCAAGGGGTAAAGAGGGATTTTCATCCCCTTTTACATTTTATATAGTGAGCCAGCACACCCCCACCTTATGTGGAGTGTTGGGGGAATACAATGCATCCCCTTTCTCACTTTCCTGTAACATTGGTATAATTGAACGATTACTTGAATGACTGGTGGCAGAGGTTTTACCTTAGTGACTTTTTAATCTCTTTTTCTCACAGGCTGTTAAAATCAGCCTCAGTAATTCACAGAAGGGTAACATTCTGTTAGAATGGTGGGCTCCTTATTTCGCATGCTTGCTGTTTCTGAGGTGTTCCCCTGCCATTCTAGGTGGAAACGGCCTCAGTGGATGATTTGTGTTCAGCAGGAATCCTTTGTATTCTCCGCCCAGGCTCCAGTGTCTGAGAAGGCAGGAAGCAAGAGTGGAGTCCAAACACAGCCCTTTGTCTTCCACCTTGCATAAAAGGAGTCCAGTCTCAGTCGGTGGCTGGCTGTCCCGATCGGACAGCCAGACAACCCCTTTTTGTGAACTGCAGAAGAGGTGATGTAGTTCCTGATAAATAGTCTGAACCTGGAAGCTGCTGACAAATTAACCACTGGAGCTGAAACTGAAGAGGAAGAAGAAAGAAAGGACGTCTGTACGATTTCCTGCAATCAGAAAACCTGCTGTCTAACTGCAGCCTAATGTAAGGAACAAGTTACTTACCTGTAACTGTTGTTCTCCAGCATGGGTCTGGCATGGATTCACATGCTCATGAATATTCCCAGTCGTCAGGCTGGGAATCCTCGGTAAAGAAAAAAACCAGTATCAGTTTCGTTTCTGATCTGTCTTTCGTAGTAATAACCAATCACTGGTCTCTGCGTCATACTGACCACAGCCAATGACTGCCCTCTACCTAAGCACCGCCTCTGGCAGTCATCTTCAGATTTGGAAGCACGTGAAGTGGCAGTATGACCAAGTGAAGAGCCGCAGAGGGGTAGGCGGGAGGGTTCGCATGTGAATCCATGCCAGACCAATGCTGGAGAACAACAGTTACAGGTAAGTAACTTGTTCCTTCTCCAGCATGGGGTCTGGCATGGATTCACATGCTCATGAATAAAGAATACATAGCAGTACACACATGCACAACCACGGGAGGTGGCAAAGGCTCAACATTAAGCATTACATCAAACTCAACATTAAGCATCTTACCTCCTCACCAGGCTCACCTCAGGCGAACAGGTTGCGCAGCACTGCTTGGCCGACCCTGGACTCCTCCCTGGAATCCCGATCGACGCAGTAGAATTTCGCGAAGGTGTGCGTCGACCTCCACGTAGCAGCCCTACATATGTCCAGCAGGGGCACACCAGAAAGGAACGCCGTGGTAGCTGCGATCGCTCTGGTGGAATGGGCTCTCTGACGGCCAGGCAGCGGTCGGTTTGCCAACCGATGACAGTACATGATACAGCCGGAGAGCCATCTGGAAATGGAAGCCTTCGAGAGAGCCTTCCCCTGATTGACAGGTCCAAAGTTCACAAAGAGCTGTGACGTCTTCCGAAAACACTTTGTGCGGTCCACGTAGAACTTCAGCGCTCTAGCCACATCCAGCGAGTGCAAAGTCCTCTCAGCCGGCGACGGGAAGAACACAGGCAACACCAAGGGTTCGTTGAGATGGAAGTCCGACGGTACCTTGGGCATGAAGGAGGGGTGCGTCCTGAGCACTACCCTCATGTCGTGAAAAGTCAAGTACGGGGTCTTGCAGGAAAGGGCCTGGATCTCTCCCACCCGTCGTGCGGAGGTGATGGCCACAAGAAACACTGTTTTCCACGACAGAAACTTCAACAGGGCCGAGTGCAGAGGCTCGAACGGAGGTCCCATGAGCTTGGTCAGCACCACGTTGAGCTCCCACGCCGGGGCCGGAGCCTTCACCGGCGGGAACGATCTGAACAGTCCCTTCATGAACTCTTTCACCAGACGATGAGACCATAAGGACGTCCACCCCGTGGTTCTGGTGTATCGGGAGATCGCAGCAAGATGAATCTTGATGGACGCGTGTGCCAGTCCAGCTTTGGCCAGCGTCAGCAGTTACGGCAGTACCTGGGGAGCCGTAATCCCTAGAGGGTTAATCTTCTGTGCGTGGCACCAGACAGAGAACCTCTTCCATTTGTGTCCGCAGCATTTAAGAGTCGAGGACGCCCTGGCCTTTGCAAGAACCTCTCTGCAGTCGGCCGGTATGTCGTATCCTCCAAACTCTAGCGCTGCAGGAGCCAGGCCTGCAAGTTCAGCGATTTTGGGTCGTGGTGGAGGATGGCGCCTCCTTCCCTGGAGAGTAGATCCGCGTCCACCGGCAGCTTGATTGGCGGGGACGCTGACAAGTCCAGAAGGTCCGGGAACCATATCTGCCTCGGCCACGCAGGTGCAACGAGGATCATCCTACACCGTGACCTCTTGAGCTGGTTGACGAGCCGGATTAGCAGTGGCAAAGGAGGGAACGCGTAGAGGAACAGGCCCTCCCAGGGGAACGAGAAAGCATCGCCCATGCTCCTCGCCTGGGGAAACCTGCTGGCGAACCTCCGGCACTTGGAGTTCGTCGCCGTCGCGAACAGGTCGATCTGGGGTGTGCCCCACCGTCGGAAGAGGCGATCCACTAGATCCTGTCGCAGTTGCCACTCGTGGCACGAGCGCAGCTCCCTGCTGAGTGAGTCGGCGATGGTGTTTTTTTATCCCTGCCAGATGAAACGGCACCAGGAACATCCTTTGGGCGACGGCCCAATGCCACAGGTCCTGCGCCTCCTTGGACAGTGCTGGGGACCTGGTTCCGCCCCGTTTCCTGATGTAAAACATGGTGGTGGTGTTGTCGGTGAAGATCCTCACCACCTTGCCCTTGAGGGACGGAAGGAAGGACCTGAGGGCCCAGAACACTGCACGGAGCTCCAGGACGTTGATATGGAGGGACTTCTCCGTCGGGAGCCAAAGGCCTCTCGCGTGCAGATTTTCGGTGTGCGCTCCCCACCCTTCCAGGGAGGCATCCGTGGTCACGGTCTCCTGGTGGTCTGGGGTCTGGGAGTCCATGCCCGCCGTCAGATGCGCGCGGGTGCCCCACCACCGGACCACTCGGCGGAAACTCTCGTCGAGTGTGATACTCTCCTCGAAGCCGCCCGTCGTTTGGATCCAGCGCGCATCCAGGAACTCCTGCAACGGGCGCATCCGGAGCCTGCACATGGGAATGAGGTAGATGCAAGAAGACATCATTCCGAGGAGGGACTTGATGGACCTCACCTTGGCCGCGTCGGAAACCAACATCCGCTGTACCTTGCCCAGGATGGACCTGGTCCTTTCCTCTGACGGGGAGGCCAGAAGGGACACTGTCGAGCTTCGCTCCCAGAAACAGTGCGTTTTGCGCGGGTACCAGGTGGGACTTGGCGTAATTCACGGAGAATCCCAGGTCCGTGAGAAGTTGGACAGTCCTTGCCGTGTGCTCCACGGCGAGCTCCCTCGTCTTGGCTCGGATGAGCCAGTCGTCCAGGTAGGGGTAGACGTGGATCCCCTCGCGGCGCAGCTGCGCCGCCACCGGTGCAAGGCACTTGGTGAATACGCTGGGTGCCGACCGTAGTCCGAAGGGGAGGGCTTTGAACTGGTAGTGACGCCCTTGGACCACAAACCTGAGGAATTTTCGGTGCCCCTTTAGGATGGGAATATGGAAGTAGGCATCCTCCAAATCCAACGACGACAGGAAGTCTCCTTCCTCCAGCTGACCCAGGACGTGCTGGAGGGTGACCATCCGGAACTTCTGCGCCTTGATGAACTTGTTCAGACGTCGCAGGTCTAAGATGGGGCGCCATCCTCCCGTCTTCTTCACGAGGAAGTATCTCGAGTAAACTCCGGAGCCCCGAAGCCTCTTTGGGACGAGTTCGATGGCGCCCTTCCTGAGCATCGCCCTTACCTCCAGGAGAAGCTGAGGGACGTGAAGCTCTTTCCTGGCCACGGGGGGGGGACGCGCGGGCACCTTCTTTGAAACTCGAGCGCGTGGCCCCGGGCTAAGGCGTCCAGCACCCAACGGTCGGTGGAGATGGACTCCCACACGCTGACTAAGCTTGCCAGCCGGCCTCCCACCGGGGTGCTTCGGTGGGGGCCCGACCCCACGGCCGGTTCAATCCTGTTTCGACGAGGCTTTGCCGCCTTGACCTCCTTGGCGACGACGGCGGGGTCCGCCAGACTTGCCTCGTCCTCTGTAGGCCTCCTGAGACGACGAGCGGGCCGCTTGACGGTAGGTGGAGAAACCGCCGCCGGAACCTTTGGAGGCGCCCTTGCCTCCGCTGCTCCGAAAGGGCGTCCGTCGTTGCTGCAAAACCCCGAGGGCCCGGGCCGTCTCAGTGTCCGCTTTAATGGCCTGACGGGAATCGTCCACTGTTCTCCCAAACAGGTTGTTCCCATCCAACGGCATGTCCAGGACTCTGTTCTGTACGTCTTGACGGAAGTCCGTAGCCTTGAGCCATCCACGCCGCCTAAGGCACACGCCGTTGCCCAACGGCCGAAACCCAGTGTACGTCGCAATAGTGATGGCGTGGTCCGGCGCCACCTCACCTTCCTGTAGGATCTCCAGGGCATCCGCCCTCTTGTCGTCCGGTAGGAAGTCCAGCAGGGGAGCCAGTTTGTACCATAGCTCCCTGTCGTAGCGGGTCACGATAGCCAAGGCGTTGGCCGCTTTAATCGTCGTCGCTGCAGACGAGATGACCCTGCGTCCCATAGTGTCCAATTTCTTTCCCTCACCGTCCGGTGGGGAAGTCGATGTGGAGGCCGCACCCCCCCCCCCCCGCTTTCTTCCTGGCCGCCGCGGAGACGACGGAGTCCGGGGTAGGCTGCGCCCGGAGGCACAGGGGGGGCCGCGTCCGGGACCCGGTACTTCTTCTCGTACCGGTCTCTTCTAGCTGGCGTCGTGGAAGGGTTCTTGAGGAGGGCGAGGCCCTCATCCCAAATGTCGTCCAGTAGAGGCACCGCGAGGACCGTCTTCCTCTTGGCCTCGCGCCGTTGATAAAGGAATCCTTCCTTTTTCTTCTCCTCAGGGCAGAGTTGGAAAAGCTCGGATGCCCTGGCGATCATGGAGTGGACGATCCAATCTCGTCGGGCGGAGAAGCCCTGGTGGGAGGTGACGACGGTAGATCCTCGTCGTATACCTAGTCGTCCGTACCCGTCGCTGCCGTGTCAGTCCCCGTATCATCCCCTCGGGTGGCCGGGGAGGAGGGCTGGACGGGGCGCGACGGCTGAAAAGGAGGTGGAGGGTGAATCCTTTTCTTGGGCAGGGGGACACCAGAAGGTCCCGGTTCAGGATCCCCCGACGGGAGAGGTTCCTCCGTCGGCAACGGCAGTCTCGTCCTTATCTCTGAGCAGAAGGACTGTATAGCCAACAAAATGGCCGCCGAGTTGAATCCGACGGGCGATCAGGGGCCCCGTCGGCACCCTCGACGATGTCGTCGTCACCTGCGTCGGGATCCATCCCGACGGGCCGGTCTTCTTCCACGCCAAGGCCGTGGCTTAAGACCTCGATCAGCTCTTCCTCCGAGGTTGAGGCCGAATCTACGACGACGCCCTGCCCCCACTTTATTCCCCGCCGGGGATTTCACGGGGGTCCTATCGATGGGCACAAAAGAGGACTCCCTCCGAGGTGGCAGGGAGACTGAGCCCCGAGGTCGCCACCACTGGTGTAGCCTCCACAGGCTGAGCCAGGGCCGCCGCGACAGTATCCATAGAGGGCTTGGCCGGATGGATTAAGCCCTTCACCACCTTAGGTGCGCTCACCGCCTTATCCTTGAGGGGGGGGGGGGGGGGGGGGGGGGAACACTGCCTCGCTCCCCCTCCGATGGGGCCTTCGAGCTCGACCGGGGCTTCTCCAGGAGCTTCGCCGGGTGCTCGCCCTTCCTCTTACCCGACCCAGAGCGTTGGCTCGTGGCTGAAGGTGCCGGGGAGGGTGCGCCCTGCCTGGCGCCCGTAGAGCCCGACCGTTCGGCGCTCCCGGTGCCAGCGGACTCGCGGTGCTTGGCTTTGTGTTGGACCCCCGTCGCCGGGGCGTCCTCAAAGGTCTTAGAAGACCGCTCGGATTTCTTCCTCTCCTTCTCGCCTGACGGGCTCTTCCCTTCCAGCCAGTTGGCGAGACGTTGATGGCGGTCCTTCATGGTCCGCTCCGACATATTGCCGCAAAACGCACAGTCCTTCTCCACGTGCGTCTTGTCCTCATGTAAGCAGTAGAGACAAAAGGAGTGTTCGTCCTCCTTAAAGACGTTCTGCAGCTGGCATCCAGGGCAGACCCTGAACAGCTTTCCGGGCGTCTAGCTTCCCTTCTCCTGGGCCATGTCCGGGCCTGAGAAACTGCTGGAGTCCTCCAAAAGCGTAGCTCGATGAAATCTTCACCCTTGAGGGGCGCAGACGAATCCGACACGGGTCCCCGTTGATCGGATGGAGAGTCGGAGCTTGAGGCTCTTTTCACCGAAAAAAAAAAAAAACCTAGTTTTTTAGAAAAAACGTGAAAAAAAAGCACTAACGCTCGAGAGCAATAGCACGAGGATCCCAACACATGAACGTGCGGTACAAATCTGAAGATGGCTGCCAGAGGTGGTGCTTAGGTAGAGGGCAGTCATTGGCTGTGGTCAGTATGACGCAGAGACCAGTGATTGGTTATTACTACGAAAGACAGATCAGAAACGAAACGGATACTGTTTTTTTTCTTTACCGAGGATTCCCAGCCTGACGACGGGGAATATTCATGAGCATGAGCATGTGAATCCATGCCAGACCCCATGCTGGAGAATCCCTTGCTTCCATTCGATCTGGGCCCTTAGTTGAACTTTAGAAAAATTGTCCCAACACCTTCTTGTTAACTGGTTTCATTTCACTGCATCTCTACTGCCTAAGTTTTGTTGTCCAAGTTACTGAATGCATTTCTAAGAACCAACGGGGACTGCATATATGCTTGATAACTATTGTTTGATATTACTACCCGCTTCTTTCATTTTCTAGTGTGTGTTTATGGGCTCTTAATAGAGTATGCTTGTACTTGCCCGTTTAAATTTAATTATTGTGTGCTTCACTGTGTGGACTCATTGTGGATCCCTGACACCACTCGCTTTCTCCTGAGACTAAGCCTTGACCACTCTTCATGCTTACCTTGATTGGGTTTGGCTAACCTCTCAAGAGTACCCCTGTTCACTATAACTAAGACGGTCTCCAAAACTCTGTCTGGCCAGATTCTGGAAATCCATCAACACAAATGAGCGGGATTGCTATACACACAATGTCTGCAACCAGAATTTGCTCTGCAACTGCCCTGAGATCTGCTAGCCATGACCTTTCAGTTAAGCCTCAAGTCACCTCGAGTGGAGCAGGAAAGCCCAGAAGTTGGTCCCCGAGCTTGTTGGGCCTAGAGACCTAAGCTAAACCTCACCGACTACAGCGACCGAGTTTGAAACCTGTCTGGGGTGGCTTGTGGTCTCGTGAAGAAATGTGACCTAGCTGTTCGGGCCCTACTGTCCCTTTTGGAGAGGGACCAAGCCCGATTATCCCAAGGTCTTTGCCCTTGGGTAAATGGCTTGGCAGGCTGAAGGAAAAAAAAAAAAAAAAAAAAAAAAAAAATAGAATATGGTCTCGAGGGGTGCCCAGAGCAATGTCTGGTTATGATTCATTGAAAACCTTCCAGCCATCACATTTCAGATGTGGCCAGTGTTTTCAGTGTCGTGTCCCTTTTTTGCCATTGGCATCACGAACCGATTTTCCAGGGGGGGGGAGGGTGGGGGGGTTTTCATGAGTGAAAACCTCTAGCCCTTCCCCAAAAAGGTATTTTGATGACACCTATGTTATGCAAGGTTTTCATATCCATGATAAATCTTCATGACCTGTGTCAACCCCAGAACTTTTTGCTTTACTGGTGGATTAGTGTTCCCTATAGCTCAATGAATGGGAAGCTTTTTCCACACTCACAGATCCTTTTACTCTTTATATGGGTGTCATTTTTAAGTCTCGCCATAGTGTCTTTTAAATGTTATCCTCCGAAAACTTTTGACATACAATGTCTATTGTTGCTGGGTTGTCATTTGGGCTCCCCTTTTAACTTTCTCTGGTTAACCTTGTGAGAACTAAAGGATATTTTATCCTCTCTAAAACGTTAAGTGAGACCAGCACACAGCACCTTATGTGAAGTACTGCAGAGATACAATGTATCCCCTTTCTCATTTTAACCGTAACATTTCTGTTACAAGGACAAGCTTACCTTTAATGGCTGGTGGCAGTGAACCCTTTTCCTAATTCGGTGTACATTTAAGGCAGGCTGTTTCCACCATGGGTGCTCATTTTACCGTTCCTTGTCCTTCCATTTGGTCTTGCCATCGAGGATGGGAAAGTCCTTGGTGTGATTTCAATCATCGATGGAAGACCTCCGTCAAGCCCGTCCCGGCTCCAGAGTTTCTGTGAAGGCAGGAAGCGAGGGAGGAGTCCAAAACTCTGCAGCCCTGTGTCTTACAGCGTGACTGCGAGAATCCAGTTCAAACTGGGAGGCTTGCTGTCCTAAAAGGACTGCCCACACCAAGCTTGAATGTTGCAAGTCTGTTTGATTGGCTGGGTTCCTGCATAAAAGAGTCAGATCCTGGTAGCTAAATAGGTAGTCAACCACTGGACCTGAATCCGAAGAGGAAGATTATGAAAGTGCGGCTGAGAGGATTTCCAGCGACCAGAGAGCCTGCCGTTAATCTTCCTTCCAAGCGACCTGGAGACTCATGACGACCCTGAACCAGAGCCTGGTAAGACCCACTATACGCAAGAAGACCTGCATTTTGAGCCATCCCACGTAGTGCTGTGACTTTGCGGGGCTGCAATAACCCAATACCCTGGGACCTCGAGCCATTGTGCGGTGCAAGGTCTTCCAAAATCGAGCGGAAACTTTGGTGGCATCCTGCTGGACCTCCAGAGACATGAATCTAGTCCGAAAGGTCCCCTCACCAGAGTGCTAGACCTTGCAAGTGACAAGAATCCGACCAGCGATAGTCTTCTTCTGGCTCCTGAAAGGGGAGCCAAAACCACAGAGTCGCATCCAGCCGTGAAGAAACTCTTGCCTGGACCCTTCCCCGTTGATCCCTGCTGCAGACACCCTTCCAGTATCCTGTCCTCATTCTTCGTGATAAAGGATTTCAGCGACCAGGTTTTTGGCCGCAGATCCTGGAGTCTACTTGCTGCAACTCTTCTTCCGTGCTAAGGTACTGTGTTGGTTGGGGCATTTTTACCTTAAGCCTTTGTGTTTTCCGTAAAGCCTTGCAGTGTTCTTGTGATTGGGAGACCTCTTATCCAGTTCACCCAGGCCCACTGCTGCAATCCTCCTAGGGGGTCTTCTCCCAGGACGCTAAATACTTACTTGTTTTAACAGTTTGCCACAAGAACTGACTTGTCTGAAACAGAACCCCATCTCGTCCTGCCTACAGCTGGGAACCCCCCCCGATATATATATATATATATATGTGTGTCAATTCGGACCTTCGACCAGCTCCTGAGCAAACTCATACAATAGAAAAAAGGAAGGACTGGATAAGTAAAGGATTCGGTCTTGGCAAGAATAACAAGCGTTTGAAAAGTACTAGTAAAAGAATTAGCTGGTAACTGTAACTCCGAGTGAACAGTTACTAAAGTTCTTACTTCCCGTGAATGTGTGTTGGGCCATTCTGGAAAGTATATACAAGATTATTTTACTCATCTGTGAATTGGCTGTGCCTCTTCCCCAAAAGTAATGCTGTTGGCTTCACTTTAATATTCCTGTTAGGATATAAATGAGTGCCCCAATTGGGCCCAGCATCTCCCAACTTGCCATTAGCCTGTCTAGATTAAGTCTGCCTTAGGTTATACGTGCCTTTTAAGTTGCTGGAAGCTTCTTTAAAAGAGGTATATGGGGTTTACTTACCTTGAGTTAGCTGTGTGCCATCCTAAAATAAAAAAAAAAAAATTAAAAAAAGGGTAGCAGGCGCCCCTCTCTAGAAAGAACATGGCATGATAACCTGTTTTTACCCACGAGTCCGCAGCCACTGCTTTTTGCTCACTGTACTTTTCCTGAAGGAGGAATATCAATTTGCATATCAGTCTTTGTCCCCGCAACAAGGGCAGTCCAACACTGAAATGCCTGACAAACCTCCTTTGCACAAGAGTGCCAACAGCAACCATTGACACGTGTTTTGGCCTAGTCGGGCATCCGTGAGGTGGCGCTGTGCCTCTGAGCACAGTGAGGAAGGGGTCCACGTCTGGGTTCCCCAGGTAACTTAAGGACACCAACCACAAGTTCCTCGCAAAAATACAAAAAAGGGTAGCAGGCGCCAGGATGGACCAAGCCGTTTTTGGACTTCAGAAAAACTGTCCTAACAACCCGCGACATTGAGCATTGTTGATTAAAGCGCTCGCTGGGAGCTGCCTTCATGAACAATGCCCAGAAGCCTCTCTTGTAGAGAGGCCGACCTGCCTTTGAGAAGCAGTTAGGGAGAATAATGTGCCAATTCCCTTCTACCTTAGAGACCCCCAGCTCTTTTGCAGGACTTTTTTATTCTGGAGAGAGACCTTTTTCCCCCCACTCTCTCGTGTATTTATCATTGATTTGAACACTTTCTTTTGGTTTTGGAGTCTGACAAACTCCATAGGCATCATCTTTTTACATTGGGACGCACACAGCACCTTCAGTACAGGGAAGTCTTTCAGATTTCCCAAAGGTTTAAATACCTTCTCTTGGTTAAACTACCGTTTCCAAGAGCAGTGAAGTGAAATTGACTTTACTTACATTTGTAACTTTCTAGATCCAGCACAAACTATCTTGCAATAGGGTGCTGGAGGGGTTACTTAGTATCCCTTTTGTCTAGTTTCTCATATAACATTTTTATGTTAACCTTTCTAAAAATTAATGGCTGGTGGCAGTGGTTTGTTATTTTTCTACCATTGAGTGTTTCTACCGCAAGCTGCAATTGCAGCTGCAGTAAGGCACCCATGTGTGCCCATTTCGTCAAAATGGCTGCGGTCTTCTTTTTTCGTCATTTCTTGTTGGAAAGGTCCTTCTTGAGAGTTACTCTGCGTGCCAAACCAGGTTTGGTCCCTTTGTTCGTTTTGTCTTCAGCGGGGGTTCACCGGTGAAGCCCGCCTCTGGTTCCAGCGTTCCTGGTAGGGCAGGAAGTGAGGGAGGTTCCCGAAACTCCCTGTGCTTAATCCCCTTGGTTACAGGAATGCACCCAAAGGTGATTGATTGGCTGGATGTCCTTAGAGGACAGCCACCCTGCTGTGTGGGTGACAGCTAGGCTATGAATGAAGGGGAGCCACTTGCAAAAAAGGCGAGGTCTTTTGCTTGGAAGGCAAAGTCGACCACTGGACGAAAGGATCCGAAGAACAACTTGAAAGAGATGCTTGCTGCAACTCCTGGACCGTTGGTTTGCCCGGTGAAGCCCTGCTGCAGTGCTGAAGCTCCGAATTCACCTCGACTAGAGAAACCATGCAAAGGACGACTTCCCCCCCTTGGGTTGGTGGGACCAATCAACCCCAAGACAAACTCATCTAGAAATCCTCTTGAAGCTGGCTGTACTTCCATTGCTGCTGTAGGAACAGAGTACCAGGGAGAGGAACACCAGAATAGAGTGCTCCGATTTAAGTCGGAACCGAGCTCCAGGAAGATCCTCCGGACTCCCTCGAAGCAGGACTAACCAAGCCTGAGCCACCTCAGAGTGCTGGACCCCAGAAGCAAGGAAAGCCCAAAAAGGTATCAGAACCATGGTGCTATTCGCGAGAATCTGAACTCTGCCCCTGAGGCCCAGGAACAACAGGATCTGCCATGCTACAACAGGAACAGAAGTCAGCTGGAACTAATTTCTTCAGACCTAAGGTACTGTGAACTAAGGGGTACTTACCTCTTGCTGTGTAGTTTGCTTGCTCTCAGTTGAGACTTGCATTTACTGCCGTTTATAGAGTTGCTTGCAGCTCTACCTTTCACAAGCCTCCCAGCTTGTGGCCCAACAGGGATTTCTTTTTCAACCAAAACTCTAACATTGTGCAAGACTTTACTTCCCTTCAAGAAGAACTTAAGCTCCCCTAGACTTTGCTCAATTGACATTGGCTGTCCTGGCTCCCTGATGGACTCGTCTAACCTCTGACTGGGTTTTGATCTGTCCCTCCAAAAAGGTCATACATTCTTTACTTGTATAGCTGGGAAAGGGTTAATCTACATTGCTTTGAGGGGGGGGTTCAAAAGTGTTTACATGTTTGAGAAACTTGTCAACCATGGTTTCCTCCTCTAACCTTTTCCTTTTGACACCAAACCACGTATTGTTCTAAATGTACCAGTGATATATCAATGTCCACAGTGTCCTAGTTATTGAAGTCACCCAAAGGTGTAGGAAGAGTCTGCGTGGCATCCAAAAAGGGTATCTGATTTATTGAAACAAAGTGTATATTTTTGAAGTATATTTTAAGTGTTATATTTGATCCCTTCTAAAGAAGGCTTATTCAAACTGACTGTTAAATTAATAAAAATGTGTTTAATCGAGTACAGGTTTTACTTGGACACTTGTCACTGTGAAAGTATGTTACAACCCTACAGCTCACATTGACCCCCCTTGAGATAAGCCTGGCTGCTCAGTCACTCTACCAACTTGTGTAGTACAGACTTGGCAATAGGAACCCAGCCTTTGGTATAAGAGGAAAAGGCTGTTGCAGGCTCTCACAGGGTACTGAATACAATCTTACCTAACAGAAGCCAATTATGGTTTCTCAATGTACTCTGTTATATCTGGCCATACATGCTATTGCTTTGTTCACACTGTAAGCTGCTACAGTTACTACGTGGCATCCAAAGGTGTATATTTCCTTACTTTCTCATTCTAGAGGGTGTTCCTAACTGGAAAACTGGGGAGCAGATCTTTTCCATGCGATTATGATGACTAAGGGATTGGAAGTATGATGTTCTTGAATATCCTCTGGGTCTGATGGTGTATGTTTCTTATCCCGCCTCACATTAACCGCCCTTGTGGCGGTTTGTTTCTGCAAAGGTGTAGGTATTTGTTCGTTTATTGGAAATTCATGCAGTGAGCAATATCGTTTTTGCTCTTCTAAGGTGTCCTCCATAAAACCTTTCCACAGTTTCCTTTATTTGTATACAGAAATTAGATTCTGCTCCTTAGCAGGGCTCTATACCTGCCTTAGTGCGAGAGTTAGTGATTGGTGGCTTCAACTATTCTGAAGAGTTCACTGGAGAATTCAAAATATCCACTAGGAGGTCCTCCTTTTGAGTTAATTTACCTTCATGTCCTCCTCTTCGAAGTCATCAGGTTGAAATCCCTAGGCGGTAGCAGTCTCTTACTCTCAAGTCTATCCTAGACAGCAAAAGGTGGGAGAGGGAGTGTGGGGGGACTGGAAGGGCAGAAATTATACATTTCCCAGAGGACACTGGCAGGTGTATAAGAAGCACCCAAATCACCTTCCTCCTATATTTCTACCTCCAAATCCTCAACCTTTCTGAGGAACAAAATTAATCTATTTCTTTAGCCTTCAGGGCAGAAGTATTGCTTTGGTGAGGGTAGGAAAAATAAGTCAGAGGCTGAATTTGGCACCAACACTACTTGCAGAGGTTTTTCTTTGTGTGGTTCAGTGTGAGGGGTGGGTCTTCAGTAGAGTAGTGTGTCTGAGGTTCCTGGGCACTTTGAGATAGACATTTGCGGTGTTCTTATTTTAATAGCTATGTCTCCTGTATGTGGTTCTTCCTTTGAAGTGCATTTCTGTTATGTCATGTCATGTGGACTGAGCACTAACCGGCCTCGTTCACAGCTTCTGACATGTGAAGGAACACCATGCTTAGATAGACGACCAATCGACACCATGTTTCTGTGAACATTCAGCAGCACTTCATTTGTGGTTCAGAATGTCAGCGCAAGGCCTTAAAATGGGCCTTGGGATTAGTGGGCATGTTATATTGTGCGTTTGTTAGGGTGACCAGATTTAAAAAGTAAAAAACTGGGACAGGGCAACTAAAGTAATAGTAGGACTAACATGAAAGTGGCTGTCAAGGCACAACACTAGCATTTGGAGGAGAAGGGGGTAAGTGTTAATGTTCAAAGAAACGCATTATAATTAATTTACCACAAACTAACACTATCTCAAGTTATAAAATGCAGCATTTATTCTGTGCGAGATTGTGCATTCCTGCCTGCCAGCTAGGAAGACCTACTAAAAAAAAAAACAGGACCACTGCAGTTTCCAATGGAAAAATAATCTTGAGAAAGAGGGACAGAGCACCAAATACTGGGACAGTCCAGGTAAAACTAGGACGTCTGGTAACCCTAGCGTTTTTTTTTTAAAATCTACGATACGGTGCACAATCTTTCAGACGCCATCCAGTGCACCCACCGGACCTGGTGCCAAGTGCGAGTGGGTTCCCAGAAGTACCCCAATAAAGTGCCTGTTGATGGCCATAATCAATCCTCTGGGCCCTGTTTTTCAACTTCTAGAACCCCTAGGGCAGAAATATTTACATGGTCTTAGGCTTAGGCCTCCACAGTGTAGGTTGGCTAGTGCTTTACCCTGTGAAGAGGCATTTTTTTTACAGGCCGAGTACCTTCCCCATGTTCCCTTGGAAGGCAAGGATTGCACACCATAATAGTACCCTTGCAATGGAACTTTACATTACTCCTGGCGACGAATTTAAGACACTATATTCTCGATTCGGAGAGGGCAACTTGGAGCAACAAACAAATGTAGGTGTGTGGGGGGGAGGGGGAGGAGTGCAGTCATTGTAGACTTAATGAAAATACCTACAGTCAACCCCTCACTGTATTGTGTGCCGTGCGACAGTCAATGTCTGCCAGAGCAGAGAGTTGATATTCGAGGTCCATCTTTGTTGATACTCAGCATCGAGAAAGGTAGTCAAATGAGCTTCCGTTCACTGCCTTTCCTCACTTGATCAACAGATGATGGAAAAGAACCAGGCATTGATGCTTGGACCACCGAGGGTAGTAGACAAAACTTACTGATAGTGTGACAGGAATGCCCCAAACCACTTATAATACACCAGACTTGGCACTAGATGGCAGACTACGCAAAGCATGCAGTTCCAAGCGGATTCAGAAGCCCCAGAAATTCAATTGTATGTGAAAATTGTAACCCTATAATTAAGGTGAAACCCTTCATCCATAGGAAATGCAAACATTCTATATCAAATAGCTGTTGAGCCCTAGGACGGTCCAGCACATTATCTTACAAACAAATTGGGGATGGGGACCCCAAAAAACTGGACAGTTTAATAGAAATCTGTGTAACGGTTACATCAGCGATGTAATTTGTGATGTTCTCAGTGTGCTTGGGGACTGCACATCCGGGCCCGCATAGTTAAGGTGGCGTAGGCCAGCTCCAGGCGCACAGCATTGAGTAGGCTGCTCATCACGTGACTAGGCCCTGCCACTCCGTTGCTCCGGCCAACACCTATTTAATCAGTCCTCTTTAGGCGTCCTTGTCGGGTAAGATTTCTAACTTCAGTGCTATATCTCCCTTACGTGAGACACCCAGACGTTTTTGCTGGACTGGTGGATTATTTTTCCCTATACCCCAGTGAGTCAGAACCTTTTTTCCACACTCACATATTCCTTTTACAAGATATTTTATTTGTATCACACTCATACACAAGTGTTTCAGAGCGAGACGAAGCAAGGGAGGGGAACATGTTAGAACAGAAAACCATCTTACTAGGCCCAGTGACATTGAGAATGTGCAAGTGCAGGGGAGAGGGAAAGGGGGGGGAAGCGGTGGAGTGCAGAGGGTGTGGGGGATGTGAAAAGTGCTGAGCAAGGATAAACAAACATGTGGTAGTGCAGCCAGCAAGTGCAAGGTTTAAGGCACAGACAGGAGGTGTAAGTGCAGAAAAAAAGGGGAGGAACTGTAGGGTTACAGATACAGATCCAAGTGCAAGGGTTGCCAGGAGGCAGTGCAGGTGTGTGGCAGGATGAGCAAGTACCTGGGCCTGAAATCAGAGGGTAGCCAGGAGCACGTTGCCAAAGCAGAATAGATCAGCAGAGGAGAGGATGACAGAAGGCAGAAGCAAAGAGGAAGGTCTTGAGGTCTCAGGAGGACCCAGCCGAAGACAGATCTACCCCAGCTCTTTTCTTTGAGAAACAGCTGATCCTGAGGGAGTTGGAGGTATTTACAGAGGGAGAGTTGAAGGTATTTTGAACCCAGGCCCCAGAAAGCCGTGGACAATGCAAAGGGTCTTGAATTTAATTCTTGCAACCACGGGGGGTGCTACAGAGCCCGCAAGCAAGATGGCCGCCTCTGTGAGCTCCCAGCAAGACCTCACAGAGGGGAGGCAGATCCACAGCCCATCGGGGACCACACGAGTCCAAACCCTGAGGGAATCTCCATCTAAAGTGTCCAGCAAGCTATGGTCCGAGTTTGGTGACTCGGGGTGCCCCAGAACTGCCTATTCCAGGAGGAGTCAGACATTGAGGCATGAACGCACGGCTCGGTGCAGTGTCGCACACGAGTGCCTGTATGCGATCCAGGAGGTGTCAACTTGGCGAAATACCCGCCTCTCGTGGTGCAGTGAGCTTGAGACTGAATATGGGCGGACAAGTACCCCCTTGCCGGTGGCGTGGCTGTGTCCTCTATACGGCTGGCGGCAGCCAGCATCAGCACTGCAGACGGGACGTTCCCGGCATAGAAACTGAGCTGGGGAGGGGAACCGGGCTGCCGCAGCCAGTGTCCCATCAGATTGACCCTGAGCCCCCGGAGACACTGGTGGGGGCCCGGTACGTAGCTGAAGGACAAGGGGCATCCGAGTGGGAAAGACCATTGGCCCGCTCTCTCGGACACCCCCGCTGTTATAGGAGAGACTAACTCGCCGTGAGGAATTGGCTGCAATTGCCCGGGGGCAGCGACCCAACCATGCTCTGCACACTCGTTCCAGACCGCCACAGCGCTGGCCGCAGCCCCCACTGTGAACCTTTTGAAAAGTGGGCGCTGGCTGAGGGGGGAGGGGGACTGAGGAGCCCCCGCAGACCACTGCAACGGTCTCAGTCCATAGGGGGGGGGGGGGGGGGAAACCCAGATGCATGTGGGCCAATTTGATTAGAGTAAAGGCCAAACCCTAAAAACGCTTACATTCCGAGGTATCTGACACCCCCAACATCCGGGAGAAAGAACGAAGCGGGGAGGCTCCCGGACTGCAGGGGCCATGTGAGACCACGAATAGCAGCGCGGCCACCTCGAACCTGGCTGGTCGCAGGGACACAACCTCGCAATCGGACCGTGTGGACACCAGTGAACCGGGGAGCGGAGTGCAGAAGGATTCGCCCCGAAGTGTTGGAGACACCGCAGGGGGAGGTGGGGGGGGGGCTCTGACACCAGGCGCACCAAGGGAAACACCTGGGGAGGCCCTAGTGTATATTACCTCGGACCACCCTGATCACACTAAGACCTCAGAGAACTGCTGGCGGTGGTGACAGGTAAACAAGGTGGGAGCCTACAGGTGGAGGCCACTAAGACTGCAGACTGTGCTCCTTCAGGATATAAAATGACACCTCCGTGCCCCCGGGGACGCAGCTTGAATAGCGCTGGGTAACCGTGTCTGGGGGTGCTCCAGGCCGCACACACTGGTATGAAACTTGCTAACCACTGATCACAGTAGCACAGAAACCGCAGACCAGGGGCTGGCTATCTGCTCTGGGTGCATCCCCCCCAACTTAGCGCGAACCCGTGCCTGGGGACAAGAGAAGAGCGTCCCTCTGAAGCTATATGGCGAAAGGGAATAAGACTACCATTCACCCACAAGGAGGGGCTGCGCAAGGACGGCTGTAAACTGGCAACGCCCTCAGAAACCTCAGCAATGCCTTCTACCACACCCCTAGCCAGGACAGCTGCCGAAGCCAATGGGGCAGTCCAGTGTCAGAGCCAAGCCTAGTACTGGCCGAAATGCGCTCAGGATTCGCTGCCATTAACTCCAAACTGGACGGATTAACGTATAAAGTTGATACAATGCAGGAACGCATAGACCAGGAAAGCAGCAGAACATTCGAGGTCGAGATCTGGGTCAGTGCACTTGAAGATACTAGCAACGATAATATGCACGCAATTCAAGACCTGCAAAGGGAGGTAAAGACCATCAGGGACAAGAACGAAGACTTGGAGGCGAGGTCGAGAAGAAATAAGTGGTTGGGATCACTGAGTCGATCGCACAACAAAACAGAGGTATTCATGGAAACCTTTATTAAAGATGTTCTACAGGGTCCACCGCTGTCCTCCCAGTTTCTGGTGGAGAGGGCACACCGGGTGTCACAAGTCGCTCCGAGACAGGGGCAGAATCCTTGCGTAGTCATTGCACGAAACTTGACTATCGAGAACGAGACACCATACTGCGCATGGCGAGAGATCTTGGGGACCTCACGTACGAGAACGCCAAAGTATAATTTTACCAGACTTCACACCAGCGGTCCAGAGAGCTCGCATGTCCTTTTTAGCAGCAAAGAGGGCGCTTCGAGACCATGCGATACAATACTCAATGCAATACCCATCGAAATTGAGGGTCCAACATAACGGACAAGCCCACTTCTTCACTGACCCAGGGTACATGACTTCACCGAGTCCCTGCTGGGCACCAGGGATGGTGAAATGGTTTGAGCCTGTTCCAGGGGTTTCACATTCGTTGATTGGACTGATTGTTGATTAAGCAGGTGCTAAATGTGAGACTCCCTCGGTGGGGGGTTAGTTCTGGGGGTGGGTGTTTCAAGTTAGTTCAAAAAGATTTGCATCTCACGAAAATGGCCAAAAGTCGGATTTCAGGGTGGTTGCGCGAACAGGATGGAGTTGCTTTGGTCTACAGCCCACATCCTCGTTATGGCAAATAAAGTAATCAGTTGGAATGTACGGGGCCTCAACAACCCGCGTAAAGCCCGTAAGGTAGTACAATACTGTGAGACACGAGGCCAGGATAGGTATGCTTCAGGAAACCCACCTTATGGGGAAGGGAAACAAGGGGGGCGGGGGTGGGGGGCCACCAGAAGCTGGGGTGTCCTGCAAATACTACACTACATATTCAGCATACTCGGCGGGAGTAATGACATTGATACACAAGTAATTGGGTTTCGTGTGATCGATCCACAAGGGAGCTTCATCACCGTCTCGGGGTGCTTGGTTACCAAGACGCTCCTATTCGTTAACATATACAGTCGAATGGGGATGACCCTGACTTCTTTAACAGCATGGTAGGGCACGGTCAAAAATACTTAGATACCAATATTGTGTGGGCAGGAGACCTCAACGTGACACTAGATCCACGAAGACAAAGGAGAGATGGGGGGGCGGCGCTCTAGGGCAGCGGAGGCGCTTGTGGCCACCATGAGCGCACTGGAATTGGGCGATGTCTGGAGACTGTTTAGACTGGAGGTGGAAGAATTCTCACATCACTCGACGGCATACAACACTTCGGACAGACTAGATTACATCCTTGCCTGCCCCCACCTCGTACACCGGACAGAAGACAGTGTGCTGCTACCAAGAACGCTCTACGACCATTCCCAGTGCTGTGGGGTCCCTGCACCTGGACCTAGCAGCAGCTCGCCACTATTGGAGGTTCAAGGCGGCAATGACAGGTGTGGAGCTCACAGCTTGGTTAAGAACTACTCTCTTGAAAATCAAGGCACGGTATTGGGGAAGGGAACACTATGGGAGGCGTTCAAAGTGGTGCATTGCGGTGGGTGTATGTCCCTAGAAATGGGAGTGTTAAAGCTGATACAGAGACAACTAAATTACTCCGAGCTCAAAATGAAAGGTTGGGAAGAGATGGTGGACAAGGGAGGCGCATCAGATTGGCTAGACTACAGGAGGAACTAGAACGCTTCAACACACTAGCTGAATGGGAGGTAAAATATTTAGCTCGGCCAGCGATGGCCCGCAGGTCTGGGGAGGAGGGCAGGCCAGGCAGACACTTAGCGGCAATGGTAAGGTATGAGGTGCCACAGGGAGATAACAGCTATAAAAACAGTAGACGGGGTAGAGGTGGTGAAGCTGAATGCAATTGCAAAAACCTTTCAAAGCTACTATGAAATCATGTACACTTCGCGGGGCACGTTGCAGAAAGAGGAGCTTGTAGAGTACATCTGGGCAGCAGCTCCTCCTAAGCTTAGCTCAGAGGCAGGCGAGGCCCTGGCGCACCCCCCCCCCCACCGCATCTCGGTTGACGAAATCCTTAGCGCAATACGTGCTTTTCCCCTCTTCCAATCCGCTGCGTACGGATGGGATAACTTCTGAATTTTACAAGGAGGGGGATGAGTGGGCCACCCCCCCCACGATGCGCGAGGCCGTGATAACATTAATCCCTAAGCCCGGGAAGGATACCCTGGAATGTACCACCCGATATCTCTGCTGAATCTGGATACCAAAATATTTGCCTAGGTGTTAGCAGACCGATTGCTCCCACATATCACAAAAATAATCCATATGGACCAATCGGGGATTATTCCAGGGAGGTCGACCTCTTGGAACCTCAGATGCATGTTCGCAATATTGGCCCAAATAGATCCTAAAACACTGCTGGATATGGAAAAGGCATTTGATTCTGTGGAGTTGAATTACCCATTTGAAGTACTGCACCAGCTGGGGCTCCCGGCGTACTACCGGTCGGCCGTACAGCTTCTATATGCAGGCTTGAGTGACCAGATATGCGTTGGCGGTAGAAGATCAGACTCTTTTAGGTTAGGGCGTGGAACCAGACAAGGTTGCCCACCCCCGCCACTACTTTTTGCTATGGCGATTGAAGTACTAGCGGCCTGGTTGCGGGGGTTTCATGGTCATAGTGGCTTGGCGATGGGAGAGCCAGGGAATTAATATCGCTGTACGTGGATGACGCAATTGTGGGAAAATTTTAATAAATAAACAAACACAAACACACAAGGGACCCAACTAGCAACTTTGTTATTGTGCTTACACTGCGCCAAAGCCTGTAGGCATCCAGGCGCCGAGACCGATACAGTGACGAAAGCCTCCAAAACAGGGCCAAATCCTCCCTAAATGAGGCTACTACACAGCCCCTAAATACCGAGGGGTATGGATGGGAGCAGTCCGTGTTCACGTACCTAGGGGTGCAGGTGAGTAGGGACACCCAGACCCTACTAAAGAACATCATAACAGATATTTACAGATTCTCAGGGCTAGTGTGGACAGGTGGTGCAGGCTCCCCCCCACGCTTATAGGAAGAATCACAGTGGCTAAAATTATAGTAATCCCTAAACTCCTATACATTTTTCAGAATATACCGGTATGGCATATTTTAAGCAAGTGCGTTCCCTATTGATTAAATTAGCCTGGTACCCAAAAAACCCACATATCAGCTGGGATGTACTAACACAGCCCTGGCAGAGGGGGGTGGAGGATTGTGTGCCCCCCGATTGTCATGATGCCTACCTCCAAGGAGCCAGGTCCGACCCAGCAACCCCAGAGGCAGGCATCATTTCCCCCAGGGGAGTGCCAGCGGGCCCAAGCTGGGGCCCTTTGGACTCAGTCCTGGCGCCTTAGGCGCCAGGCTCATGTTGGACCTCTGTCCTGGCGCCTTAGGCGCCAGGCTCATAAAGCTCGACATGTGTTCAAGTGTTTTAATGTGCACTTACCTGATGCAGACCATGCTGCCACATCCAGGCCCTCTTGAGGCCTGAATAGGAACTACTTTTACCTGTGGGACTACTTTCCACCCGGGTGTGGTCGGGGAAGGATACATACCTGATCGGAGGAAGGATACACACTTGGAACTTCTTCCAAAGCTATTTAAACCACACCCGATCAGCAACTCACGCTTCGCGTTGTTCTGCTCCTCGCAGCTGGACGCTCACCGTGTCAGCTCCTGCATCTGGACTTCAGCCACACCTGTCAGCATCCTGGGTCACCTGCAAAGGGAGACAAGAGACCTACCAGCTAATCTGCACCAAAGAGACCTCACCGACGATCCTGAAAGGGAAGACCTCATTTTTAAAAGCATTTAGTTACGATCGCTGCAGCGCTGCATTTCACTCACCTTTCCTGGGTTCCTCCATCTTCAGCAGCAATCATCCGGATACACAGCCACTTCCCAGAGCCTAGAGAAAAAGACAAGAATAAGAGGTGAGAGAAGGAAGGGAATAGGAAAAGCTCAGTTTCCTTCTAAGACTTACCTGTTGGGTCATTCCCATTTCATTTCGGGTCTTGCTGCTTCCAAGCAGGACCCCGGCCCCTATGGGGAAAAAAGACAAAGACATTAGATGAGCGAATGCAAAAACATTACCTGAGCGCTCATCTAGGACTTACCAGATCTTTACTGGAACTGCACGTTTCAATTCGGGTCGGCGCCATATCTCCGGCATTCCGAACCCCGGCCCCTATGGGGAAAAGACATCAACATCAGCGCTTTGTTGCAAGAAGTCTCCAAAGGAATCTTCATTCATCACCTGAAAAGACACAATGAACATTATTATTTAAAGCTTGAACTTTTGAACTTGCAACAGAACTTTTACAGCGCCTTACCAGTATAATCAAGCTTACCTGAACTCCCATCCAACCTCAATCCAGTGAAGTAACTGGGTTCAACGCGCCCCTGCGTCAGAAGCAGGATGGAGAGCTCGTCCTTTCAGACCCTAAGGTGAGACGTCACGGGGAATCGTGGAAGGGTATCGTGGAGGGTTGGAAGAGAGTGGGAGGCTTGAGCATAACTCAGTCAGTAGGTAATACTCCCTTTTCACGCACAGGGGAATATTCCTGCGAGCCGGAGAAGCCAGAGTAGAGGGCCCTTCCTGTCCATCTTCAGAGTCCTGCGCTTCACCATTGAAGAAGCATCAGCACTCAAAGCCAGACCTGCGCCTCCGTGGGAATCAGGTGAGCGTTACACTGATGTTGAACTGTATTTCCTGGCAGCACAACTGTGTTTTTTTTGGCAAAGTTCTGGATGCCGGGAGCCCAGGCGGCCCCACGTGTGCATAGAATGACGCTCGGTACATCCGGCGTCTCGCCAGGGAGTGCTAATATTCGGCAAAACTACAGACAAATGCAGGTCTGACACGGTACATGCCTGGCAGAGAGCTTTGAAAAAGCTAGGGGTGGATCGTCCATTCGATCCGGGCATCGCCCCTTGGAACATAGGATCTCTGGCACCCACCTGTGATGAGGCTATCATACAAGACGGGGGAGCAGGGGGCAGGCAGGTATCACCCGGCTGGACAACAAGTACCCAGATGGGGTGTTCGTCTCGGGAACTGTTTGTAGACCAGATGGGAAGTAGTTTCCAGCACGCATTGCAATACTTTAGAGTGAAAGCAACTTTCAGAGAGTGGTCCCTAGTGTTCCTGGCAATCCTGCGCACAGCCCCATTGCTGCAATATATTAGGAACTGCCCCGGGGGTAAAGGAGTGGTCTCCGCAATGTATATGTTAATCCATGCCTATTCGCCCCAGGAACCTTTGAGATGTAAGAGTAAATGGCAGGGGGACTCTGGGGTGCCTCTTACGGCTAGGCAATTGGTGGCGATCTGCAGCACGACACACAAGGGTGCCTTTTACTCCCGGCTACAGCAGATCCAACTTAAAAATTTGCACAGAGCATACATCTCCTCTGCACGCACCAGTATGACAGTACCAAAGCAGCCAATGGCCCGAGATGTAAGGCAGAGACTGCCGATCTGCTACATATGCTGTGGTCATGTGCTAAGCTGCGCTCTTTCTGGGAAGGGGTGGTGGGTATTATGACAGGTGATTGGACAAGAAGTGCCCTGTGTATTGCTGTGCTGCATGTCTGGCTGGCTCCCAGGACTGCCAAAGCAGTATCGAAGGTTACTATCGACCTGCATGATTGCTGCTAGGAGATGTATCCTGATGAAATGGACGAATGCAACACCCCAAAGGGTGAGTGAGTGGCTGAGAGACGTAGTCTGGTTGTGTGACATGGATAAGGACTATGCAGCCCTTTGTGGGTTGCAAAACTGACCCAAAAATATTTGGAATCCCCTTACTGCATATCTATTAACCCGAGGCAGTGCCCCGGAGTAGCCCTCCCCCTGCACAGTGCATCTGGGACCATCAGCACAAGGCACCCAAGGGGGGAGGGGCATAGGGATCCGTAGAGCACTGAGGGCCCCATTGGGGTCCCGTGAATCCCACGTCACGTACATAGACCAATGTAAAACTTGCATTTTTTTGATCTTGTGATTTATTTAAAGTTGTAACTGTTTCGGAATTGCAACCACCTGGTATCCATTGTTGCACTGTACTGCCGTCATGTTTGGCGTGTGTTGATGAGATGCAAATTGTTCAATAAAGACATTTTTTGGGAGCCAATGAAGAGATTTCAGGGCTGAGAGATGCGATCCCAGGGCTGGAGGCCAAGTACAAGTCTTGCAGTCCTGTTCTGGGTGAGTTGTGGCGGGCGGAGAGTAGAAACAGGTAGATTTAGAAAGAGGCTGTTGCAGTAGTCCAACCTAGAGACACCTTATGGGTGTCATTTCTAAGACTCTGCATAGTGTCCTTTCAATCCTCTGACAACTTTCGGCATATACAGCCTATTGTTGCTGGGTTGCCCTTTAAATGTTCTCTGGCTAAACTTGTGAGAACTACAGTTCCCAAGCAGTAAGGAAGGATTTTCATTTTATGTAGTGAGCCTGCACACCCTACCTGATGTGGAGTGCTGGGGGATACAATGTATCCAGTCTTACTTACCTGTAACATTTTTGTTACAATTGCAAGTTTGCTTGAATGGCTGGTGGCAGTGGTTTTACCTTTACGACTTAATAGTTTTTACTCGCAGGCTGTTAATTCAGCCTTGGTAAGGCACAGAAGGGCCAACATTTTTCTAAAATGGTGGGCTCGTTTTTTCTCCATGTATTGCTTGCTTGTAGTTACGGAGGTCTCAGCGGGATGCCCACGAAGTTCACGCGAGATTCGGAAGACCGTGCACCGCACAATGGCTCAAGGTCCCAGGGTATTTGGGTATTGCAGCCCCGCAAGGACGCAGCACGTCGTCGGAGGGCTCAAAATGCAGTCTTCTTGAGTCTAGTGTGTCTCACCAGGCTCTAGGATGGGGTTGTCGTTTTCAGAGTCCCCACGTCGATTGGAAGTAAGGATCTACAGCAGGCCCCGTTTACAAAACAGGCTCTGGTCGCTGGAAATTGTCCCAGCTGCAGTTTCTTCATCTTCCTCTTCGGTTCCAGATTCGGACTTTAATGCAGGAACCCGGCCAATCAAACAGCCTTGCAACATCCTGCCTTCACAGACACCCGGAGCCTGGGCGGGGAATCCACAGGACTCTCGCCCAAGATACAAATCATACAAAGGAATTTCCCACCATGGAGGTCAGGAGAAGGAAGAAGAAAGCACAAGAAACACTCAAAATGGCGAAAAAAGTCGACAGGAGCCATTTTGGTAAAATGAGCACCCATGGGTGCCTTTACCGGGGGCTGGGCAAACAACCCACAGTAAAGCTGCACCGATTTAATAAACTGGTTCACTACCACCAGCCATTAAAGGTAAGTTTGACCTTGTAACATAAATGTTATATTTAAAATGAGAAAGGGGATACTAGGTATCTCCCCAGCACTCCACAGAAGGTGGGGGGTCAGGTTGCCTAATAAAATGTAAAAGGGATCCAAAGATCCTTTCCACCCTTGGGAACTGTAGTTCTCACAAGGTTAGCCAGAGAAAGTTAAAAGGGGAGCCCCTAGGGCAACCCAGCAACAATAGGCACTTATTGTCGAAGAGGATAACTTTTAAAAGACACTATGGAGAGTTTAGAAATTACACCCATAAAAAAAAAAAGAAATTAAAAAAACCAACGATTCTGTGAGTGTGAAAATCCACCAGTAAAAGCATACATTTCTGGGGTTGACACAGGTCAGGAAGATTTATCATAGCTGTGAAAATCTTACCCAACAGGCCCCTTTCATCGTGGATGCAAGGTGCTTGTTCTCCTGGGCGGAGAAACTGACCCAGGAGTGCATTAGGGGCAGGAGGTGGGACCCGGACATCAAACACAGGCGGCCGTGTGAGCCAAGAAACAGCAGGAACCAAGAACATAAGCGAGCTTCTCGCATTACAAGAAACTTGGTACACGAGAATGTGAAAGTTGCCAGCTACATTTTGGCTGAGTGGTCGCCTGCAGTCGGCACGTTTTCGAAAGCCTCCGAACCTGTTGAAGCGTTGCGAACAAACGAACGTTAAGACAAAGGGTTGCCTGAAGACACTGTATAAAAAGGCTATCATTGGTAGGCGGCAAAGTAAACTTGATGTAAGATTATGAAAGGGGTGATGAAGAAAGCAGATGACCTACAAGTGACCTTTTAGTGTTTGAGTAAACACAGTAAAGGACGCCAAGTTAAAGGTAAAAGAAAACTTGGGCAATTAAGAAGCCAAGGGCCCCGTTTGCGCAGCCTGTAGTGGGTGGACCATGCAATCCATCAACTGCGCCCAGACCAGAGAGCCCCAACCAACCCATGAGAGTTGTTTAAGGAAATATGAAATGTAACAGCTGAACATTGTGAAGCAGTGCTTTAAGCTTGGGGAAAGGAACCGTAAACTCCTGTTGAACTTTGTGAGCAAGCGAGATGGGAAGCCCAAGACCTGGCAGAACATTTTTGAAGAAAGCAGCTATTGAAACTGTATTGACCTTGGGGAAGGGAGCCAAAGAAGAGCTCAAGCGGGAAGCAGCTTTACACTTTATTTTTTAACACTGTTATAGCTGATTGAGAAGATCCCTACACAACATTTAGTTCTAGATGAGAGGGCAAGCATAGGTTTTGACACAGACAGACTTGATTTAGACTTCTAGACAGACTTTCCTTAGTTTATTTAGGAAGGGAAAATCCCACCTTAGTTACAGGGCAAGCTGGGCCTTACACCAACCAAATATTTATTAAAGGATTTGCTCATCAGTCTTTCATCTTTTGATACCATGCCGAATATAATATATATATATATATATATATATATATTTATATTTTCTTTTTTAAACAGCAAAAACACCATTTCGGCGAGCAGTCCTCCCATGCGTGCATATCACTGTTGCAGCAAAATCAAAGCCAACTTGGGGTTGAATTAGTAAAACAACCTTTATTCGAAAATTGTGCAGTTTAAAATGCGGTTTTCCTAGTCACATCTATGCCGGCACACAAAATCAAACACCATATGCAACCAAAGGCACCAATTTATTTACAAATATTGCCTCGTAATAATGGCCTACATTTCTTTCAGGACATCACACACGGGACAGGGAAAAGCATGTATGGATGGTGCAAATAGATACCCAGGACATTTGTCAACTACTGGTTTGAGAGGTTTAGTGAACACTTTAGTCCAGAAATCTGCTTTACAATTCGTTCATCCATCAAGTTAATTTGTAAAAGGAGCCAGTCCCTGGAATCCAAAATAAAGATTGCTTTTCTGATGTCTAGGCTTCTACGACTGCAGGAGTCCTGTTTAAAAGTAGTTTGATAAGGTCGCCCAGCGCCCAGACCCCCCACCCAACCCCCCCCCCCCACAGCACCCCCAGAACCCCCCCCACTCCCCTCCAGCACACTCAGCCCCACCCCCCCTTCTCCTTTGCGAACGATAATGTGCAAAAAGACAAATAGGAATAAATCCAACTGAAAGGCTGAAAAGAAACATTCAAAACGAGACCCTATAGGAAGCTTCTATTAACAAGATAATTCTTAAACTATACAATCTGGCGGTATTGGATCAAAAATAGAAGGAAAAAGTTGAAGGCAAGAGACGTAACGTAGATAACATTGAGGTGAATCGTAAAAGCGGTTTTAGATAGACACTGATGTGCTGAACACTTAACCTACCTTCTGTAGTAGCTCACTTCTGGAGATAGACATCATAGTCTTCAGCATGGTGTCCACAGAGCCAAGGGACTTTTGGTAGGCTACAAGGTATTCGTGGATTTCTGTTGGATACTCTTCCCCATTACCGGTTCCTTTCGACATGATCTGGAACAAGCCAACAATAAAAGCGACCAATTTTAAGTGCATTTCCGTTGCAACCGAAAACATTTGAGTAAAGTCAATTCGTTCTCACACCAGCATTGAAGACTTGGATTCAAGTTTAATAGAAAAGCAGATATAACTACTTACAGAACAGTGGCTACAGCAACTTATTTTTTCAATACTGCCATACTGCACAGAAAACCATCCGACCAGAGATGGATCTAGATGCCTGTATTGTCCAAGTGGCAGACTTAATCCGGTCTTACATACTACCAAGAAAAGCCAAAACGAGGCAGTTTATCATTGAGCACCAGAAAACAGAACTTATTTGTAGGGGTTCAGGGACCTTTTGATCTTGTCTCCACTGCATCACTCAACTAACCCTCAAATTTGGATCAAACTGACAGTGCTCTTTGCATCAGCAAACAAAGACTGAGAAAAGTGCAGACAGGGATTGCAGCGTCAGCTACGAAATACCAGTAATAAGATCAAGTTTCAAGGCGAGTTGTGGTGCAACAAACTGGTCCCGGTACACAGACAATGCTTTACTGCCAGCTGGCAAAGGGAAAGGAGAAAATGGCACTGGCAGACAGTGCTTTGGCTTATATGTCCTCTTGCATCACACACCTGGACTGCCTATTTGCTAGACGCACTTGCATGTTGCATCTGCACCTGTTGCTTTTCATGTTCACTATGTCCATCTTTTTTCAAAACTCGACAGCTGTTGAATGTCATCTTCATGGAAAGACATTTCACATGTTGGGAATCACCTCTTAAAGGATGCCGCAGCTTTGCAAGTCTGGCAATGAGCCAGGGGGGCAGAGAGGGTGGGGGTCAGGGAGGAGGTTAGGGGGAGGGGGGCAAAGAGGTTGGGGGTGGCAGAGCCCAGTCTGTTACATGTCGGGATCATCTCAAAAGCCTGGCAGTGATGGAGACTAGTCACATAATGAGCTTACCTCTAAATGCACAATATGATTGTGGCAGAGTCGGTACACATCAAACACCCAAAACAGGCACAAATGTACTTTCAAAGCTACACAATCAATGCATATAATATTTGTACAATGAAAGTGTTCAGAAGGGTTTTCTACTTTAGTTTTCTTGCAAAACTACAATGACCAATTTTCAATGCCACTAAACGTTACCAGAGGTGTTGCTTATGGAGGGGCGGGGGGGAGGGAAGGGGGCTATAGCCCTGGGTCTTTTGATTGTAGCCCCGGATAGAATCTCAGGGTCTACAACCAAAAGCCTAGCTAGCCCCGAGTCCCGACAATCCCGACATTAGTGTAGCCCTGGATCTTTTCTAGACCTAGCAACACCCCTGCAGGTTACTAAAATACGACAAAAATGACAATGTGTTTTGAGTCCCAAGACAACAGCACATGCCCTGTGTGTGAAGGTAGGGAAGGGGTGTGAAAAAAATCAACAACTCAGGTGAAAATGTAATTTGCCGGAATGGGTGCATTTTTAGAAAAACCTACCAAGAGATTAACATAGCGATAGGAAAAGGGAGTATTTACTTCCCGATTGCAGCATAGTTTGCTTGACACCGATATCTACATTTGGCTCTCCAGGCCAACTGGTGCCCTACAAACACACCTCAGCAACATTAACTTAGTGTACTTCTGAATGTGTACAAAAGAAGCAATAGGCCACATCTAAAAAGACATTTCAAACATGAAGGGTCAAACATGACGGACATGTTGGATCTCATTTGGAAGTTATATTTGCAGCATGCCATGTACTAGCACCTCGTTTCCAAACTGTAGCTTCTGCTTGCAGGGAAATGCCCAATATTAGGAGATTTATCATTTTTATGCTTCATCTCCTCTCCTAGTGAGACCCCCAGCACTTTTATCTGGACCTATATATATATCTATCCTGAATGGGTGGAGCCTTTTTCCACTCATTCATTCTTATGGGCTATACCTTAGGGAACTCTGCGTTTTACCTTTACTATGGAGTCTACTTTCCTCCATATCATTTGCAGCACACGGCTCCTTATGGGCAGTGCTGCTGGGAACCCGTTGAATTCTCCTTTGATATTCTTTCCTTATCCCCACTTTCTACTGTTCTAAATGGTATAAAGAGATTGCATCTCTCTAGCTCTGAAATCTCTTCACTGGCTCCCAGTGGCTGCAAGGATCAACTTCAAGACACTCTGCATCACCCACAAGGCTTTCTTAGGCCTGGGACCACTCTACCTCCAACTTTCTCGCCCAAAACATCTTTGTTCTCGAGTTTCCCGTTCATCCAACTTGAACTTTCGGAGGGTCAGACGCTTCTCCAAGCAGAGAATTGGGGGCAGATCCATCTCCTCGGCTGGGGCCTCCCTCTGGAACAGACTCCCCAACGCTCTCCAACTTGAGCAGAACCACCTCTGGTTCTGGAAGCAATTCAAGACCTTCCTTTTCGCTTCAGATTTCTTTCGTCCTCTCCCCTACTGATGCACCGGACTACTCCGTGCACTGATCACCCTTTGAACTCTGGCCAAGGGTCCTGCATGTCCAGTTACCCTCGCACTGCCTCCAGGCTCCCCCGCACTTAGGGGTCTGTATCTGCAACCCTTCAGTCCCTTCTGTCTGCACTCATGAGCCACCCACTGGCTGCACTTTCCTCTTCCCCGCAACTGCGTGATCTGAATGACAAGGCCTAGTTAGATTGTCATTTTGTCTTCCCTTTGTGTCCCCCCCTCCTAGTCTTGTAGCGCCTAGAAACACTTGTGTACAAGTACGTTATAAATGCCAAATCATATACTGTGCATCTCTACAAAAACTTTATATTCTGAACACCTTATGTGGAGTGCCAAAGGGACAGTTCGTATCACCCTTCTCTCTGCTCCTGTGACATTTTAGTCACATACAACCCTCTAGTTATGGCTGGTGGCAGTGTACGTGTTCTACCAACTACTGTTTTTTTTTAACCGCAGACTGTCCAGTCTTGGTAGTGCACAATAGCATCACCCAAGTACTAACTTGATGGCTCCTTTCTTTTTCTCACCATTTCTAGCACGGTTGTTCTTGGTAAGCCCTTCTACCATTCTGGGAGGGGGAAGTCGATGTGCCTGTTTTGACTTTGACAGGAACCCTTGGGTGTCTACGCCTAAGCTCCAGTGTGTCTGGGCAGCCAGGAAGGAGTTTTTCACTCCTGTGCTCTTTGTCTGCCTCAATGCCTGAATGGAACCAGCTCCCACTGAGGGTTTGGCTGGCCTGATTGGAAAACCACCTGCACGTTTCTGTAAACTGCTGAGAGAGATTGCAGAGGAGTGTGCCCAAACTGAATAAGAGGTGAAGGGCAAGTCAACACTGGAAACTGAAGTAACCGAAGAAGATGCAAAGGCAATACTGAAGCGACCACTGTTGTCCTGACCCCGTTTTCTATGCGACAGAGGAACTCCAAAAAGGGCTTCCCTTTGACTGGTGGAACAACCAGTCCGAAGACAAACTACGCCATCTCCTGAGGTCCTGCGACTTTCCAGAGCTGCAGACGGCGAATACCAGGAGACTTCCGACCCAATCGTAGTGCATCATCTTGCTAAGGCCAGATCCATCAAAGTCTTTGCTGAGCTCCAGTCAAACCTCCATAGACATAATCCGACTCATTCAAGTCCCCTCACCACAGTGAAGGACTCCAGGAATCAAAGAAGATTGGCAAGGCGAATCGTGTCCTTTGTTGGTGCTGCAAAAAAGGAGCCAAAACCGCAGACTGACCAGAGAAGCTAAAGAAACGCGTGCCAAAGGTCATCCCTCGAGGCTGCTGCTGAGATCCCATCCATTGTCCTGCCTATCGTCACCAGACCAAGGAATCCAGGGGCCGGGTCCAGCACTACTACATCTAGGAGAATCCAGCCACGAACATTTCTTCTAACCTAAGGTACTGTGGGGACAAAAGGTAATGCTAACCTTAATCCAAGTAGTCGCTTCAAAGCATTGGAGTGCACGGAGTCTATTTCACACGTCCAGTGTGCCGAAATTCACTGTGATCCCCATTGGCCAGCCTCCTGATCATAGCCCATCACGGGGCACCAGCAGGCGTAAGTTGCCCCCTCCCCCCAACCAAGGCACACGAATAAGGCTCCCTGACTGAGCCTCTCCATCTTCGTGCTCGTGTCCTCCAGGAGCCCCGCTACACCGTGGGCTGCAGGAGCAGCTCACCAACCACATCTAACGTCCTGATTCATCCAGGTAAACCTGTGGGCTTATATGAGCGACCCAACGGCCCTTCTACAGCTATCCTGCATTCATGTTTTGACCCGTTGCGTCACACAATTGCACAAACTGCCATTTAGTGTATTTTAAAAGCTTTTTGCGGACCAAAAACCGTGAGGTTTGCTTGTTCCAAGATGGCCGCCTGAGTCCATTTCACACGTTCAGTGTGCCGAAATTCACTGCGATCCCCTATTGGCCAGCCTCCTGATCATAGCCTATCAAGGGTCACCGGCAGGTATAAGCCGCCCCCAACCAGGGCACAGGAATAAGGCTCCCTGACAGAGCACGACGAGCGACAGGGACTTTGCATCTTGCTCCACCCGCTCCAGTGCGCAGATCGGCTGCACCTATTGGCAAGAGCCCTCCCAACATCTTTCCTGCATAAGTCACTTGGCCTGTCCCTTTCAAACATAAATCCCCATGAGCGAATCCCCCCCGCCCCCCTGACTATCTGCAGTGCCTCTCCTGCACCTCTACCACTGCGGCACCTTGATCTGTCGACACGCGAGTGAGCATGGTCAACCGCAAGTATCAGGTTAATGCTGAATGTATGCATATGCTCACCACCCGTTAAGATCAGACAACCATCTCTAACATGGCACGTGTAACTTGTCGCCCGTACTCTCTGCTCTAGACCCAAATGGTCACAACCCAAACAGGTAGTATTTAACTCAGAACGTACTCACCATTATACGGCGCACTTGTAACACCAGCCGCCTAGCTCTCCCTGGCTGCAATAGACCTGTAGCAGGAACTCTCCATGATGGACCAGCTGACTAATTTTCTTCACAACACGCTATCACTGCTAGGCCAGCCTGCTCAGACTAAGTGTTCTTATGCCCGACTAGCTACTGCTTTGCCTTTTCAGACAAGTGTACATATGGCGGAATAGCCTACTCATGTCCACAATTGCCCAGAGATTACATTGTTGCCCACCCCACCCTCAACCGCTCTAAACTAAGTGAACATATGCTAGACTAGCCCACTTTAAACTAGCACGGCGTGAATGTATGTTGATTTTGACTACTCTGCACCAGTATTAGCTTTGCACTAGTTCTGGACTAGCCCATTTTTAATCATAGTTGCCATGCCTATGTCAGACTAGTCCATTCTGATTTACAAACTGCCCTGCCTATGTCGCATAGGTCTATTTCGATCTACATTTGCCATGCCTGTCGGACCAGCCCATTTTGATCTACAACTGCCTTGACTATGTCGGACTAGCCTACTCAGACCACATTTGCCCTGCCTATGTCAGATTAGCATACCTTGATTTACATGTGCCCTATACTCTGAGGGACTAGCCCACAGACTTTGCCACGTCCAGGAAACCATATTAATCTCTCCCTACTCTGTACCTTAGAAAGACCCTGGTGTCCTTTCTGCTATTGCTTACCTTACAGACAATCTACTCAACCATGCCCCAAACTAGGCATGTACCATGTCCTACACTTAATAGAAATATCAGACTTCGAGCCAGATTACCATGCCTCTACGAGCCTAGAACTAACAGCAACAAGGACCTTAACTCCTGCTTCAGCTATAAAAGAACTACCTCGCGTGCCGAGCAAGCCCCCACACTAACGACAACCTGCGTTAAAACCAACCAACCTAAACTAACTGCAATGGAACCCCAGAAACTAACTAACTCGACCACGGTATCTGGAGCCCTGATCAACGCCAGATCCATAGTGCCTCATGCCACAGAAATAGCTGACATCCTAACTGCTGTTAACCTAGACTTCCTAGCAGTTACGGAATCCTGGCTGCACAAGGCAGGGTGCCCAGTCCTCACATTAGCCATACCAGATCACTATCAATTAATCAGAATTAACAGACCTAATGCCAGAGGAGGTGGCTTAGCCATTATAGCGAAAGCCAACCTCGCCTTAAGACTTCTAACTCTACCCCCACTTAAATCATGCAAACTACTCACCGCCACATTGCCCATCTCCCACTGCCGCACCTTAACAATCTACCTTATATACAGGCCACCAGGGCCTATTGGCACCTTTGAGGAGGACCTATCCAGTCTCCTAGCCAATAACACCAATGACTCCTCTCAATTACTTATACTGGCAACTTTAAGGTAGGATTCAATGATCCAGAGGACAAACGAGCCCAAACAACAGCGACAATGCTAGCTGAACATAGCCTAATCCAAAAAGACCTCACTCCAACTCATGACAAAGGAAGGACCCTAGACTGGGTTGCCAACCTGAACTGCTCTACCACCATTACTAAAATTATCCCTCAACTATGGACTGACCACCATTTAAGCGACTTCTCCATAACTATAGATAAATAGCCAAAGATAAAGCTATGGCACCACCTCTCCCTACTAGATCCAAAAATAAATATCACACCTGACAAACTCCTACCACTACTCCTTCTCACTATTAATACCCCCCCCCACCCCAAGCAACTCCGATCCCGATCTCCTTGTGGAGCTTTAAAACAACACAATGACTAAGGCCCTTGACACTATTGCCCCACTCAAGCTACGCAAGAGTAAACAGCAGGCACACCTCAAAGCCTGGTTTACCCCTCACCTTAAAGCATTAAGATTGCAAAAGTGAAAATTAGAAACCCTATGGCGACACTTCCCTACTGATGAAAACAAATTGCAACTAAAATCACTTTGCAAATAACTACAAAAAAGAAATTATCTGTACTAAAAAAGATCTTTTCAACGAAAGAATCTCTAACGCCAGCTCTAACACCAAGGAATTGTTTGTGATCCTTCGGGAACTAGAATCCCCTATTCCTCCGCCTTACAATGTACCCAAAGACACTTCAAACCAAAATTGCCCAAAAAATTTTTTTTTTAAAAATGAAAAGCTTCCTTGCCCCCTACCGAGACGCCATTTACTAGCCCTACTAAAGACACACCCGTCCAGCACCGTTCAAATTCACCTAAGTATCCATCCAGGAAACTGAAAAAAAATCATTGCATCTCTGAAGCCCTCTAAATGTAAGAGTGACAATTGCCCTGCACAACTAATCAAGGATGCTGCAATAGACAGCCCCCTTCATCTCAAAATTAATTAATGCCTCCTTCTCAACCAATACTGTCCCAAGTAATTTAAAAAAAAAAAAAAAAAAGAGTCATGGGTTTTACCTCTTCCCAAGAAACAAACTCTAGACCCGTCCATCCCTACCAACTACAGGCCAACACCACCGTACCCTTCCTTCTCAAGATAATGGATGGAGTAGCCTATCTACAAATTCAGAACCATCTTGAAGCCAATCAACTTTTGGGCTCCCGCCAATCCGGATTCAGACCACAACATGGTACGGAGACAGCCTTAAACGACCTCAAATCGACGAGCTCAAAGGAAACACTGCCATGCTGCTCCTTCTCGACCTGTCGGCAGCCTTTGACCTGATGGACCATGCAAACACCTAAAATCGGCTGCCCACTTCGAGTGAAGCCATAGCTTGGGTCCAGTTATTCCTAGATAATAGAACAATGAGCGTTTTCTCCACATTGGCAGACCCAATCCAGACAGCATGCAGTGTCCCACAAGGCTCCTGCGTCTCACCAACCATGTATAATATATTTACCAAGCCCCTATTTGACAAATTGGACAGACTGGGTGTCACTTACAGGAATTATGCAGATGACACCCAGACCCTCATTCCCCTTTCGGGCAACTTTGTCTCCGATACGGCCTTGGTAAATGAAATATACCTCCTCATTAAGGCATGGATGGCAACCCACGGCCTCTGCCTGAATGACGATAAAGCAGAGATCCTGATTCTCGGCTCTGCTACTAATCTAAAAAAACTCGACACCAACTACTCTGCTTTCAACATCGATGGCAACATAATCACAGTAGCCAAAGAAGTGAAAACGTTAGGATTTTACCTTGACTCCACCCTAACCTTGAGGAAACAGGTAAACTCTCTGGCATCATGCACTGTCTATACCTGTAAACTTATTAGATCATGCAGACCATTTCTAATACAAACCAGCTGCATTATCCTCGCCAATGCCCAAATACTATCAAAACTTGATTACTGCAACACCCTATACTTGGGGAGCAAAGAAATACATCACTAACAAAATCCAGACACTGCAAAATAACGCCCTAGGAACGGCCCTGAACTTGCCTGCTAGAGAACATGGTTTTAAATATGAGAAGAGATCACCACTGGCTAAAAATAAGCGACAGGATCTTACTTAAAACAGTCTCACTAACTTTCAAGTGCCTTAATAACAGCTCCCCCTTACCTTACGGAGAGAATAGTCAGAAGAACATCGACTCGCACCTCCAGAGCAGCCACCTCCCACTGCCTACAGGTACCTAGATTTAGGTTAAAAAAAAAACAGGCAGTAATAGTTTCCCGGTAAAAGCTGCCCAGCACTGGAACGCAGTCCCACTTGATCTTAGAATAGACCAGTCCTACAACAGCTTTAGACGCAATACTCTTACTGGCTGCGATCCAACTAGCAGTACGACTAACCAATATGCACTAGCCTCTGAACCTGCACTTCCTTGTACATCTGCACCCGGCCCCCTACTGTAGTGCACCCAGATTCTTGTGTATGTATGAACCTCATCTGACCCTCCATTATGCAATGTATGTATCTTACCGTACCCTCTACTGTGTAACTAAGCTGTAAGTATCCTTGTACTCTGTTGCACCCAGTTACCGAAGGGTTCGGTGCGCCTTACAAATCAATAAACAAACAGAGGTGTCCAGGTTGTCCACCCTTACCTCTGACCCAAGCTGCTGCTTGTGTCCCTTTTGCAAGTCCTGTAGCAGGGTCTCCACCGTTTATTGCGACTGAAAGTATCCACAGGAACGTTTGCTGTTCTGCTGCTTCATAAGACTTTGAGCCCTCTCTGTACTGCCCTTTAGCTAGGGTTGCGAATTGGACTTAAGCCTTGGTGTGCGAAGAAACTTCCTCTAGAACCTTAAGCACTGCTAATGTTAGACTAACAACTGTTTTCCTTCCAAAGAAACTTTATATTATGTAGTTTTGCCATAACTAAATGTAATTACAGTATGTCTTCTGTTTTACGCGAGTGCTCGGTAGTACCAATAATACGGCAGAACTGTCAGTTCCAAACTCACAATTATAACCGCTCCACTATATGCGGGCCATAACGGGGTGATGTCCTCACCCAAATGTGCGATATCGCGCGCAGCCCCAGCGGTTCCATACCGCCACACGACAACAAATCAAGGTAATAGGCGGCAAGCAACGTCTACCGTGCAATGAAATTCATGTACATGAAACTGGCTCCCAATCACATCACTAATAGAAAATGATGCCCAAAAACAAAACCCCTTCCAATAAAAGGTCCTAAACAGGGACATAATCCATTGTTGCCAGTATACATGATGAAAACCAATTTTTCTGGAAGTCAATAATATTCTGAGATCAGTGTTTTAAGAGGGAAACACATACAAGCAGTATAGGTCAACGTAATAGCTTAACATGTAGAAATATATTTTGCCAATCAAGGCCTCTTGTACAGGTATTAGACATTAATCACAATTAACTCAATATATCCACATTAGAGTATTCTTCATAGATGCAGACATTCCTTGGTGGATACAATTACAACAGCATTGCCACAATTTACACAGCATTTCATAATCTCCGTTTTTATACATATTCATACATATCAGTACCGGAGCTACAGGTCACTGATCTTAAGGACACAGTGTGCCACTCCACACTCTTTAAAACCTATGATATTACTCTTGGTCCGGAAAATAAGCTCTGTTCTAAATGTAGCAATTTATTTCATTTTGATTATTATCTTTAACCTTTTTTAGAATCACCAAATGTATATCCATATGTGTGTGGGACTTACTAATAAAATGTTTAACTAGTGGTGCCTGTTCAATTCTATTTTTAAATACAGCTCTGATGTTCAATGAGTCTGGTTTTACATTTCCTGTTCATTTTGGCTATATAGTGCACAGGGACACATGATCATTTCAATGACATGGTCAGTATTACAGTTGGTGGGGAGACATTAACCCACCAGGGATGTTTTTAGTGTAAAGAGGGGCGGCCTCCCTCCCCCCACCCCAAATGGATAGGGGAACCTCTCATGTAGCTCTCAAGGGGTACATGAGGATTCCCCCCATCCATCCATTTGGGGGGGGGGGGGGGGGGGGGGGTGAGCAGGGCCACCAAAGAAGATGTTTTTGATGGGGGAACCCTAAACCACCAGCAGTTGCGGGGAGCCTCGGCAGGGTCCCCATTCTTCCCTGGAGGGAAAAGCTGTAACGTAGCCCAGCCAGAGCTCCAGGCTTGGCTTGCGGATGGTCGACCGACATGGGAGATGGTTGCCCAAGGTTTGGGACATCAGCCCCGAGCATCCATCCTTGAGCTCTGGCTGGGTTGCGTTACACCTTCTCCTGCTGGGAAAGGATGGGGAGCCTGCCGAGGCTCCCTGAAACCACCGCTGGACTTGTTGACGGTCAACCCACATGAGGGACAGCCACCCAAGGCCAGGGACATCACGCCCGACAATCCTGGAGCTCTGGCAAGGCAGCTTTACAGAATTTCCCTCTGGGAATTGAAGGGGACCCTGCCGGGGCTCCCTGGGACTGCTGTTGGACTTGTGGACAGTCAACACTCTTTTACGCCCAGGTAGGTGCACCCACACGTGAGGTACAGTTTTCATCCGGACACCTGTGGCAATGTGGGAAAGTAGGACATGTGTTGGCATCATTTTTCAGGTGAGAAATGTCTGAAAAGTGTTAATTTCAGATTTTGCCAGGGCTGTTAATAAATTCTAAGTTGATTCGCTTAAGTCCGAACTCTGGATTTCCACGGGTGTCTTTTCAGAAATGCATGGGGTTCCCCCGTTTTCCTTTGTGGCTCCAACTGTTACGCTCACCTGGTATCCACAGGGATGCCACTCAGCCCTGGTTGGATATGCGCCTCGAACCCTATCCCCGATTCCTGGGTAGTGCCTCAGTGGAGCCTGAAATGCAGGAGGGCTGGATTCAAGACTTACAGTTGTCTTCCCACCTCCCTTGGCCCTCGCCTCACCTTAATTCCTTAGAAGGTGCGCTCTCCGTCCTGCTCTTCGTGGCAGGGGTGCGTAGTCTCGTGTGGGCAACCAAGTTGCTTGTAGGTCTTGCTGCTTTACAGTCTTTGTATTCTATTCTTTCCTTCCTTCCTCTCATCGTTATTAATGTCTTATTTCTTCTCTTTAGGTGTGCAAGAGATTTTGGCGTTTTCGTGCAGGTTGGAGCGGAGCACGAGCCGGTAAATGAAGGCGCGGTGCTCTCCGGTAAGTAATGCGCGGTGCTGTTTTGCCTTGTATATGCTAACCTGCGTCTATCCCCTTCCTTTGTAGGCCGCGGTGCTCTTCGCCGGTTGCAGTATTGTTCCAGAATTATGCTGACCCAGAGGCAACTCATCCGGTAAGTCTGTCTCATATATATATATATATATATGCGCCAGGACTGACTCCAAGAGAGTCTCGGGTGAGATTCTAAGGCCATAATGGAACCCCAAAACCTGGCCCTACCTGGCAGGCTGACTTGCCAGTGGGGGTCAGGGGTAGGTATCATGACAGCAACACCCCAGGTCCAAATCTGTAGGTCGTCTACCCAAACCCCTTGGGGGATAGTAGTGGTTTAGCCTTTTCCCTTTGCGCCATGGTAGGTGCACCCACACATGTGAGGTACTGTTTTCGTCGGGACACATGTGGGAACACAGGAAGGTAGAACATGTGTTGTGGAGGCGTTGTTTCAGTGGTTGGTGGTGGGAAATGTCTTTTTCACCAAATTTCAGACTTAGCCGGGGCTTGTGGGTAATACATTCTGGGCGATTTGCGCAAGTCAGACCTCTGGATTCCCACAGGTGCCCTCTTTTAGGAAATGCATGAGGCTCCCTGTTTTGGTGGCTGCGACACCCCAGGCCCAAATCTGTAGGTTGTCCACTAGAGCAAAATCTGCACTGCCGAAACACTTGGGGTTACCAATGGTTTAGCCTTTTCCCTTTGCGCCCAGGTAGGTGCACCCACACGAGGTACCATTTTCATCGGGACAACTCTGGGAAGGTAGGACATTAGTTGTTTTCGCTTGGTTGCTGCTGCACTTTGTCACACAACCCTTTCATTTCCAAAATGTGACCTACATTTAGTCGCAGCTTTAGGGACTATACGCTTTTGTAACCTGCACAAGTCACCTACCCTTCAAAGGGTCGGCCTGTGCTCTTTCAAAAAAATGTATGCTTGCCATTCCACACCACATTTGTTTTCCTTATTTACACATGCCAAGTACGTCTGTTTAGGCCGTCAGCATAAAAATCGTATACCATGGTCAGTTTTTGGCTTGTGGTATTGCTCGTTTTGTGAAATATTACGAAAAATGTGTGATTTCCTAACTGGAAATCAGTCGGGTAAATGTAGTGGGGCATTGCTTTTCTCAATATTCACAGAAGACATTGCCTTACAGAACCCTTGGCAGTTAAGGGGTTCAATATTTGTTCCAAAATACCCTTGCTAAGAATATTGAATTCTTACGATTTTGTTTTTATAGCAACAGAACGAGTGGGAGGTAGCGGCATGACTAATGTTCATTGTGTGTTGCCCATGACAGCAGCTTTAATAAGAAACCAATCTGACTCATTAGGGGTATGAATTGGATAAATCATGTACTTTGCCACCTATTAGCGAATGCTTTGACCATTGTAGAAGATCGTTTACAGATAAGCCCCCTGTAAATGGAACTGGTAATAGATCTAATGATGACTTTGATGATTAAAAAAAAGTTGGCAATGGTTGAAAAATTGATACCTAGGATTGAGCCATTTCAGGAGGTGATATTTGGATGTTACCTGTTGGAACACCCCTGGCCATAGACATTTTGTACAAAAGACACTCTTGACATGTTAAATAAGTCACCTGTCCTCATGTTCAAGGAGACATGGTCGATGGATCCATTTTGAATTGATGGATTTGTTATATATCAATCTCAATCTCCTGCAAAAAAAAATATTAAAAGATCGCCCATTTGGCGATCTCATGAAAGGAGTTAAACAAGAGCTCCATTCTGCTATAGTCCAACATCTTGATGCCAACGATTATGTACTGGCAGTTGAAAACAGTGGTTTTAATGATCAACGTATGCTTATCATTAACGTGTACGATCCCCATGGTACACTAATAACAGATAACATTCTGGAATCAATTGACTCAATTATCTCCAATTGGTATCAAGACTGACTCAACATGATATTACTGGGGGGGGGGCGATCTTGATGCAAGATGTGGGGAATATTCAAAGGAATATTACGATTTGTCACGATCGTGCACTATTGCAGAAATCTGTTAATGCTAAAGGCAAGCAGTGGCATAGTTTCATAGAACTATGGAGTATGGTATATTAAACGGACGCACAACAGGTGACATTTTGGGTCAATCAATGAGGAAATGTGGACACAAAGAGACAAACTTACATTATTTATGTGGTAACCCTCAATTGATGATCATTAAAAGTCTACGCATTAGTACGAATATATTTAGTGATCATGCCACATTGTGTATGTGTCTAGAATCCAAATTTACTCGAAAACGTCAATATGCTATTAGTGGTCTGGAACCTAATCAGAAAGGTAGCTGGGTGATATGGGCTGACCGTAATGTTGGTAAGATGCGTAAAAAACTAATTACGCTCAATTATTGAGTTTACAAACTGAAAACTAGATTGAATCATGGTTAACTAAATTGGTGTGTGAAAATACAAAACGTAGAAAGAATATTCAAGTGATGCCTATAATGAGTCATCATGTACGCCCATTCGATATCTAAATTCAGAGACAAAAGCAATTGCTGAGAATCGGGATTCGTAAGCTGAAAAAGGAAGATATGCCAAGTTTAGAAACCCATGCTGAAATAATTGAAAAACCAATGTAAAAACTGGTTAAAACAAAAAGGAAACGTTTAAGTCCAACAGCTAATTGGCATAAGATGATAAAAGCACCCAGTAATAAAAATACAAAAAGGTATGGCATATTCTTATCTTGGTCAGACCTCTGACTAAAGAACTATTATCAATCCAATTTCTGAGAATGTCTGGTATTCCCATATTGAGGCTAAAATGAAGGTGGTACCATAGACTTGCCATTCCAAATTCAAAATGTGAAGTGGCCAATGCATTTTGAAATCGCAGATATGATCGCCCATCTAACAAAACAACTCCCGAGCACCAGGTCCAAACCGCCTTTCAACAGCAGCACTCAAGGGACATATGGGCTATCGCATTATGTGATTTATTTAAAAAAAATATGTTGGGAAAGACGTATACCCAATTCTTGGAAAAAGTCTATATACATCCCGGTATTTAAAAATGGAGATCCGCTATTACTGCAAAATTATCGTCCGTTGTCCTTGACACTAGGGGAAAGTTATTTGCTAGATTTGTGTTGGTTCATCTGCAGGCATGGGTAACGGAATACAATATTTTGGACCCATACCAGACAGGTTTTCGTAAGGGGTCCAGTACCACACATAATATCAGATTGTTCGATGCAGTGATGGCAAGGACCAAAACGGAAAAAAGCCCCTCTGTGTATATAACCTTCATTGATTTCTGTGCTGCGTTCAATCAAGTGAAGCGCGTGCTGTTAGGGAGGAAACCTTGGACTCTTGGTTGTCCTAAACGGATCCTCCATTTGTATTTTATTTATTTGTAAAGCGCAAACCAGAGCCCTGGGGCAGCTGGGTGCTATAAACTTACATGTTTCACAATAAATCAATGCTGTACAGAAAAAAAGGTGATACAAGTTATAGGCAGTGTAAGTTACAGAAACAGATGTATACATAACAGTATGTAGTTACTATTCAAAGAACAAGTAGTATGCATTTTACCAACAAGTAGGATAGCAATGACAATAGGAGACATTCTGAGGCGAGTATGCATATATTATGGTAAGGATGGAATGAGGTCTTGCTCAATGAGCCAGGCCCTGACCTTTTACGGAAGAGAGAAAAGGTAGGTAATTCTCTTATAGGTAAAGGAAGTGCATTCCAATTTTTTGCAGCGAAAACTGGGAAACTATAGCTCCACCAGCTCGTTGTTGGTTAAATCGTGGGATGACAACGCAATGGGTTTGCGCTGCTCTACTGGGTCGCAGAGGTGAGTGGCGTGTGTCGCAAAGATATATGGGTGCTTGGTCATTAAGGCATTTGTGAGTGAGAGTGCTTTAAGGTCTATTCTTTGTTTGATATTAAGCCATTTGATTTTCTGTCTAATTATGGTGATGTGCTGTTTTCTTGGGATATTGCAAGCCGAACGGAGAGCATTATTTTGCATGACTTGCATTTTAATATTTTGTTGGGAAGTTCCTAAGTAGAGTGCATTGCAGTAATCAAGTTTGGAAAGTACTAATGCTCTTGCTACTGTGATACAGTTAGGAGTGTTCAGATAAGGCCGACAAGCTGTGATAAACTTGCACGTATATGCTGTGGATGATTGTCTTGTGAGTGAAAGTGCTGAATCAATGTGGATTCCTAATGTTTTGGAGTCATTTGCTACTTTGATGATGTTATTGTCAATGTTGAAAGATTTGAAAAGGGGGCCTAGTTTGTTCAGTTTTTTGGGGGAGCCAAGAAGGAGTAACTCAGTTTTGTCGTCGTTTAGGCATAAGCCGTTCTTAGCCATCCAAATTTGAATAGTGCTATAGATATCATGGAGTGTTTTGCTGTCTGCAACGTAATCACCAGTGATAGGGATGAGTATCGGAGTGTCGTCTGCATAATTGTTATATGTGACACCCAGATAGTAAAGTATATCAAATAGAGGTTTGGTGAATATGATGTAGAGAGTAGGGGACACACATGATCCCTGAGGGACTCCACAGGTTACTGGAGTAGATGGTGATGAGGCCCAAGGTGCGAAGACCCTCATGCATCTATTGCTCAGGAAGGATTTAATCTATGCATTAGCTTGGTCTGAGAAGTGTGCAGCAGATGACAAATGTTTACATAGTATTGCATGGTTTACTAAATCAAATGCAGCTGACAAGTCGAGAAGTAATAATAAGGCAGATTTACCTTTATCTTTGAGGATCTGAATTTGAGTCTAAGTCAATAAGCGCTGTTTCAGTCCCATGCCTAGGTCTGAAACCTGATTGTCTAAGATCGAATAGATTGTTTCCAAATAGTGTTGGATCTGGAGGTATGCTGCCCGATCCAGAATTCTTAGAAGAAATGGCACAGTTGTAATAGGTCTGTAGTTAGACAGGTTGGTAGGGTCCAGGGATGGCTTTTTTAATAATGGAAGTACCCAGGCATCTTTTAGATTGTTGGGTACAGCGCTAGAGTTAAAGGATGCATTAATGAATGAGGTAATGCATGGAGCGAGTACATTGGCCGCCTCTTTGATCAGAGTAGCTGGGCAGACGTCCCCTTTACAGTTGGACGGTTTAAGTATAATTTGTTCTACTTCTTTTGTAGTAAGAGGCTTGAAGTTGAATTGGGGGAAGTTAGGCGTCAGCCTTGTAGGTTGGTTCATGGGTACGACATTATCAATGGTATTTTTAAAATGTTTTATTTTGTTTAATAACATAGTAATTTTATCTTGGAGTGCGTTCTGTATGTTAGTACACCCTTGGGTATCCTTTGTGCATGGGTCGGGTATAGGTGCAGGCGATTCAAGTTCTTTCAATATGTTGAATAACTACTTGGTATTGGAATTGGCTTTGGCAATGGGGTCATTGAAATTATCTTTTTTGGCCTGTATAATAGCTTTTTTGGAATAAAGTGAGACTGCTGTGAACATGATTTCATTCAATTGAGGGAGATTTTTTCCATGCTCTTTCGGCTGTGCGTTTTTCTTTCCTAAGATTTTTTAGGTAGGGTGTGTACCATTTGTTAATATGGGCCCGAGGTTTAGATTTTTGCATTTTGATGGGAGCTATGGTATTGATAGCCTGGAGGATAGTCATTATATAAGTTAACTAGGTTGGAGGGGCCAAAGGCAGGGTATGAGGGTGGGTGATGGGGTGTAAAAGAGGTATTAGGTTTTCTAATGTGAGGTTCTGTTTACTTCTAGTTGGCATAGCTGGAGCCTGAATTTGTGACAGAACGGGTGCTGCCTTATCAATAGTAAATGTGATAAGGTGGTGGTCGGTCCAGGCACAAGGAGTGATGGCTAATATATTTATGCTGCAATTGAGGTCCACTAGCCAGTCAAGCGTTCTACCTTTATTGTGGGTCGGGCTTTTTATGTGTTGTGTGAACCCTAGTTCAGAGATGGTGTGCATAAGAGCAGCTGCTTTAATGTCTTTTGGATCGTTCAGAACTAGATTGAAGTCACCTAGGATGACAATTTGAGATTTACTTTTAGTATTAGTGGATAGAAGCTGGGATATATCGTTTTCAACGGTGGAGGTGGCGCCTGGAGAACGATAGATTAGATGCATTGTAATAGTAGAAGAGGCAGACGTGGATATTTTAAATCTAGAGAAGTTCAGCGGAAGGTAGGCGTTTATTAACCATTCTTAGCTCTAATGCTGATTTAAAGATAAACGCAACCCCACCACCTTTGGTATTGTTGGCCTCTCTATCTGCCCGTAGAATAGAATCATTATCTGGAAGGGCTAGTGATGGTCCTGAAGTTGGGTTAAGCCAAGTTTCTGTAATGGCAATTATATCAAGGTTTTGTGTGGTCAATATATCTACTATGTCTAAGGCATGTGCTTGTAGGGGTCTGGCATCGATGAGGCCTACCTTGAGGGTATCTCTGATGTTACTTGGCGCATGCGTTTGAGCGTTGTTGGGGAGTTTGATATGTGTATATATATATATATATGTGTGTGTATATATATATATGTGTGTATATAGATGTGTGTATATAGATGTGTGTATATATATATATATGTGTGTGTATATATATATATGTGTGTATATATATATATATATGTGTGTATATATATATATGTGTGTGTATATATATATGTGTGTGTATATATATATATGTGTGTATATATATGTGTGTATACGTGTGTATACGTGTGTGTACGTGTGTGTGTACGTGTGTGTGTACGTGTGTGTGTACGTGTGTGTGTACGTGTGTGTGTGTACGTGTGTGTGTACGTGTGTGTGTACGTGTGTGTGTACGTGTGTGTGTACGTGTGTGTGTACGTGTGTGTGTACGTGTGTGTACGTGTGTGTGTACGTGTACGTGTGTGTACGTGTGTGTGTACGTGTGTGTACGTGTGTGTGTGTACGTGTGTGTACGTGTGTGTGTGTACACGTGTGTGTACACGTGTGTGTACACGTGTGTGTACACGTGTGTGTACACGTGTGTGTACGTGTGTGTACGTGTGTGTGTACGTGTGTGTACGTGTGTGTGTACACGTGTGTGTACGTGTGTGTGTACGTGTGTGTACGTGTATGTGTGTACGTGTGTGTGTACGTGTGTGTACGTGTGTGTACGTGTGTGTGTGTACGTGTGTGTGTACGTGTGTGTGTACTTGTGTGTACGTGTGTGTACGTGTGTGTACGTGTGTGTACGTGTGTGTACGTGTGTGTGTACGTGTACGTGTGTGTGTACGTGTACACGTGTGTGTACACGTGTGTGTACACGTGTGTGTGTACGTGTGTGTGTGTACGTACACGTGTGTGTACACGTGTGTGTGTACGTGTGTGTGTACGTGTGTGTGTGTACGTGTGTACGTGTACGTGTGTGTGTGTACGTGTACGTGTGTACGTGTGTACGTGTGTACGTGTACGTGTGTACGTGTACGTGTGTACGTGTACGTGTGTACGTGTACGTGTGTACGTGTACGTGTGTACGTGTACGTGTGTACGTGTACGTGTGTACGTGTACGTGTGTACGTGTACGTGTGTACGTGTACGTGTGTACGTGTACGTGTGTACGTGTACGTGTGTACGTGTACGTGTGTACGTGTACGTGTGTACGTGTGTGTGTTTACGTGTGTGTACGTACTGAGGAACCTTAGTACTAGCGCTAAGGTAAGCTAAGGTACCAGAGGTATATCCAATGAATGAGAGTAATAGTGGATATGGGGGTGGCATGGCTAGTAGAGGGAAATGCTATTTAACTATAGTTTGCACAAATGGATCTATATGGTACAATATAGTGCAATTCGCAATGCAGATTACCACATATGATTAGATTATACTACAATGGCACGTGATAGATACGCATGTATACAGATCATCTAGGTCCATGGCAGACTAACAGTCAAAGAGCAGATATAAATGTATTATGCACCTTGCACCATGTTTACTAACAGCTATGATCACAGCGGGAATGCAATAATTGTGGAGATGCCGGCAGTAGCTGAGCAAGCTTATTTTCCTTGAATCATATCAATAATAAACTGTGACATGTAACACGAGCATATCCGGTATAACAAATGATTACCAGGCAAGTTAGATAGGTCTAGATCTTGTGCTTCGTTGTGGCAGTACAAGGAGATTATGCTAAACAGACTGGACATGTGGTGAGCATACATATACAGGGTGCGAGCATGGCAAGGATGCAGGTGGAGAGTTTGTGTGCAAGTACGTTAGGCAGTAATACAAGAATTACGGTAACATGGAGCGTAAGTTCGTATAGGGTGTCCGGCTATAAAACAGTAGTCCAAGTAATAGCAGGCTGCAAGGATGGGTACATGAGCGCTGTAGCAAGGGTAAAATAGTGGAACATCACAGTTTAAGTGTCACGTACACTAGTGGAATGTATGTTCATAATCCTAAGGCGTGAGGAGAGATTAACAAGGAGGAAGTCTTTGCACTTCCGGCGGGATATGGGATAAGGAATAATGAGTGGCTCACGAAGGTATGGGCTCTGGTAGATCTTAAGGTAGTAATAACTCTTGGTGAAGAAGTCTAGTTGTAGGAATGGGACTTGGTAATTGTTATAGTGATACTGAATGGCAAACCTTTACCGGTGGTGACGAACTCAGCGAGTGGACTAAAGTGATGCTGAAACAGCGAATCCGGCCGCTGCTCAGTCGGCTCTTAACAGGTCGTCAGCCTTGGAGGTGTGCCGTGGGCCGCTGTTCGCCCGCCGGCGATGATATGCTGTTAAATTGCAAAGGAAGCCCAATCACATCACGATGTTCTTCGAGGCAGGAAGACAAGAGGATAATTCACAGATAGAGTGCAGGGCGGCCAGTTTTAAGTGGCTGGTCCTCGTGGCTGGCAATGGGGGCAGCCCGATAAAAACGGTAGATTGATCATGCAGATGCAGCGGGGAAGCGGTATGCCTATTTATGGCAAAGCGCATTCGTGTGGCAGTGTTTGCATCAATTTAGCCGACTTTCCAGGGAACACAGCGGTACGCTGCAAATTGAGTTAGACCATATTTTGGTGGCATTGCACACTGGGACCCTGCTCAGATTTGGTTAAGTGATGGTGGTCTTTTGTTCCGAGAGATCTCCATAGATCGAGGGGTAAAGCAGGGATGCATGCTAGCCGCCCTGCTATTTAGCATTTATATAGCCGATCTCCCCTCTCGGATGACATATGCTAAATCCCCATCCAAAATTGGACAATGTATTGTCGCAGCTATGCTCTACGCAGATGACCAGATACTCTTGATAATGAAAGCCATGCTGTCTGCTCTAGCATGTTATGTGGAGGAACAAGGTTTGGCCATCAATTTAAAAAAAAAACAACTAAATCCATGCCAGTCACTGCATGAAATATTTAAAAAACCCACCTCTGAACCCTGATGGGACATAATGAATATACACAGTACTTTAAGTGTCTTGGAGTTGAGATACCTGAATCTAAGGGATACCGAGAGTTGGTCACCTTCAGTATAAAAAGCTAAACATATAGCACTAATGGTGCATAGGTTTGTATACCATCATGCTGGATTCTCTTAAGGTGGTATTCTCAAACTTAATAGACCATGGTTCTGTCAGTTGTTTTATATGGTCTTTTATTAGAACTGTGCGATTTTGAATGGCTAAATGTACTTGAGGGGTATTTTCGGCGATGTGTATTGCGACTTCCCCCCCTGGACTTCCATAGAACATATACGCCTTGAATTGGGACTATTATCGCAGAGAACCATGGCACTAAAAACGCAGAGGATAGTTCTTTTTGCAATCCAATATATTACCAATTTGCCCAATTTTGGTTAAGCTAGATCCCAATTACCGTCTAATTCATGGAACTAGAAAAGAGTGGGTTTATGAGGTTGGTACAAAGCCTATTCCATAGTCTCAATTGGTAACCTAATTTCCAGCATTATTCAAACATCAAAATACTAAAGGGCGCTTTCCGTCATCGTTTAAAAAAGTGGGATTGGGTTAAGAACTATGACCACTTGCAGACACTACGAAGTAATAGTACATTGCATTAGTAAGTCACAAATTTATGAAACCTCAACGCCATCTTCTCTGCAGTCCTGACCCTTAGACTGCTCCTCCGCACAAACCAACTCCCTATTAGATCTATACGGGGTGGCCAATGGAAAATACCAAGAGAGGATAGATTCTAGACAATCTGTGAAATTCCAGAATATATATGAACAGCCAGGCATTAGTTGACCGAATGCCCTAAAAATGGGCACATTTATATGACCACTCTGGGTCAATTAACACATGATTCTAACTTGATAAAAACAATTTTTTTGGTCCTACTGTTTGAACACGGAATGCGAAGCAACGCATATTGCATTATATAAAGGGTGGAGCCTAATAAAGAATAAATTAGGTAATACACATTGAAGGGTACATTGGACTATAACGTAACTTCTAGCCAGTCTACGAGTACCTGGGTAAAGCTTTCCTCACTGCAATTTCATTATTATATGGAAACATTTCTGCTGGTAGTTTCTTATGTGTAATGAGAAATTTCACAGAGTGTTAAAATTAAAATTGAAAGTGTAGATTTGTTTTTAGTATAAATTGTGCATATGAATGTATTAAGTTATATTTTAAAGTATTTTTTAATATACTGCATTTTTACGTACGATTGTTAAATGAGATATGAAGAGTTATAATATTAATAGAAATATGTGCATTTATGGAGTGACTTTGTAAAAGTTCATTTATGAACTAAATACAAATAAATAAATCACTGCAAGACTTTAATTAAAAAGAAACTCCTATTTTACTAGTCGAAATAACTACAAGATTAGTAAAGTTGTTACTAAACAATAGAATGATAACGTCCTAATTAAACTAAAGCATAACCAGTGTCCATTGGTATTAAACAGATGAACTGAGATTAGTACCAGGGATTGAAACTAAGATGTGCTGGATGCTAATTGGCCCCTGGTGATGCCAATTGGGCGATTGTGTTTTGCATCTGGATAGTAGATCTCTTTTCGCCTATTCTTATGGTGAAATCCAGTGTACCTGGGCCTGCCTCCCACAAGGGTACAGTGTCTCTGGCCTTGTTTTTCTAGCAATTAAAGCAAGATCTCGAGGACATAAAACTCCAAAGACAATCCATGTTGGTACAGTACATAGATTATCTTTTAGCTTCACCTTCTTACGATGCCTGAAAACAAAACATTATAGTGTAGACTACTTTAGCTCACAAGGGGCACACATCCTCCAAACAGAAATTACTGTTATGTGGGCAAACAGTGCCATACTTATGACAATATTATGACAGATTGTCGACTGCTGACTAGCACACACGCTGAGGCCATGCTCAAGATATCCAGGCCACGACCATCACAGATGCATACCTTCCTAGAAACATTAGGGTATTTCAGACAGTGGATTGTGGGTCATGCAGACATTTCCAAACCACTACAACAGTTAAAATCACACAAGAATCTTTACCATGCTATGAAGAAAGAGAACAAACTTCACTGCAGTAAGAAAAATGGCATCAAATACTTCGGTTTTAGTGTTACTAGAATACTGAAAAAAACTAACCCTATATTGCCATGATAGAAACAGGTTTTCCTTAGCAGTCACACAAAAACAGGGAAAAACACTTGATTCCATCAATGTGTAATGTTCCTGTGCATTTGTGGACCACCAAAACCTTTTGCTTTTGTTTAGCTATCATATCCTGACTTTTTGCCCGTGGAGCACAGCCTTCAAGCTGCGCTCCCCTGGGCTTTTTGCTCACTCGTTATGTGGAAACCGACACGTTCTTTAGACTGTCAGTACTGGGAAACTAGGTTTCCTTCGACTAGGTTGCCATTTCTTTCTTGGTATCGTTTTAACAGTGCACAATGTACCTTCCAGTAGGGTGCGCTGGAGTCCTTTTTGTTTTATGGCCCTAGACACCCTCCAAGTATTTTTTGGTGATTGTGCCTGGGACGAACTGGTGGCAGCAGTAGTGTGTTCCATCTTTTTACTGAATCACATCACATTTACTGCGTTTGGTTCAAGATTGTGGCCAGGTCCGAAAATGGCCGAGCCAAAGTCTTTTGTTCTGTCCCATGGCCATTGTGTCCTTTGCCTTCACCAATGTTAGGCAAGATTGTATGTAGTAACCCTGGGGGAGACTACACCAGTCTTGTCCTCTTGGTATTAGGTAACCCACCTATTGGTATAGGTATGTACTACACAAGTTGTTAGAGTGACTGAAGCCAGACTTCTCAAGAGGGGTAAATGTGAGCTGTAGCATCGAAATCCACACATACAAATATCCAAACACTTGCACTCAAGGTTTTCTAGTAAAACTATTATTTAACAGTCAATTTTAAATAAGCATTCTTTAAAAAGGGCAATGTGCAACAATACAAATATACTTCATACACGTTCTCAGAATCAAGCTAAGCAAGTAGATACTCTTTAGAGATGCTTCATACACACTTCCTACACCCATGAGGTGACTTAAATTACTGGGGCAGTATTGGCATTTATATATCACTTTTCATCACTTTTTGCACTTACTTAAATTCAGAGGTTGTGGAAAGGAAAGGTTAAGGGAAGGAAAAAGGTTAACAGGTTCTCAAAGCATGTAGCACTTTTTTAAATCTCCCAATGAAGTCTAGATAAGATTTGATTTTTTCATGGTGTACATGATATATTTGACAGTTCCGATACACAACTTTGAGTACTTTTCAACCCCATCTCTAATAACTAACACTGGTGCCTTGTTTGTCCACTTAAAAATCAAGTATTCATAAACCTATGCTACAGTCCTAATATAGTGAACTGTACCCATATTCAGCCAGGGCCAGTCAGATTTTGTGCGTGAACAATCGCACCCACTTGCTTTTGCCTACTGACAATGTTTCCCCGTCAGTTTATTTTAGTGTCCTTTGGTCTTTGAATAAATCTGTATCTATTTTTTCCTTTGTTATTATTCATACGCAACTTTGTGTATTAAGTTTCACATTGCCATATACTTGCAATGTTATGTTCTGTATACTCTTTCGCTTTCATTTTATGAGTATCTATGGAGTACACCCTCTTTAAGAATTAAATAAAAGTTGCCACCTAATTAGTGGTCTATTTTGTGGATCAGAACTGTCAAATATATGATGTAGACCATGAACAACATGATTAAGTCTCATGCAGGTTTTAATGCAGAATGAGTTATGAGTCACAGTTAAGTATAGTCCAACGGGTACACCCTCTGGTTTGGGTTTACTCCATCGCACCCCCAGTTCCTGTTGAGTATGGAGTTTTTCTTTTTATAACTTTACATAGATAACAGTTTCAAAACAAGTTACCACCTATGAGGGACAGATCAAAGTCAATGGGTCAGAAGGGTCTGCAGGGAGCCAGGACAGCCAAAGTCAATTTGAACAAGGTCTATGGAGCCGAGGTACTTCTCAGACAGCACAAAAGTCTTGCAAAGTTACCAAGTTAGAGAGTTTGTAGAAAATACCTTTTGGGCCACAAGCTGTTAGGCTTGTGAAAGGTAGAGCTGAAGTCAACTCTGCAAAAAGCAGCTACTGCAAGTCTCAAGTGAGATAATGCAAGCTACATACAAAAGAGGTAAGTACTCCTTAGTCAGCACATTACCTTGGGTTTGAAGAAGAGGATCCAGTTGGCTTCTGTTCTGGTTTCAAGGTTGCAGATCCTGGGTTCCTGGGCCTCAGTCGTGGGGACAAGAGGGAGGAAGTCTGAAGGACTCCTGCACTGGAGTTCAAAGGTCGGCGGCAGCTACGGGCTCTTCAGTTCAGCTGCATTTTGCGGTTTCAGCAACCAGCAAAAAGCACCACCGCGGATCTTGGACACTGATGGGCTTCCTTTACGCCTTGAGTCCAGCACTTGGTGAGGCAACTCTAGCTTGGGTCGTCCTGATTTGGGAGGGTCCTCGGGATCTTCCTGGAGCTCTGGTCCGGCTTAAAGACAATGCACTAGACTAAGGATTTCTCGACCCCTGGCAATCGGTTCCAGAGGCAGCAAAGAAGTACAGCCAGTTGGGAAAGGTCTTCCAGCAAAGTTAGTCTTTGGGTTAGTTGGTCCCACCAACACAAGGGAAGAAGTCGTCCTCTCTGGAGCTTCTCAAGTCGATTCGGAGAGCAGCAGGGCTTCACCGGGCAGTTCAATGGTCCAGCAGGATGCAGCAAGGTTCTCTTCATGACTCCTTTGTCGGATGTTTCGTCCAGTGGTCGACTTGGTCTTCTGTTCAAGAAGCCTCGTCTTTTATACAGATTTCTCCCATTCATGCACAGCCTAGCAGTCACTCACAAAGCAGGGTGGCTGTCCTGCAAGAACAGCCAGCCAGCAAATCATGACTGGGTGCATTCAGGTTACCAAGGAGACTAAGGACAGGGAGTTTCGGGCACCTCCCTCGCCTTCCTGCCCTGCCAGACACACTGGAGCCAGAGGCGGGTTTCAGTACTGAAGCCTGCCAAAGGCAAAATGAACAAAATAGTTAAACCTGGCTTGGGGCACAGAGTAAAACCCAAGAAAGACCCCACAAACAAGAAATGGCGAAAATATAACGGCCCATTTTGACACAATGGTCACCCATGGGTGCTATACTGCAGCAGAGGATTCAGCCTGCGGTAGGAAAGCACAATGGTGGGAAAATTAAATGGCTGGTGGCAGTGGTTTAATAAAGTCGTGAGGGTAACAAACTGTACATGAGAATGTGTGATAAGGGGCTACTAAGTAACCCACCCCAGCACTCATAAAATGGGGTGTGCTGGACCTACATAGGTAAGAGTTAAGTAAAGTCAATTTCACTTTACTACTACCTCATCCAAGAGAAGGTATTTAAACCTTAAATCCAAAGGACTTCTCTGGCACTGCACTGAAGGTGCTGTGTGTCACAATACAAAACGTAGATGCCTATGGAGTGTGTCTGACTCCAAAAACAAAGAATACAGAATCCAAATCAGGTCAAAATATATTAAAAAGAGAAAAAGGTCTCACTCACTCACTCACTCCAGGATAAAAATTAAAATGTCCTTAATTCCAGCAAAAGAGCTGGGGGTCTCTAAGGTTGAAGGCAATAAGCACAGAAAGGAGAATTCTCCTTAAGAACCAAGGTCGAGTAACTTGGGTTTTCCTTATTTGGGCATGCAACCTCCCACGAAAACTCATCTCTTTCGTGGGCTTCTTCCTGTCACGTGTGTGTATGTGCGCGCGTGCACCCAGGAAGCGGGTTGAGACTGTCTAGTCCCTATCCACACTACTGGTGCCAGGATGTCTGGAGTGCCCGAATGACTTGGGCCACCATGAACCACGATTGGTCCACGACCGGGAAGCCTGCATGAGAGCAGATCATCGATTGAAGTCCTCGATTTTGGGGCGAAGCTAATCTTGGATAAGAGAAGGGGCTCTGCATACATTCCAGGTCGATCTCCTAAGTTCTCTCCGAACTACTTAAGGAGCCAAGTATCCTACAATGAAGAAACAGACTTGTGGAACCACCGGAGACGCTTTGGAAGGTTTGGCACCTTACACCCTCTGCTGTCCCGTCAGACCCCTGTTTTCTTCATTAATCAATAAGGCCTGCCAAGGCGCTTCGCCCCTTGAAGAAGTGGGAACTCTTGGTGCCCCCTACCTACCCACCGAACGAGCCCCTTTGGAAGTGTTCTTGGGCCATCCAGAGAACTGTTCAGCTCTACCTCAGGGTATACAGCAAAAACGCTGCCATTTCGAGTTGAAATCCGAGACTTGGGACATCGCTTGCATGTGGTCCCGTGCCCTCTGACGCCAAATTTCACAGGCCCAGCTCCTCTAGGTCCCGAATTATGAGTGCATAACGCTGCCCGCAACGGATTCCGGTGTCACTACCTGTTGGTGACGGTCGCTTTAGGTGCCTTGCTGTTCTGCTCTCCTGTGCCCTGAAGTGCCCTGAAGCCTGCTGCACCGGACATTTCTTCATACCTGCTTCGGAAGCGGAGGAAAGGTGAGGCAAGGTAACCGTCATGGACGATCATTCTATCCCACAGCAGCTGAGCGAAGAAGCGCCGCGAAACTGCAAGACTCGAACCTACTAGCGGCCTTGACTAAACTGTCAAAGTTTGGTCCGGACTGTGCCGAGGGTCGGTGAGTACTTGCATCACTTACCGGTGACCCCCTGGAACAACCGATCTCTTTTACGCACGAATATCCCTAACAAGGTATTCACTTTTGGCTGGGTTAGCCTGCGCTCTCTAGCTATTCCCACACCTTTTGAAAACTGCTCTGGCACCAAGGGCAGACCCTACTCGAATAGTGGGTAGCAATTCTTCATCGCCTCAAGCCCCTTCCTGGCTTGCTACAGCTCTCCCAAGAAGACCAGCTTTTTGTTCTGCCTGCTTGATCATTCGTTTCTATGCACAACTGTACTGTAATTGTAATTGGTTATTTACAATAGTGGGAACGAGGCTCCCCACTTCTTAGGGCTGGACTCGAAAGTTAGGGAACGACTCTGAAGAATTGTCCAATGCTCCTAGAGTGTTAACTCACCCTTCGTAGTGGCTGTGTTTTGCTCATTTGTCACACGAGGAAACTTATTGTATATGTGTTATATAGTACAGTCTATTGTGTGGCAACTGTTTTGATATAACTAAAGCTTACTTGTGTCCATTGGTCTGTCCGGCTGACAAATGTATAGATATTTTTCATATACACTGGTCTAAGAGTAATTTGTGGTTCATTACTGCGTTTGCTCATTGCAGGCTTCCGATCACAGTCACCCGTCCTGAGACTTAGGGCCTGATTCATTGAAGTGTTTTATAATGGCGCAATCCCATAGGAAAACGTTCCATTTATCCGGCCCTTAGTCTTGACCGCCTTCCAAGCTACCTAGATTTGTCTGACTTGTTCAGAAGGTTCCCCAGTTTCACTAAACCGAGGGTAGCCTCCCAAACCTCTGCCCACCAGGTCAGAGTTTAAAAATCCATGTTAACACTTGCCTATTGCACTACAGCCCTATACCCGGTAGCCATAGGATGTCTTATATCAGTAAGCTCCAGCCGTGCACCAACGCAAATGTCTTGTCCTAGGTTTTCCATAGAAGTAATAGACTCATGTCATAGGGGCACTGTTATTGAAGACAAAGACAACACTGTCCACATTGCCATTTGAGGAGTTGCTACTCCTAAAACCGTCGCACATTACACCAACACACTGTCCAGTCCAAACTCCTGCCTCCTTACGGCCATGCCTAGACTGTGAACCTCATGACTGTGTAGGCAACACTGATTAGCTACTGCAACCCAGAAAAGACCTTCCTGACATTCATTTACTGAACCCTGACAGTGTACTTGGTTTATGGATAAAGCTCACAAGATGAAACAGGGAAGTCGACAGCAGGACACAGTTTGTTCGCACCATACAGAAATCGAAAGTGATACGACTACCCAATGGGTTTTCTGCCCAAGTAGCAGAGTTACTGGCCTTAACACACACACACACACACACACACAAATAAATAAACATAGAATCAGCGCACAGCCCATATACCAACTCACTATATGCCTTTGGAGTAGCACAAAAACATTTACCCAGCTGTGTAGAGACAGGGCTTACGAGAGCAGGCTTCCAAATGAAGGATCATTAATATGAAGTGGCACTTTGTTGCCCAAACAGTTGGAAATTATAAAGGGCTCAGCACAACAACCAGTTAATGACGATATTTCACCTTGGAAGGCTTTAGCAGATGAAGCTGCTATCCAGGCACCCATTGCCACCAGTCAGGCTGAATAAGTCTTACAAGTGTGGAGGGCACTTCCCACAATCAGAAAAAGGGTCTAGGTTTAAGATGGGCTGTCGCCTGGACTCAGTTAACCATTGGCGAGATGGACATGGTTGCTTGGTCCCCCCCCACCAAAAAGGTACCGTTATTACTATTGACTTGCTCTTGTAGGAAAGGGGGCAAAGTAGTCACTTTGAATCAAGAATGTTATGCACCAGATTTTTCTGCTATTGCACATTCTTACTGTAAACTGTGCATTATCCGTCAGCAAAATAATGTTGGAAAAACTATTAAAGAGGCCCCAGAAGGACGGACAAACACATCCTTTTGGATCATTTATGAAAATTCATGCTGAATTTATCCCAACTCCAACAATGCAACTGTTACCAGCCAGTATTTACTAGTAGACAGACAAAATTGACACAACAAATTAACTCACAAAACTTTGCTGAGAGTGATCTGAAGTGGCCAGACGCCCTACCCCTAGTACTTTCCAGAATTCGAAGTCCAGCAAGTAGAACTGGTTTGAGCGTGCATGAAGTATTAACAGAAGTTCCTATGGCTCTTTCTTCATCACCACCCATGAAAATTGCCTATTCAAACATCCATTTGGTTGATGATGTACTGTTGGCCCATTTCAAGTGACTCATATCCTCTTCACATGTGAAGGTACAGCAGATCTGTCAAAAGGAACCAGAGGAAGCATGCCACATGCAAGCAGTGTTGCACCGAAAGATGCAAAACAAACTGAAAATAGTTTCCTTGTGGGACTACTCTATTTTGTGACGCATCAGTTGCTTTGAGCAATTAAAAGACTGGTACAATTGAATCGTGTGGTTAGGGAAATTAATAGAATGAATCCCAGCAAAATCATTCCCACTGCAGAAAACCTAATCTGGGACACGTGGCCTTCCATGGGAGTGCACGGATGTGCTATCCATGAGCTTCAAGTTGTCTTAGGCTTACGGATCCTTTTATATCCCGACAGCTCGATTAAAACATACTGCATACCTTCCACAGGAAAGACGGCAGCCGCTGTGGTCTTTCTGATTTTGTGCGGGACCTCCAGAGTACCGCACTGCTGATCCCTCTAGCCAGTCCCCCCCCCCCCCCCCCAAGATGGCAAGTCAGTCCGCTTCCCTTTCTGAATTCTAGCATGGCTCCCGCGACACTAAGGATCGGAGGAGAAAACAAACCAAGCACAATCAAAAGGAGGTGCGCATCACTGGGATCAGCTTTAGAGTTGGGTCTACCCACCTTCCCTCCTCTGAAGGTAAACTCTGCATGATTGTCTGGCCTGTTTGGGGTATGGAGGACTGAAGGGTACAAATATATGGTGCCGGCCCATCGTGCAGGGAATGATCAGCACAATTAGCTCTGGACTAAGTAAAGCCTGTTAACAATTTGCTTACACACTCTTTGAAACCTGTTAATTCCAACTTCTTGGTTTAGCTTAATAGTTTAATTCTTTCTACCTGCAAGTCTCTGGTTATGCCGATACCCTGCAATATTGACTGTAAGCAGTGAATTGGAATAAAAATCCCACAAATGCCCATTCCAAATTCTCAGAGCGTGGATATTAAAATGATATTGCCGGTACAGAAAATTGCCAAGAGGCAACCGCAATTGGCAAAGGTGCAAATTCACACTGAACCTGTTGACATCAGGAATGCTAATGTAAACCACACAACAGGACCTACAATTGCCGTTGAAGGAAATAAAGATTAAGGACAGGGACTCTTGAACTCCATTGCAGGGATTGATAACCATAAATGAAATAAAAAAAACACCTTAAAGTGATCAGGCCAATGACCAAGCTGCATCGGCATGAATGATTGAGAATTTAGTAGAACAGATTGAAATATTGATCACAGAACAAGATGCTGAAAACCATTCCCGCTGGAACGTAATAGGTGCCACAGTGAATGAAAATAGGATTGCGGGAAGGGACGAGTACACACAAGGTTTAAGCTATAAACCCTGACAGACTGAGGCATTACCGGTCAGGTGATGTCCCGGAGCAGAGTTACACACTCATGCCGTATTACCAGACACGGTAATGCCCCCAGCGCGGAAGGGTTTATTGCTGTTCCATCTGGACATGTTATACCAGAATGGTCATCGCTATTTTTCAAAGTTGAGAAATGGCCACCATGGACGAGGGAGAGGAAACCTCAAGTAGTGCTTTCTCCATTTCCATTGCCGTGATGGAGGAACACAGTTTTTCCCGGTGCCAACAAAGGCGTGCCAGGTAAGTAGGCGGGGTGGGTGAGTAATGTGGAAAAAGGTGCACACTTCCCTCCTTTCCCAGTGGGGGAAGATGGCAGCCTCATGCTTCTGAGGTGGTGTTGGGTAAGATTTGGTGCAATACCCTTTGGGTGCACTACAACAACCTTGACCTCCTGGCAATAGGAACACAGGTTGGTAGTGTGGCTGAGTAGCCAGGGTCATCTTAAGAGGGGTCAATGTGAGCAGTAGGGGAGTCAGAGATTCACAGTGACAAGTATTCAAATAAACTCTTACACACAAGGTTTCTTGATTAAACAATTATTAAGCCTTCTTCAGAAGGGACAATATAATAGTAACACCAAAATACACTCTTCACTTCTCTTAATCAGCAAATACCCATTTGGGATGGCACACAGACACTTCCTACACCCTCAGTTCACTTAAATAGCTAGGACACTGGACATTAATATATCACTGTTGCATTTAGAGCAATACTGAGTTTGGTGTCAAAGAAAAAAGGGTTATTGCAATAAAACAAGAGATCACACAAATATTCTGAAGCAGGTAATTTAAACCCCCCCCCCCCCCCCCCAATGCACAGTAAGTTAACACCTTCCTGGAAGGAAGACAACACACAGCCAGAGGGAATAAGAGTCATTCAGGGAGCCAGGCCACTGTCAATTGGGCAAAAGGCTAGGTGAGCTGAAGCACTTCTTGCAGGTAGGTAAACGTCTTGCACAATGTTTTAGAAGTCTTTGTAGCAAAGGAAGAATCAACGTAAGGCCACAAGCTGTTTAGGCTTGTGAGGTAAAGAAGCTGTGAGCAACTCTACAGAAGCAACCAAGACAAGTCTCAACGGAGAACAAGTAAGGCTACACACAAGAGGCAAGTTCTCTTAGACTGTACAGTACCTTTGGTTAGAAGAAATGGTTCCAGCTGGCTTCTGTTCCTGTGCTGATCTGCAGATCCTGTTGCTGGGCTTCAGTCGTGGGGCCAAGAGGGAGGACTTCTGGGGACTCCTGCACTGCAATGGGACGATCAGCAATGGGACGAACAGCAAAGGACAAACTTGGATTCAGTGGCACTTCGCGGTTTCAGCTCCTCACGTCTCAGCAAATAGCACCACGCAGTCTCGCGGATACAACTCAAGACTTTCCTCGCATCTGGGGTCCAGCACTCTGTTGAGGTGGCTCAGGCTTGGTGAGTCCAGAGGATCTTCCAGCAGCTCTGGTCCGACTTAAAAGTGATGCACTCCAATCTGGTGTTCCTTGCTGCTGCAGGAACCAAAGTGCCAGGGAGAGGAAGTACAGCCAGCTCCCAAGAGGATGTCCAGACGAGTTCACTTTGGAGTTGATTGGTCCCACCAACTCAAGGGGAGAAGTCGTCCTTGCAGGGCTACTCTAGTCGAGGCGATTTCGAAGCTTCAGCACAGCAGCAGGGCTTCACCGGGCAAACCAACGGTCCAGGAGTTGCAGCAGGCGTCTCTTCCAAGTTCTTCGTCCAGTGGTCGACTATGCCTTCCAAGCCAAAAAGCCTGGCCTTTTATGCAGGTTTCTCCCATTCATTTCAGCCAAGCTGTAATCACACAGCAGGGTGGCTGTCCTTGCCAGACAGCCAGCCAGCCAGCCAGCCAGCCAATCACCCAAAGACAAAGCGAACAAAGGGACCAAACCTGGTTTGGCGCGCAGAGTAAATCTCAAGAAGGACCTTTCCAGCAAGAAATGGCGAAAAAAGAAGACCAGGGCCATTTTGACGAAAAAATTGCACCCAAGGGTGCTTTACTGCAGCTGCGAATGCAGCCCACGGTAAAAACACGCCACGGTAGTTTAAAGTAAACCACTGCCACCAGCCAATAACTGGAGAAAGGACGACATCAAAATGTTACATAAGAAACCAGGCAAAGGGGATACCAAGTAACCCCCTCCAGCACCCCATTGTAAGATAGTGTGTACTGGGTCTAGAAAGTTACACACTTTAAGTCAATTTCACTTCACTGCTATTGGAAACAGTAGTTTATCCAAGAGAAGGTATTTAAACCTTTGGAAAATCTAAAAGACTCCCCTGTGTCACTGCACTGAAGGTGCTGTGTGCCACAATGTAAAAAGATGATGCCTATGGAGTTTGTCAGACTCCACAACCAAAAGAAACAGAGTCCAAATCACAGAAAAATACGAGAGTGAGAAAAGGGTGTCTCTCCAGGTTAAAATTAAAAGTCCTTAAATCCAGCAAAGGTGCGGGGGGGGGGGGTCTCTAAGGTACAGAGAAATTAGCACATTTCTGAGAATTCTCACTAACAGGAGGCACAGATTGGGGGGGGTTCTACCTGAGCCACTTGACTGGCTCGGAGGCCGCCAAACACCCAGTCAGGTGCCAATCTCACATTCTCAAACTGCCAGGAGACAGCAAGATGATCCTAGATGGAAAGTAAGTGTGTGTGCTTCTTTCCAACAAAACAAAGGTCTCATCGCAGATGTATTTGCTAGGGTACACTTAACAGGTGAAGGAGAACAGGTCAACAGCAAGGCATCCCCTACAATATACAGTACCAGGATGCAAATATTGTAATGTTTCAAGACTTATAGCAAATAACCCTCTGCAAAGGAAGAAGCAGGTTTACCATTCTGGCCACGTGACCATAAAGTTTAATACAGATGGGGCTTCTCTTGTGAACTGCACTTGCATGAAGAACAATACGCCCTCACCTGGGAAGAAGCTGAAGACCCGATGGGTGGGTGACATTCTGACAAAAACCAAATGAGGAGAACAAGGTCTGAGCAGTCGGAAATCCAGAGAGAAAGAAGAAAGCAGCATCGGGCAGTAAGCAGCCAGAGTCGCAAAAATCAAACAATATTGGGAGCTAACAACCCCCACCCCTTGAGACAGTCGTGGAATTTGTAATCAGTCATTCTTGGCTTGATTGAGCCCAAAGTCTTAATGCTGTACATAACGAGAGGGGCTAATCTGTTCAGTCTATTCATATGTTGAAGGTTAACAATACAGCGTTTCAGATGGATTTGAATCTTGTATAACCCACGGCGCATAGGTGTCTAAATCGTTAATGGTTACAGGTCAAGTTTGGGACAGAATTAATCTAATTTTGAGGGTTGGTCTGGGCCAAAGGTCATTGGGCATTATTCTTTCCTTGGGCAATATGTTCTGTGTTCTTACATTACACCTCAACTTTATTACAGGTTTTTTTATTGGTTAACATTATTTTGAGAATCCAGCTTTTTATGTAGCTCAGTTTTTTACTAAAATGGCTGGGCTATGGGTCTTTCACAGGGGAGTGTTGAGATCACTCAGATTATGCTTTGATGATCTCTTGAATGAGAGATTTGAAACTAGTGACTTTAATAGGTCAAGTTACGGCCCTAAACATTTAAAAGAAAATAAAATTGCTCCTTTAGAGACTGCATACGATGGTGCATCAGTGGCATTTTACAAGAAACATTTACTTTCTGGCAAAGTAATTTCCCACACATTGTGCCTTTAGTGGTATGAAAAAGGAGTAAACATTATACAGGACAAAAAAGAAATAAAAATAATAATTCTCAGGACCTGGATGGTAGGCTACTAATGGTTACAGGGAGAGTAATAAGTAAAATGTTTTTATAGAATTCTTTGCTCCAAACGAAGAGCAGGAATCCCATCTTATTTTTAAAGACTCAATGCTCGGACAATTTGTCGCGAGAGAAAATGACAAGCAGGATTTTTAACTGCAGCTTTGACCCAATGTTGGATAAAAAAATACCTCCTTCTCAGGATGATAGGATAAACTTCCAGGTGATCGCAAAACTTCAAGATTTATCATCACCATTAACAGAACCCCGGAGGCTTTTTAAAAAAACGTTTAAGTCTGAAAAGCACATGTGGAATGTATCGTGAATCATGCAGCATGTGCATCTCTTACTGTTATACATAATCCACACATTGAATGGAAAGAACTCTTGAGGCTTTTTTGATTGGGAGGAAAGAGATTACACCAAATACTCAGAATTGCCACGTTTGTGGTGTCATAACCCAAATCCCACACAATCAAGATTGGTCAGAGGGTGTTGCCCCTTATAATTTGGATGTAATAAATTGGCAGGCCAGTCTGACCTGATCGAAACCATGGCAGTTGAAAGATTTTACTATGTGACCCACCACTCGACGCCCATGATCAAGCTTCTTATAGCGAATACGTTGAAAAATTACTTTAGAGGAAATGATGGAAATATAAATTCAAACAATTTAGCGTGCAGGGAAAGCTGATCGGAGAGGGGCAATTAACAAAACGTGTCAAAGGCAAGGAAAGAACTTGAATCTTAATTAAGGGATAATTCTGCAAGGTGATATTTTTATTTGTATCGCGCTCATACACAAGTGTTTCAGAGTGCTACAAGGCAAGGGAGGGGAACAGGGGAGAACACAACGAACTTACTAGGCCCAGTGACTTTGAGAACGCGCAGCGCAAGTGCATGGGAAAGGGAGAGGGGAGAAAGTGCGGAGCAGAGGAGAACAGATAATGCATACAAATAAATAGATAGAGGCAAAAAACAGTGGTAGTGCAGCCAGCAAGTGACAAGTGCAGTGTTTACGGCAGCAGACGGGGTAAGTCTGAAAACGTGCAGAAAAGGAAGAAAATGGGGGTTTAGTGGTGAAGGGAAACTGTATGGGTACAGATACAGTCCCCATTTCAAGGGGTGGCAGGGTGAGCAGGTACCTGGGCCCAGGGGACAGAGGGTGGCCAGGTGCACAGTGCCAAGAGAGCAGATCAGCAGGTGGAAGCAAAGGCAGAAGCAAAGAAAGGTTTTGAGGTGCTTCCGGAAGAGCACATACGCGGGGGTCTGCTACATACGAAACAAATCTATCATACAAAAAAGTGAATAAGGCCAATACATTGTTAGCAGCTAAGCCATGTAATAAATCTGCTCAGAATTGTAAACCAAGTTGTAAGGATGACCAGGACCATAGAATTACTGCTGAAGAAAAAAAAAAGTAGGGAAGCCATTATGGAAAGATTGCATCAAGATAGTTTGGGCTGAAGTTCCTGTGGATGAAAGGGAAAAGAACTATATATATATATATATATATATATATATATATATATATATATATATATATATATATATATATATATATATATATATATATATATATATATATATATATATATATATATATATATATATATATATATATATATATATATATCTTTTAAGGCAAATCAATCCGCCCATGATGCATCGTTCAGGCTAGGGTTCGATAATCATGACACGCTATGACAGATATCTATTCATTGTAAATAGTTATTCTAGCAATAGTAGCAGAGACAGCTTTCTGTTATGGGGAACACAGAGCTCTTAGTTTGGCAAGGCTATCATGTTTGTAGGAGCGAAACATTCCTTAGTACGTTATCTGTGTGTTTCGATTCATGAACTAAGGGTCAGACAGTTCTGAAGCAGAAATACCAGTCTCCCCAAAGGAGTACCGCTAAAAGAATATAATTCATGCTTTAATGGCTTTTTGATACAGCTTTGCAAGACAGGCCGGCATCTGGTCTGCTGATTGGATGCAGCTTTTGCTCCCCTCCAAGGACTTCGTGAGGGAGGAAAACTATGTATTTCTGTATAGTTTGCAATTCCTGTCTGTTAGCCTTACAGCATTCAGGCCGTGGCCTTGCACCGTGTGCGAGCTCGAAGCATAAAATACATTTTGCAAAGCGTTTGACAGAAAGGAAAAAGCAAATGGCCGACATTACACAAAATTGATGTCCTCTGGTTACATGGACGATGGCAATGTTTGTCATATGATGCGATTTGTTTCTGGCCAACAGAATATACATTCTATAGGGTCGTTTTTGGTCTAACACAGACATCTTTTTCATGTGTGTTACACAGCACCCGCAGTGCAGTGACGCAGGGATGTCTTTTAGACTTCCCAAAGGTTTAAATGCCTTCTCTGGGATAAACTACTGTTTCCCACAGAATGTAAAGTGAAATTGACTTTACTAGTCCTTTCCAAATTAACAGACCCAGCATGCACCATCTTACAATGGAGTGCTGGAGGGGTTACATAGTATCCCCGTGTCTAAACACTTGTGTAGCAGTCAAATGCTACCCTTTCCAATTGAAAAGGCTGGTGGCAGTGGTTTTACAACAAACTACCATGATTTGTTCCCCGACTGCGAACACCGGTAGCTAAAAATCACGGGAGCCATGTTTTTCAAGATGGCGCCTTAAGCCCCTTTGTTTAAACAGGTCCCTGTCTTTTTTTGCCATTTCTTTTTGGAAAGTTCCTTCTAGTGTTTGTCTCTGCGCGCCAAACCATGTTTGGTCCCTTTGTTCATGTGTCTTTGGTGGGCTTCAGGACTGAAGTCAGCCCTTGGCGTCTGAGTGTCTGGGGTGGGCAGGAATGGAGGGAGGTGCCCGAAACTTCCTGTGCTTAGTCTCCTAGGAGACCCGAATGCACTCTAGCGTGATTGGCTGGCTGACTGTTCGGCAAGGACAGCCACCCTGCTAGGTGAGTGACAGCTAGGCTGGAATGAAAGGGAGAAAACTGTTTAAAGGCGAGTCTTTTGGACTGCAAGGCAGAGTCGACCACTGGAAGGAAAGAACCGAAGACGAGCTGGAAGAGTACACCTGCTGCAACCACTGGACGGTTGGTTTGCCCGGTGAAACCCTGCTGCAGGTCCAAATTGCCAAACTCCATTCGACAGAGAAGCTCCTCTTCCTTTGAGTTGGTGGGACCAATCAGCTCATAAGACACCTCGATACCATTCTCAAGGCTGGTTAGGTTTATCCAGGGAGATGGACACCAGTTTGTGTTCTTGAATCTACAGCTACTGGAACTGAAGTGACTCCATTTTGTTTGGTTTGTTCAACGATCCCGTGCAGTGCAGGAGTCCCCCGACGTCCTCCCTCTTGTTCCCACGAATGAGGCTCAGGAACAGCAAGATCTGCCAGGAACCACGACTTCAGCAACATTTGTTTTCTTCATTCAAAAAGGTACTGAGCCAACCAGATTGAGAGTACTTACCTCTCTCGCAGAGAAAGTTCGTGAAACTTTCCCAACTTGCAGGCCTAATCAGCTTGTGACCACACAAATGATTCTTTTTCGCAACTACTTCTGAGAACTTTTGCAAAGACTTTACCATTCGATACCAGAACTGCTCTTTCCTATCCAGAACACTAGCCCATTGACTTGAATTGAACTATTCTGGTGAACTGATACGATTTGCACTGCCTTGATCTGCCTAGAAAGTATAAACAATCTATTCTTTCTTACTTACTTTTGTCCTTTTTGCTCACTGCTAAGTAACAACTGCCATTTGATTCCTTTTTCAGGGGAGCTCAAACGGTCTCAAAAAACTTATTTTTTATTGAAGTGTATTGGTCTATAATATTAAGTTGTCTTCTTCTAGAGAAATGATTTATAAATGATTGTGTAGATGACTACTTTTACTGCTCACATTCACTCTTGAGATAAGTGTGGCTGCTCAGCTTGCTAACAACAAACTGTGTGGTACAGACTGATACCAAAGGTTGGTCTTGCTTACACCTGTAGTCCCGATTGTGCGCGGTGGTCCCAGAGGGTACTGCATGCAATTCTGCTTAAAACAAAGCAGTTAGGTATGGGAGATTGCCAGTTCCAATGTGTGTAGTAAATAGTTTGTGTAAGATGTCAGTGTTCAAGAGGTAGTAATTGGAAGCTTTGCACAAGGATTCCAATTGTATGTTGAATATTACAAGAAAGAATGGCCATCGGAAGAGAGAAATGAGAGGGGTTAGCTGTGACTGGGGTTGCTGCTGTATTTGATTGAAATTAGTAAGCGTTTGAAGACAAGCAGCTTCTTGCACACTTACTGTTGACGAGGAAGCCCCCAGGTACGGCAAGTGTTTTTGGCGAGGAGCACGTAACCGCAGGGAGCACACGAACCCAGTGTGCTCGCATATGTCACCATTCCTTGAGGCGCTGTGTCTTCCCAGCGACATGCTGCCTAGCAACACTCACAATATATCCCTGTTGCTCGGGTATGGAATGCCATGCGGTGGGCAGCAAACTAAGACGCATACTTTTCTGGACAGGACCCTGTGTACAGCAGGATTCCACAGACAGGGATGAGCGTTGGTGACAATGCAGAAACCACAATAACTTGCTTTGTAAAAGCATTACCACAGATCTGAGTTACACCAGAGATTACGGAAAACCTACCCAGACCTCCTTTGTTCCTTCAAGCACCAGAGAAGCCTTCCATCAGGTGGGTGAACTGGAAATAGGGCTTTCCGAGATACACAGTATACGGCACACATTTTAGGGGATACAGAAAGGGCTCATTTTATAGGTAATGAGGGCAGATAATATTCTGAAGGCTGACCCACAAAGGTGGTGTGGGATGCAAGCTTATTGAAACTCAACAAGCACTTTGTGGTTAAGGAGAATAAGATACTAGCCAGATACCACGTTGCCAATCGAGAACAGAAGAACAACGAAAGAGGAGTTTAACAGGTTATTACGTGGCCTAGCAATAAAAAGCAGATTCGAGCATTGCAGGGAGAACATTTGAGGGACCAGTTGATTACGAAGTGCAACAATCAGAAGATCAGAGTAGTGCTATGGAAAGAGGGAGACATAACCCTTGAAAGGGGCATGAAAGTAGCAAAGATAGTGGAGCTCACCGAGACATGCATCAAAGAGTTGGACGGCTGACTGGAAAAGCCCAGTCATACAATGTTAATGCAATTGATAAGTCGGAAGTACTTAACAAGAAAACTGGGAAAGAGCAGTTAAGACAACCTTGCAAGAAAAAAAAAAAAGTGGAAATAAGGCCCAAGCAAGACATCGAAATTTAATGGACCCAAAGAGGTCATGTTTTCGGCACGCCCCTATCTGGAAATCAATGTTATGCAAGACTTTCATAATTATGATAAATCTTCCTGACCCGTGTCAACCCCAGTACTTTTTTGCTTGGACTTGGGAGATTATTTCTCCATGTCCCCCTTCACCAAGTCTTTTATTCTTTTTATGGGTGACCTTTTTATATCTCTCCATAGAGTATGGTTGTAGTTCTAGTTTCCTATAACTTTTGGGTTTAGGATGGGTTGCCCTTTCGGACTTCCCTGTTAATTTCTCTTTAAATTTACATGGGTGAACTACTGTTCCCAAGGGATAAAAAGGAATTTCCATTCATTTTATATAGTGAGCCCGCACACCCCGCTTCTTGAGGAGTGCTGGGGACATACCAAGTAAGAAAGGGGATGCATTGTAACATTGTTACAATTGCAAGTTTACTTAAATGGCTGGTGGCAGTGGTATTAACTTAGTGACTTTTTAGTTCTATTACAGGCGGTCAATTCAGCCTTGGTAATGCAGAGAAGTGCCACCATTCTTCTAGAATGGTGGGCTCCTTTTTTGCCATTTCTCGTGCGCTTGTTGTTTAAGTCTTCCTCTGTCATTCTAGGCAGGAACGACCTCAGTGGAAATTCTGTCTACGGCAGGAATCCTTTGTATTCCCCGCCCAGGCTCCAGAGTGAGGGAGGAGTCCAAAACTCTGCAGCCCTTTATCTTTCACCTTGTCTGAAAGTAACCCATTCTCAATGGGGAGGGTGTGGGGGGGGGGGGGGGTGGGTTGGCTGTCCCAATTGGACAGGCAGACGACCCCTTTCTGTAAACTGCAGGGAGAGATGTGCTGTAGTTCCCGATAAATACTCTGAACCTGAAAGCTGCTGACAAGTCGCCCACTGGAGCTGAATCCGAATAGGAAGATAAAGAAGACGTCTGTAGCGATTGCCAGCGACCGGAGAGCCTGCTGTGTAACCAGAGCCTGATGCAACCCTTCCTTCGCATCAACCTGGGGGCCCCGAACACGACTCCTACCCAGAGGAGAGTGAGATCCACGACTCTCAAGAAGACCTGCATTTTGAGCCATCAGTCGACATGCTGCAGCGTTGCTGAGCTGCAAACCACCAATACCCTGGGACCTCGAGCCTAAGTGCGGTGCATCTTCCGAAGTCTGAATCCATTGGTGGACTCCTCCTGGACCTTCAGGGACACGATTCGAATCCCTGAAGTCCCCTCAACAGAGAGCAGCACCAAGAGAGTGAAGAGAATCCGACCAGCGACATTCATTCTTCATATGGCTGCTGTAAAAAGGTGTCAAACCCAGAGCTCTGAGAAGTTGTGAAGAAACCTTTGCCGGGAGCCTCCTCGCCGTCTGCTGCTGCAAGCTCCCATTCAGTGTCCAGTTCTTCAGACCAAGAATCCAGGGACCGGGTCCTGTGCTGCTGCATCCTGAGGGGCTCTTTTCTCGTAAGGTACTCTGTGGGCTTGGGTAATACTTAGCTTAAGTGTGGTGCACATCCCGTGAGGCTGAGTGGGTGATTTGTGTGGTTGGGAGTTTGCGCACACCACTTGCCAAAGCCTAATGGACACATCAGGAACCTTCTGTGAAGTCCATGAACACTTCTGAAAGTGAATACTTACTTGTTTAAATTAGATCTTCTATGGAACTTTGACTTTCCTGCAACTGAACCCTATCTCAACCTGCCTGCAGCTGCTACCTAGACCACTAGGGTCCCTCTTCTGCCTCAGAGAACTCATGCAATGGACTAGGGAAGGACTAGATAAGAAAAGGATTCTGCCTTGAAAGTATAACAAGTGAAAAAGTATTTACTTGCTAAAGACATTACTGTGGAAAATGTATCCCTCTGAAAGAAAAAGTTACAAAGTGCCATTAAGTTTGTTTACGTTTGAGTTGCATTCTGCCCCTCTAAAAAGTGTATAAGTTGGCGGTTCCTCCCTCTAAAAAAAAAATATTAAGAGTCGGTAGTGTTATCATTGCTTAACTGAATGAGTGTAAAAGCTTACCAATAGGGGTTACCTGCCTTGAATAACATTGTGCCCTTCTTAAAAATGTTACCATTGGTATTTGCTTCCCATGGTCTGCTTTATACAGATCTACAAACAGTCTTCGGGTTTATACCTACCTTGAAGTAGCTGGAGGCTCTTTTGAAAAGTATATAGGTCTTACCTTGATTAGCTGCTGCTCATGTAACCCTGGGATGTGCTTCCCTGAATTGCTTTGGTGCCATTTCATAAAGTTCTTACTTACCTTAGAAACTGTATTTTACACTTCTTAAAAAGTATACTGGGTATAGGTCAATTGCTTATCTTGAAATACATTGCGTCTTTCTTAAAGTGTAATAGGGTTTTGCTTTCCCCGATTTGCTTAGTGCATTCAAAAATAGGAGTGTTCATACTCATCCTTGAGTAGCTGGAGGCCCCTCCAGAAAGCATAGGAGTGGTTTTACTAGCTCTGAACCGAGTTCTAAAAAGTAATGTTGCCAGGTGTATATTTGTAACAGGGTTGGTTTATTAAGTGATTTCATAACAATGTGAATGCATGACTGACAGGGTAGACTAACCTTGATATGCTGATTGTATTCTAAAAGTATATCTAACCTGGTCTTATTCACCAAGAATAGTAGATTACTTTCCTGAATTTATAACCTTAAGTCGAAGTGAGTCAAACCTGCTTCTTGCTCCTCTAAATAAAAGCATACCTTGGATAGGTTTGGAGTTGGTTTTTATGATTGTGTTTATATGATGTTACAGTACTTACTTGCCCAAGAATTATCTTGATCCATTTGTATTTAAATAAACCCTTTATTTTTACAATACATAGTGTTTCTACATAGTACTTCAGTGTTTCTTTGCACCATATCTATGCTACAATTTCTTTGGACCAAGCTACAGCCCTCTCTCCCGTCTAAGATAAACCTGGTTGCTCTGTCCATGCTACCCCCACCCTCAGGTGGTATAGCCTTATACCGAGATTGGAGCTTATGTACGGAAGTGTGCAGAAAGAGGGTCAGGAGAATGCTATTGAGAAATTGTATCCAAAAGTGTTCAGCATTCGAACAGGGTGGCTCAAGGGGTTTGTGCACTTTAAAAGAGTTAAAGGGTGTGCAGTGCCTATTTGGGCGAAGGCTCAACATATTCCCCTGTCGTGAAGGTCGAAGTTGGAGAGGTTAGAGAAGGATGTAATCATTGAGGAGGTGGCGGAGGCTGCAGAACGGATAATTCAGACAGTGGTGGTGCAGAAGAGTAGTAGGGACGCGAGCTGGTGTATAGATCTTAGGGCTCTCAAGAAGAGTGTAATGCCGAATAGGTTTACTGCTGAAAAGTAATGATCCGATATCAGGTTTCAGGGGCAAGAGAGTTTGATTGATCTCAAGTTGGCCTACCATCAAATTACAAAGACTAAAAAAATGATGCCATTTGGTCAACCATCAGCAGCGTCGATTTTTAAGGGGACGACGGATTATTGCCTACAAAAGTAAGCAATGTCATGTGCTGTCACAGTGATGTACTGGTAATGAAAAGGACCAAGCATAGCACAAATGCATTAAACACAGTGATGAAGAAAGGGCTAGGTTAAGACTACACAGAAGAAATGCTACTTCATAGTGTCAGCAGTGGACTAGCTGGGCTACACTTTAACAAAAGCATTGTGACAATAAAGCAAACACCGGCCCCAGAAGAAAAAGAACAGCTCCAATCATTCAAAGGAGCTAACTGAATATTGGTGTGTAGAAAACTTCACCAATGAGACAGTTGCTAAACAAAGGAGTCGCCTTCAATTGGGCATATCAAACTTCAATCAAACAAAATCAAGAATGACAAAGAATGCACCACACCTTTGGATAATTCTATGGACACATGCGTTATGATAGATGCCAGAATGTACAGCATTGAACCCACGTCGGCTCAGAAAGAACAGTAAGTTGTAACATTTTCATTTGAATGCTAACAGTATGCATACTGTGAACAGTATGCATCTTCACAGTGAATTAGTCTTGTGGTTAATAAAGATGGATTGCCTTGATAATGACCAAGAGGTCTTTTGAATTGAGATTATAGACTAAAATAAGTAATCAATACCTTTTTGGTATTTGCGCACGAACACAAACCTTTCTAGTAGAATTCGGACTATAAATTGCATTATATATCTACAGTTTCAACAGCTCTAACTCAGAGCCGAGACACAGAGCTTCAGTCCAGAACTGGACTACAAATCATGATACGTTTTTTTCCCCCTTTTCTTTACAATGTAAGCATCTGAAGATACTTCGGTAAACAAAAAGGATAGGTGGCCAACCTAATATACACAGGGCATCAAACCAGAATGAAAGCTTAATTAAGACTAGCTGAAGGCAGAAAGTGTTTTGGACAAGCACTGATGCCTTGCACCCAGCTTGCCAGGAACAGTTCTTGGGGTTTGCCACCCTGTAACTTGCATATTTCTGGTTTTAAAGCATAAGGGCACTTCTGGTGTGCATATTCCTGTGTCCCAGACCATCAAGGCGGTTTCCGTGCTGCCCCCGTTTGTTCCCGCCTCCTGCTGCCTCTAATTGGGGCTCATCCCTTGGTTAGCACCTGAGAAGGTGCCTTTGCCTCGATGCCTGGGCGGAGCTTCATTAGGTCCTTTAGCTCTCCAGGTACAGTTCTTGGATCTGCGACCCTGTAAATTGCATATTTCTGGTTTTAAAGCATTTTTTGTTGTTGGATAAGAGCACTTCTGCTATGCAAAAGGCCACTTTTGTTCAGTGCGGTTAAGGTAAGGCAAGGGTTACTGGTCCTGCAACCCCATTTTTTGGCTGTCTGCCGTTTTTTTCTTTTTGGATTTATAATAGCATTTTGCGCTCTAGGTGTGTTTAAATCTGCTTAACCCTCTCTTTCACCTGCCACTTCAGCTTGTGCGTGTGCTCCTCCTCCCAGCCCTCCGACCGAGACTGATTGGCCAGAAGGATCCATTTATACCAACCGCCCAGGGCAGTCCCCCTGCCCGTCCAGCCACTGGCTAAGTCAAAGGGCAGCTCCTGAAGAACCAGCTCCATCCTGTATTTGCCAGAGTTGGCCTGGGAAGCCTGCCGCCGTCAACCAGCAGCAACTGACAAGGTAAGAGTGGTCTGGATGGGGAACACAGCAATTACTGTATTCCGGAAAACCCTACTACCCCTCTCATCCTTACCAAGGTTTGCTAATAAGTCGTAGTCCTATCACTGCTGCACTCCAGCCATTAAGCACCATTTCATTAACTCGTGTGCCCATTGTAGGTGCTCTCTCAAATCTAGGCGTTTCTGCATTTACTGTTGTGCCCCCATTTTAGGCGTTTCTCAGTCTATCCAGGTATCCCAAATCAAGGTGTTTCTACATTTACTGCCCAGACCCACCCCCCTACTCCCCTACTCCTACTCAACCCCGGCTGCATGCCCATATGCGTGTGATGTCCCAATTAAGGATACATCCTGCCCACAAGATACGACACCATGCCACACACTGCCCAAATCAGAGCTGGAAGCTGGCAAGCCAGTATGCGTAACGGTACCCACCAAACCTCTCCAACACACACAGCAACATCCCAGCCCTCTACCTTTTATCGCAGCCCCTACCTCACACTCCAAAGTATACACCACCTCATTCCTTGCCCAACTGTCCCCCCCGCTCCAACCTCCACGCATATCTCACTCCGCACAAGCCAGAGCAGCATGTTTGAGAGCGAGAGTTAAAAATATGACTCCCTGAGCATCCCGCACTGCCCATGTACCCAGTTGAGCCAACTCTCGGACTTCTTCCACCTCGCTACCTCCTCACCTGCGCCCACAAATCTCACCAATCCTGAACATGGCCCCTCTGCCCCCAACTCCCACTTCCCTTCTCTTAGCGGAGTAAGGGCAGAAAACCCTGACCTCCACAGCCCCTCCCCACTCTCCCATACACCCCATGGGCCAACCGAAAACAAGAAAAGGACGGACCTCAGGCACCACTTCGCATCACCAGTGCTCCAAACCAGATCCCAATCCTTGCCCCCTCGCTATAACACCAAACCACTAACCCCCCCCCCCACTGCCCGCACCCAACACGGTCCTGGCACTATTCCCCTCCTCCGCCCTCCCCTGGCCACCCCCAAAATCTTCCCATGCTGTCCCCTGGCCATCCCCTCCCTCAACCCACTGCCACCCCCTCCTCAACCCGTCCAGCACTTCCAACCAAACCCCACCAAATCTCTTCCACCCTCAATGCCAGGTCAGTCTCTAAAAACAGATTTAACCTCTTGGACTTTATCACGGACGAAAACCCTTTTCATCACAGAGATCTGGTTTTCTGGTGATTACAAGCCCATTGCACACAAGGCACACTCCCCGGCTACAAATTGATTGTTCTTTACAGGTCAAGAAGGGTAACTAGCAATCCTAAAACACACTACAGAATGCACTCTATCCTAAACCATCAACAGCACCCGCCCACGTGCCTGACCTCCGGGCTGCTTACTAAAAGGCAAACACGCATCTTAAAGTTAACTCTTAGAATCTCCCACACAGGGAGTTCCAACCACAAAGCGCATGGAGGCCATACAAATGGGGGAAAGGGTGCTATATAAATGAATACAATGTTCGCCCTAGTTTAAAATATACCAGTTTATATGTACATCCATTATTGGCTTCATTTCAATTGTTAAGAAAGAAGATGGGCAGTTTCAACTGATTACATGAATGACATCATCTGAAAAGATTAGTTGGCTGACGGAAAGTGACTATTTTATAAACTAGCTGCTTTAACAGGGAGAGACGTTCTTCTAAAATTAAACTGAAGATTATGACACTCTGGAATCCTGACCGGGGTGGGGGGGGGGGGTGAACAGGGCCTGGAGGACCACAGATCCCAAAAGACTTGAGACTGCCTGGGTAAGAAAACAAACAGATTAAAAATCACTAGGCCAGGACACTAATTTCGGTCTATCGGCCTAAAAATTCCAACTTTAACAATTTTTCCAAATTCTGATATGTAATGCTTACTTCAATAATTTGGAGGCAAAGCTAAAGCACAAAACTCTGTCTTGGAAACGAGCAGCAGCTAGCTTTCAGATGCCATCTCCCTGAAACACTGCTCATGGGGCTAAGAACTGGCACTTTTCCAAATGTTTATTTATTGGAACTTCACCCGTTTTTGCAACGTATTTCTCTTTTTCATGGTAGCACCATTAAAATAAACCATGACATCGTATGGTTAGGTAGTCTTTTAACCAAAACTGAGTGTAGGGCACAGTGTCCAATTATAACCTGTTTTGCCCACCTCATACATTTTTGGCCAGGATAGGTGATGCCATCAAAGCGCAGAGAAAGGGCGAGGTAAATGCATACAGGAGGATTTAAATTGTTTTACCTGTAATCTTTTTTGATCCTTGGCCCTAGGTCGCTTTTAACGGCCCATAGAAGCCATTGGCTTCAACTGATTTTTGTTTAACCCTTTCCACCTAATGGTTGGTCTGTATGACCTCACCTTTCCCCTGACTTGCAATCAACAGCATCACAATGGTCAGTATGCCTTTACTGAGCCACAATGGCTACACACACTGGTTTTTGGTAGTTTTAATATTTTAGAATTGAAGAGTAGGATGCTGGGTGTATACTCAACCAGTTTAATGCTAATAAACAGTTTAATGCTAATATTTGACTATTGAATATATTATCTCTACAACAGAATAAGTCTACATAAATCCTAAACAAAGTGAGAGAGTCTGTTTAATGTGTTTCTATTCAGGAGTATAAAAAAAAGACAATACATTGAAAGTGTAAACACTTGTTGGGTTAGTGCAAAACTGTATAGGGAAGATGAACATTAGGCGTGGTGTTTATCGTACAAACAAGAGGAGAAACATTGATGCATAGATTTGCCCAGAAAGTGAAAGTGAGCGTTCCCCAAAAAGGCATTTAAAACTCCCCAATAAGAGTCAATGATGGACACACCCCAGATGGGAATGAGACCAAGACCAAGTGCGGGTGAAGTTTAAAAGGTCCAAGTTTATCCAAACCACTATAGGGCAAGCAGAGCACTCTGCAAACTCCGAGAGCGCTCTGCCAAACATCGGCAAACATTCACATTTATTACAAAGTTGCATCATGGATGACATAAGCTATAGGGAGCACACACGTTGAGGGGATTGGGTGGTGAAGGCTATATGACAATGCATTACTTACCGTAAAAGCATTTCTGATGGTTGTATCTGCTTAGATTCACATGCTGTGCATAGGTCCGACATCCAGTGGTCACTGCGGAGTATTGCATTTTGTTTTTCGTAGTCGAAAGGGACGTCGACAAGGCGTGTCTGAAATACTATCCCTATAGTGACGTGCGTTGTACCCACAATCCCTCATGCGTCGAGGTCCCTTTCTTTGTATTTTTCTGCCCTGAGGGAGCCTTCTAGACGTGAGTGAGTACAGAAAAGAGAGATATAAAAGGAAGTCTATGTTCCTTCCATCCGAGCGGGGAGGAAGGGTGGGCACATGTGAATCTAAGCAGATACAACCATCAGAAATGCTTTTACGGTAAGTAATGCATTGTCTTCTGATGTTTGTTAATCTGCTTAGAATCACATGCTGTGCATAGACTAGCGAGCAGTACCCGGAGTTGGCGGTGGGTTAAGAGAAGGAACAGTAGAGAAAAGATGTCTTAATACTGCCTGTCTCACCTGGGAGTCAGATCTCGAGTGTGCATCTAGACAGTAGTGTTTTGTAAAGGTGTGCACAGAACTCCAGGTAGCTGCTTTGCAGATGGACTCAAGGGGAACATTTGCAATGAATGCTATGGACGCCCCCGTGCCTCGAGTTGAGTGTGCTCTTGGCTTAAAGGGCAGTTCTCTCTTAGCAAGAGTATAGCAGAGAGTGATGCATTGAACAATCCATCTAGAAATAGTGGACTTTGAAACTGCATCCCCTTCTCTTCCTGCTGCCACCGAGACGAAGAACTGATTAGTCTTCCTTAGTGGTCTGGTTCTTTCCATGTAGAACATGACCGCTCTGCGCACATCTAGTGTGTGCAGAGTTTTTTCTCCCAAGTTGGAAGGATTTTGAAAGAAAGTTGGCAGTTCTATAGATTGGTTTACGTGGAATTTCGAGATGAATTTCGGAACAAACCTTGGGTGCGTGCGTAGAACCACCTTATCTCTGAACTGTAACAAAGGGGTCTAGAACAGAAAGACCCTGTAGTTCACTTACTCTCCTGATGGAGGTGATAGCTATTAAAAAAGCAGTCTTCAGAGTGAGGTCTTTAAGAGATGCTTTGTGCATGGGTTGGAAAGGTGAGCCCATGAGTCTGGTAAGTACCACGTTAAGGTCCCACCCGGGAGCTGGGTCAGCTATCGGGGGGGGGGGGGGGGTGTATTCTCTTTACTCCCTCCATGAAGGCCTTTATAACAGGGATCTTCCACCACAACACCTTGAGTTGGGAAGTGGTGTATGCAGAAAGTGCCGCTAGGTGGACTTTAATGGAATTGAACACTAGACCTGAATCCAATGAGTGGGTCAGGTATAGAACAATATGTGTGGGAGAGCAGTCAATCGGGTTGATGCTTTTTCCTCTGCACCAGATGACAAATCTCCTTCACTTGCTAGAATAGCAGTGGCGAGTGTTAGGTTTTCTGGCTTCCCTGAGGATGTCCATGCATCTCTGCGGGAGCTGTAGATGTCCGAATTCTATGATCTCAGGAGCCAAGCTGCTAAGTTCATGTTCTGGGGGCATGGGTGCAGAGTCCTGCCCTTGTCTTGTGACAGCATGTTGTACGGGCAGGGGAGTTTCATTGGGGGAGATAGAGACATCTCCATCAAGTGAGCGAACCATGGCTGTCGGGCCCACTTTGGGGCCACCAGTATCATGGTCACTTGTTCCTGGTGCATCTTGTGCACCACCTTGTTGAGAAGGGGAGTCGGGGGGGGGGGGGAAAGCGTAAACAATTTTCCCTGACCATTGCATCGACAGACCGTTCCCCTTGGATTGGTTCAGGGGGTACCTGGAGGTGTAACTTAGGCATTGTGAGTTCTCCAGGGTTGCAAATAGGTCTATTTCTGGGAATCCCCATTGTGTGAAGACGTCGAAGACGATGTCTTCGTGCAGTCGCCATTCGTACTCTTCGGGCAGGGGGAAATCTCTGCTGAGTTTGTCTGCCAGCAGATTGAGTTCCCCTGGTACATGTTGTGACAGTAGGAACATGTTTTGTTTGAGAGCCCACTCCATATATTTTGGGCCATTTTGGACAGTCCTGGAGAGTGGGTGCCCCCCTGCTTGTTGATGTAGTACATGGCTGTGGTGCTGTCTGTAAGGACCAACACAGTCTTGCCCTGTAGGTGTTCCTGGAAGGCTTTTAGCGCCTTGAACACAGCTAGTAGCTCCAGTAGATTTATGTGCTTGGATGCTACGTTCGGAGTCCACACTCCGTGAGCAGTCTGATGGGATAGGTGAGCCCCCCATCCTGTGAGGGATGCGTCTGTGGTTAGAGTGGCTTCCGCCACGGGTGTGGCAAAGGGTTTCCCTCTTTCCAGGTTTTCCTTTGTCCACCACCGTAGCGAGAGAACCAAGGCCTGCGAGACCACCACTAGATCGTCCCATAGTCCGCTGGCCTGACACCACTGGCTGTTGAGCCACTCTTGCATAGGGCGCAGGCGCGCGTGAGGTACCAAATAAATACACAACGCCATCATGCCTAGCAAGCGCATTGCTTTGCGTACCGTCACCTCTCGACCGGTCACATATTGAGGGATCTGAAACAGCATGTTTTGGACCCTCTCGTTGGAGGGGAAGACGAGGCCGTCCTTTGTTTGAATTAGAGCCCCTAGGAATGGTTCGACTTGGCTGGGGTCTAGGCTGGACTTCTTTTCGTTGATGGAGAAGCCCAACTGGAACAAAAGGTCTACAGTCTTTTGGGTATTGGAGAAGCACGTTTCGTAAGAATCCCCTGTTATGAGCCAGTCGTCGAGGTAAGGGTAAACTGGGATGGACAACCTGCGCAGGTGGGCCGCTGCCACTGCCAGTACCTTCGTGAATACCCTTGGTGCTGATGCTATGCCGAAGCGTAGCACTCTGAACTGGTAGTGTTTGCCCTCTATCATGAACCGGAGGTATCTTCTGTGCGCTGGCAACATTAAAATATGAAAGTATGCATCTTTCATGTCCAATGTTGTCATGTAATCTCCCTGTGATAGCAGTGGGATCACTTCCTTTAAGGTCACCATACGAAACTTCTGGAGTTTGAAGTTCGCTGGGCGCAGATACAGGGTGCATGGTTAGATCCTTTTTGGGTACAAGGAAGTACACTGAATAAATACCTTCCGTTACCTGAGATAGAGGCACGACCTCTATGGCTCCTTTTTCCAGCAGTTGTTGAACTTCTTGGAGAAGGATGGCAAGGTGTTCCGGTGTCATGCGTCGTCCCCTCAGGGGGTCTGTATGTTGGGGAACTGTTGAATTCAATGCAGTATCCGTTGGCTACGGTGGAAAGTACCCAGCGGTCTGACGTTATTCCCTCCCATGCTGGAAGAAAGGATGTTATCCGGCCCCCGGCCAGTGTTGCATGGGAGGGGACGCAAATCTTCGCGTCACTTGGTGTTGTTGGGAGCCTCTGGGGGTGGACCCCCGACCTCTCCCTTTGCCCCGGCGCTGGCCTCTTTGGCTGTACTGTCCACTATTGGTCTGGTAATTGGTGGCAGGGTACTGTTGCTGCTGATTCTGCTGTTGGCCACGAAAAAAGCGTTTGTTGCCATAGCCGCGTCTGGTAGTGGGCTTAGAGATCTGGTCAAGAGTTTTGATAGTATCAAACTCTTTTTTAGCCATCTGCAGAGCCTCATCCACCGCTTTCCCGAAGAGGCTTGAGTCTTCAACTGGTTTATTTATTAAAGACGCCTGTGTCTCCGGTTTGAACCCCGAGTTGCGCAGCCATACATGGCGTTTTAGGAGTATTCCCTGAACCAGGGAACGTCCCGCTGTCTCTGCCGCATCCAGAGAGTTCTTTACAATACTCTGGTTGACCTGGGTTCCTTCGCCAATAGTTGATAGCAGGCGTGTACGTAGTGGTTCCGGCGCTTCTTCGGCGTCTTTGCGCAGTTTGGCCCACTGCGCGTCCGCGTAGCTAGCTAGCAAAGAATTGTTGTTCGCAATTCTTGCCGAAAAGGCAGCCGAGGATGTGACTCTCTTTGCAAGGGCATATAACCTCTTGCCCTCCTCGTCAGATGGTGCCTCGCTGGTGGACAGCGGCACTCCTGCCCTCTTCCTTGTATTAGTTACTACAAGGGAATCCGGAATGAAATGTCCCCTGATGAACAGCGGGTCTGAGGGTGAAGGAGTGAAAAGTTTTTCAATTCTTGGATTAACTCCTCCGATTAGTGCGGGTGTGGATAGCGAGGGGATGATTCTTCTCTTCACTGAAGCGAGGAGGGGAATGGTCTGGCTGACTGGGGGTTTCTCCTTAATTACTCTTTCCACAAAGTCTATTTCAGGAGAGATCTCCCCAGTGTCCAGTTCGAAATGTGCTGCTGCTCTGCGCAACAGGGCATTGAATGTGGGCTGATCGTCAACGGGAGACGTGTTTCTAACAGGTGAATTGTCAGGAGGATTTAGGTTCAGGACATCAGTGTCCGAATATACTGATGGGGATTGCCAGGGACGAGAAGGTCCTTCTGGATTTTCTCCGAAGCCTTCTCCTACCATGTCTGAGCTGTCCTCCAGACCTTCCTCCTGGTTCTGTCCCTCTTCATCGTCCACAAATTCATCCTCCTCCTCCAAGTATTGTTCCTCACCAGTGAGGTCATACACATTATGGAAGTCTGAGGCTGTGTCCTGCTGGGGATTGACTAGTCTCGGATATTTGGCCCTGGGGTCCTCCTGAGGCCCTTCTCTTGGGAGTGGGAGGGTTCTGGGTCTTCATAAACCTATCCATGCAGAGGTGGAGCCTTTCCATGGTTTCATGGGGTACCCCTGAGCGGTCTAGCAGTGGAAAATTAGTGTCATCTAGCTGAAAACGGCTCGACCTCTCCCATAACGTCGAAGAAAGTGTCCCGTCGCCTTCCGAAAAGCCTTCCGGTGTGCTGGGGGTCCCCCCCCGCCCCCGACTGAAGGGGGTAGTCCCTGTCTTTCTTTGGGCTTTTTCGGCGTGTCTTTCCGACCTCTGCGTAGCGCTCGACGTGTCCTTCGGCGTACGCTTCTGGGCGTCGGCTACAACGATCCTCGACAAGCTCTCTGCGACTCGTTTGTCAGCGGAGGGCTGTGCTTTCGACGTTACGGGTGTCGATCGTTCTACGGCGGCGTGCGCTCTCTGCTGGTGCGCGCCGGCCGATGGTTTGGGGGCGGCACCCACATTTGCCGAAAGCCCAATCGCTGGTCGCGGCTGCGAGAGGGGCTTCGAACCTGAACGGTCCGAGGAGGCCGCCGGTGGAACCTGCGTCTCCTTGGGCGCTGATGCTTTCTTCCTCTTCGACAAAGAAGAGCTATGGGTTGTGTGCTTATGTGTGGTATCGTGTGCGTCAGTGTCGCCGGGGTGTTCATCCCCATAAGCAGGGCGTGAGCCGAGCCCGTCGGGGCCGGGGACAGACGACGAAGAGCGCGAGCGCTCTTTAGAGGGGTGTACGACCTCCGTAGCGGAGGTCGTGTTATCACGTTCCTCGTCACTGTCGGTGGTAGCAGCGGCGGGTGAAGGACCGGCCTTCGACATAGCGTAGGCCGCCCACCTCTTGACCCTACGGTCTTTTAGAGTCTTTGGCTTCAGAAGCCGACAAGCCGTGCAACCCTCCTCCTTGTGATCGAGGGGCAAGCAGCGGTTACACCGTAAATGCTTGTCCTTCCAAGTAAACTTGCCCTTGCAAAGTGGGCAAAACCTAAAGGGTGTCCTCTCCATAGCCGAGGCAATAAATCGTGATAACGACCCCAAGGGAAAGGAAGGGGAAAAGGAAAGGCATTCTCAGAAAAGAACCAGAGATGTCCCACGACCCCACTCTGCCTACTGTATTTGGCCTGCGAGGCCAGGCCGTGTGTTCGGCAACGCCGAAGGATCTCCTCCGCTCGTCCCCTCCGTCGAAGATCTTGCTCGGCGGAGACAGCTTCACAACTGCGTCAAGGGAGGGATCGATATGTTATATATTAACTAGGAAAACGACCAAAGGTCGAGGAGATGGAATCTGCAATGTCTCTCGAGGAGCTCCGCGTAAAGGCGACCAGTAGCTGGGCGGAAAAAAACAATCTGAGGGACCTCAACGCGTGAGGGATTGTGGGTACAACGCACGTCACTATAGGGATAGTATTTCAGACACGCCTTGTCGACATCCCTTTTCGACTACGAAAAACAAAATGCAATACTCCGCAGTGACCACTGGATGTCGGACCTATGCACAGCATGTGATTCTAAGCAGATTAACAAACATCAGAAATTATATTATCTTTAAGGCCGGCGCTCCAGGATTGGCGGGAGTCCATGTGGTGCCGGCGTGATGTTTGTAGGTCAGCTGAACTCATCAGGGTGGAGCTTTGGACGGTTGATCGATACATCTTTGACTATGCTAACATTTGCCCTTGTGGCCTCATACACTCATTCATTGTTAGATGTAATTCATAATGCCACAGGTATCCTATGAACCGTTATTCTAACAACACAGGAGACATAACACTTAGCTCTGGGTGCGAGTCGGTCATTATTCTAAAGATTATTATACACAGGGCGAGCAATAGGTGAGCAGCTTTCACGGGTTCAGGAGGCTTATCAGGGGGCACGTTACAGGGATACATCCATCTTTTTCCTCCGTTAGATCTAGCGGGGGAACATCTTTATAGTATGTTAGTACAAGAATAAATATATGGCCACCGTGGTCAGTCAGGATCGGGGTGACCTGGGATACTATCCAGTCAGAGGGCACATGGCCATTGCATCAAAAAGGTGGTGGGATGAGGAGTCCAGGGGTCCAGGAGAGGGGGGGGGGGCGCAACACCTAGTGCTGGCTCAGGGGGAGTGTGAGGGGTTACACTAATAGCATCAAATCATCAGTAGAACCAAGGCTTTACATCTCAGCCCAGCCAGAACAGGGAGAAAGGTGGGGGCTCGGCACGTAACGCTGCAGAAGAGGGGAGAGAAGGCCCTGTAGCTTGTTGTGCCATATATCGTGCATTTTGCTGGGAGTACACATGAATAATACGAATGAGGTAGCAAATAGGTTAGAGCATGTATAGGTACATTAAGAGGTGTGCAAAGCTTTACTTGCAATATGGGGTACATGATTCCAATGCTTGGGGGGTTATACAAATGAAAAGAAAGACACTCGATATGCAATTGCCATACATCATAATAAACCATACATACTGAGATACTACTTGAATATGTTGAGTTGTACATATTTAGAAAATCATTGATACCATACATTGCTTTGTGTAGTTTTTAACAACCAATATTACTTGCTCGGCGGTGAGAGGAGTAAACATACAATTCATGGCTGCTCTGTGTGCAGTCGGGGATGGGTGAGGGTTGCCTTATTTCATTATATACAATAAATCTCGTGGCATGAATTTATAGTCCCTTCAAAGGGATTAGCTGCATGGGTGAAACAAGGTGGCACACAGGCTTGGCATACATGTCTGGCACTTAAAACGGGGAACAGGGCCGGGGGTTATCCACAGCATGTGTCGTAAATGTGGGGTCTGCGAGGGGGCAGGACTAGCTTGTTTTTCTCAAACCTCGGCCCGGTCATCTGCAGGTCAATGATGTACTGCGGAAGGTGGAAGATAGTGTTTGCCATGTAACTTGTTTGCGCCTATTCTCCCATGGGAACAGGCCTGCATCTGGGCCACCGAGAGGTGGAGGGTGAGGGAAGTATCTTACTCGCTGTGCCCGGTCAGGAGGGAAGAGCTGCTGCCCTGCAGGCTGCTCGTTTCAGTGAGGCCCATGTTATGTTTTAAAATGGAGTCTAGAAGTGTCACAAAATGGAGTATGGTACCATCCTACCATATGAGAATTGCAGCCACATGTGTTGGCATGCAGTCATCCCGCATCCCTGGCCACAGGCGCAAGGGTGGCTGCTGGACGAGGCAGTCTGAATGCATGGTGAGAATGGAGGGGAGGGGGGCAATGAAGAACTTTCCTCATATACAAAAGGTAAACCCATGACAAGGTTCAAAATTGCTAGGAGCTATTGAGCTCCTGATATAGCCTAGAAGAGCCTGGTTAACTTGAAATCAACAGTTACCAGGAGCTGCTTTTGGCTCCCCAGGTAGCATGCTGCCTTGCACATGGGAAAGTTAATAAAGAACAATCATGGCATATCTAGGACACTTTTAAACCTAATGGATCGTACATATTGGGCAAAACGTTAAATTTGCATCTCATGGGGAACGCTGTGTACTCACTCCTGGTTCCCCAGCGGTAGCTCCTGCCTACTGGGTGATGCCTGAAACCCAGGAGCTGTTTCAGCTCCTGCTAGTCAAACCTGAATTTCATACCCTGCCATGACAATATTGCTGTTCAATAGTAAGCCAGTCAGGTGCTTCGGGGGTAGTAGTTTCTCTTGCAATAAATCAGAGACAAACTTTCTCCAGAGCCTTGCTTAGAGTACAGCAATATTCTCTGCCACAAAACCTGCTGCAGCCCCAGGTGGGAATTTAGACCACGTGTGGGGTGGCAGTAAGGCTCTGGCATGCACGGTATGACAAATCATGACAGTTAGCACAGTGACGAATCTGAAAGCTTTGTCCCCCTCCACCCCCCCCCCTTTGAGGCTAGGGAGGTGATCCCTCTCAGCAAAACCTCAATGGAGGTGTGGAAAGCGGCAACTCACTGGGAGTGACTGCCCGCAAGGGAACAAGGACTCTCATTCCCATGGGGAACTCCCTACAACTAAAACAGTATCCGCATACATAGGAATCCGAGAAAGTGATGTTTCATTAAGCTGTGGGACAATACTGAAAGTGCCTTTGGATGTTTGGCTCAAGACAATGCTGATCTCTCTGGGGGCTTGACAGCTGAACATAATCAACGTGTCCTTTTTGGTCATGGAGCGAGAAAAGGTACGATCCCCTATGCAGAGGTGAGCCACTGAAGTGGGCACGTCACTGCGAGGCGGAGCCGGCTGTGGCAGAGAGCGCAGGAGAATGAGAGGGATGCCGCTGACCAGGCAAAGAGCCGTGCAGAGTCGGCGAAGCCAAGGCCGGGCAGAGTTGGCCTGATCTGGTGGCGTGACCACGCAGAGGGCGAGGTGGGCCCGATGCCCGGGAAACTACAGCAAACTCAGAACATGAGGAAAGAATCTGCTCGCAATAAATGAGCAGAGAAATAATTAGACAAGCAGACTACAAAACTTGCTCGTGTCCAGACAAGAACTCCAAAAAGCCATGGAGAACGGCACGATTATCGAACAGACGCCACCACACTGGAGCAGACCCTGCAAAAAATAAAGGTACCCGGGATGCTCAAAGTGCAGGGGGGTGGAGATACCAGCAGTTTATCCCCCGTCCCCACCATTAAGCAGGGGAGAGAGGTGCAGACCAGGACTGCATGGGCCGCAACAGGAGAGCAGCGCCCCGCGTGGTGGGATATTTGGTGCGCATAGGGGAGGCTGGGACTAACATGGTCCTCCCTCCCATTGGGGACTTGCTGCAACCCAGACCGGGATCCCCTCAGACTGCCCCTACCAAGGACAAGAGGTGCAGTAGGTGTATGTAGCATGGCGGAACCCTACAGGAACACATTGTGATGGGTTTGTGATCAGCCCTTTGCCAGGGAGACACGGCCAGGGAGGCAGGTGGCCTAAAGAGGAGCAGAAAAACACCCAAGCCCATCTGGTGGGGCTGATGTGGACAGTGGAGACGCAGGCCAGCTCCAGCTGGTGGAGGGCGTACGTGGGGGCCAGCCAGAAGTGAAGAAGCAGGTAGTGGTGACCACTCGCAGCAGGATGGCGAGTTCGGGTCGGAGGTGTGTGCGCGCCAATCCCCACCCCCCCCAAACCACAAACTAGGACACGCCAGCAACACCCCCCAACAGAAGAAGATATTCCCTCCCTTAAGGAGGAGAGGGGGGTGAGGGCCCACCCCACCACAGCAGCTCAGCCCACCGAGGATTGGCCCCAGAGGAGGCAAGGGGTCAGACAGAGGCTCCCTCCTGATCGGGGTGCGGAACCCAGAGGGCCCCGGGCGTCAAGCTCCGATTCTGCTAGTCCAGAGACAAAGGACACCCACCCGGGCGCCATGGGCCCCTCCTACTCCCCCCTCCCCCGACCGACATATTGAAAGATGTTTAAGCAGACCCTAGTGTTAGATTTTGGGGTCCCGAGCCTGTAACAACGGACCAAGGTCATACAGGGTACCCCGGGATCCAGCAGCACTGGCGTGGCGAGGGTTTGCGCCGCATGGACGCAAAGAAGAAGCTGGTCTCCTTTGAATGCACTCCACAAGCCCCATAAAGGAGAGCGCCTGACCAGGGCCATGGGTAAACGATGGGAGACGACGCTAGCACCACCAAAAAGGATGTGGCAGCCCTCCTGGAAGTGATTAGAAATATGAGGGCGGACAAGATCACCCACAGAATTGATAAGATGGAGGAAATATTGGAGGAGGTGGAACATAACCAGTCCTCCTTCGACAAGGAGACCCAAACAGATGTGCGACTAACGAAGGTAGAGAAACGAGATGAGAAAATCCTCCTGAAGATGGACGATTTAGAAAAACCGAGAGAGACAATAACCTTCGGTTATTTGGGGTGCCGGAGAAAGAGCGGGAGACCGAGAAAGACTTGCGTAGTGCCTTCTTCGCCATCACCACTCACCATCGACGAAATCAAGACAGAGCGGATATACAGGGCCGGGGGAGCGGCGGGTGGCCCCAGATCGGTGCTGGTTCGCTTTCACAACTATAGCGATAAGAATCCAAATTCTGGAACAGGCAAGAAAGAAGGGCTGTGTAATGACAGTCTTTCAGGACCTATCTTGCCTGACCCTCTCGAGGAGAAGGATCTGCACCCCCACCCCCCTCACCTGGCGGCTGAGCGAAGAGGGAATCCGATACAGGTGGGGGTTCCCCGTTTTCCATATCGTTTGAAGGAGAGGGGAGAAAATACAGACTTACCTCAGAGCAGGAGATCAAGAGCGCCATGAGCGAATTGATGGGAGAAGGAGACCCCCACACCTACAGGGAACGGAAGCCGGACGGAGGTCAGTGGCAAACGCAAGGAGAAGGCGAATTGCGGGCACACAGAAGTTGAACACTCCCCCAGAAGATGGGACCCGCGGCAGCAGGAGATGGCAAGCGGCCTTCGGGTGGTCGAGCAATCACGGTTGAGTGTCCCAAAGAACCCGGACCTCGGGGGCGGGGTAACTCTTTCTGTCCCTGCCTAAGGGTGGGGGCACCATGTGTTAAGGGTTTTTTTGTTGAGGGGGGCAATTGGAATCATGGGTCAGTTAGATAAGAGGTGGTTCGGCGGAGTGTTCAGGAACCTTAAGGGGAAATTGATGTGAATTTGAGTTAAGTAGGGGCGCTCAAGAATACAAGGGGTGGAAAGAAGGGGCCCTCCCCAGTAGGGGGACCCCGCAGGTGGTTTGGTTTCCACCCGGTGATGGCAACAGGGCGGAGCAGAGTACCGGAAAGGGGGGGGGGGCCCAACTGGTAAACAGGGTTTTGGCAGCAGAGTTCATCGGTTCAGGCGGATATATGGAGGTCCCGGAGGCGTAGTGCAGGGCACCCCGTACAGGGATAACATGAGCACATCCGGCCGAAAATAGATCGGGGGGGGATTGGATGACTGCCTACGGATTGGCACCCTGAACGTGAAAGGTTTAAACTCACCTACCAAGAGATCAATGGTGGCAAGGGAATTTCGGAGGGTGGAGTTGGATGTTATGTTCCTCCAGAAAACCAAGTACTCCAAGGGGGAGGAAAGGAGGGTCCCCTGTGGGCGGGTTGGCTGAGAGTGTTGGGGCTCCGCCCCCCTGAGAAGGGCGGGGTGGGGATTCTGGTACAGAAGGGACTGAGGATGGGGGTCACCAAGATCTGGTCAGACGTAAATGGGAGAGCATTATTAGTGTCAGGGGACATTAGAAACACGAGGTTCACGTTTGCGACTGTATGCACCTAATCAGGGGCAGTTACGGTAAGATATAATGGCTAAAATCCTGGTGGAGAGCTCGGGGCACCTGATCACAGGGTGGGGGGTCTCAATATATGGGCTGACCCGGTCATGGATAGGCTATGCCTGGGGGTGAGGGAGACACCAGGCCCCGGACACCGTGAGTTTTATTCCCACCTCATGGGACCTATACGAGGATTGACTACTTATATATCTCGTGATACATGTGGGAGGAGGCGCAGGGCTTGGATATTATCCTGATCTCGTGGTCCAACCACGATATGGTGACAGCTGATACGTGGGTGGGTATTTCTCCCAAAGGGCCAAAATAGAGATCCAATGACTCGCTTTGGAAAGACCCAGTGTTCTTCTCAGAAATGAAAAAGGAAATAGATGAATACTTTAAGGTTAATGATGATGGGGAGGTAAATATTCAGATGGTGTGGGAGGCTGGGAAGGTTACGTGGAGAGGTATCCTAATTCAGGAAGGTGCCCGCAAAAAGAGGGAAAGGGCAGTAGTTGAGAGGAGACTGAGGAAGGAGATAAGATGTCTGGATGAAGGCCCATAACCCTTCCGGACCCGGGAGGAGAACATACAAGAGGCGAGGGGTAAGAGGGAGGAATTGAGATTCTTAGAAGAGGGGAAGATCACCCGTAGCCTACTCTTCCTGAAACAAAAGTTCTATGAGAAAGAGGATAAGGCAGACTCCCTACTAGCCGCGTGGCTGAGAGGTCAGCGCGCAGAGAGGCGAGTTGCGGAAATAAGGGGACATGACGGGGTTGCAGATGTAACAGGGGAGGGAATTCCGGAGGCCTTCGCAGTCTTCTACCAGAAATTGTACACCTCAAGAGGTTTCCCCTTGATGTACAGGAGACTGACGCCTATCTGGAGGCCATTAACTTGTCCAAACTCTCCAAGGAGGATTCCACAGTCTTTGACACCCCCATAACGGAGGAGTTAGTTAAAAAGGCAGTGGCAAGGTTAGCAGTGGGGAAGGCACTAGGATGGGTTCACTGCTGGGTTCTATAAAGCCTTTCTCCCAGTCTTACTTCCTTTCTTAACCAAGTTGTTTAACTATATACTAGACACGGCAGGGCAACAAAATCATTTTCCCGCACCTTGATCACAGTGATTCCCAAGGAGGGTAGAGATCACAGAACTGTGGCGCATATCGGCCAATCTCGCTCTTTAATACGGATGCCAAGTTGTACACTAGCGTGTTAGCCACGAGACTGGAAGGGTATATGCAGAGTTTGATCCACTCGGACCAAGTGGGGTTCATTATGGGGAGACAGGGCACGGACACGATGAGGAAGACGTTACATCTCATACACATATCCCAGGATGCGGGTGGGGACCGGTCACTTTCAATAGATGCCGAAAAGGCCTTTGATCGAGAGGATTGGGTTTTCTCAGGGCTGTCTTAGTTAAGTTCGGAATAGGGGATAGGCTTCTTTGCGGGATCTTGGCGGTGTATACAGCCCCCAAGGCCTCGGTAATGGTGAATTGGGGGTGGGGGGGGGTTGGTTTGTTGGTGGTTCGGGAGTGGAACTAGGCAGGGCTGCCCCTTCTCTCCCACACTGTACGCCTTGTCGATAGAACCCCTTGCCCAGCGGATTTGGGACGACTCAGGGCTGATGGGCATCAAATTGGAGATGTGGAATACAAGATCACCTTACATGCAGACAATGTGTTGCTTCACTTGAGCGAACCTCCGATTCAGTGCCGACGGCTCTTCGACTGATTGAGCAGTATGGCACTATGGCCAGGCTGAAGATTAACAATGAGAAGCCAAGTTCTTTCCCCTGAACAGAGGCAGGGAAATTGAGATGTTCTCCCCACTTTGTCTGGAGGTTAATGTGGCATCTAGGTGTTAATCTTACTACAGACATGGAGAGCTTATTTGACGCAAATTTCCCCCTGCTGCAGCTGAAAATACAGGTGGATCTAGAAAAATGTTAAAGACTTACAATGTTGTGGTTGGGCCGTCTGAACGCACTGAAAATGGTGGTCCTTGCGAGGGTATTACACTTATTTCAAATGCTCCCGATACGAATACCGGAGGGGTTCTTTAGGGAGGTGCAGGGGGCGCAGGTTCCTAGGCAAAGGGAAGAGGGCCAGAATCGTGAGGTCTACTCTTACATTACCAATGGAGAAGGAGGAAGGGGGTTCCAGACGTGCGGCTCTACTATAAGGCAGTCCAGCTTAGAATTTTGATTCCCCACCTGAGGTCCCAGACGGATCAATGGGTGGCAATGGCCACGGTTGGAAAATGACTGGGTATCCAGGAACAAACTGCCACAGAGAATACGGGATCACCCCATCCTGGGAACTATATGGGAGGTCTGGGGACAGGTGGGGGGGGGGGGGGGGGGAGGGGTATGAAGGGGATTACTACTTGGCCATCGCCCCTTGGGTTCCGGGAATTATAGACTCCATACCCAACCCAGGAAGGTTCCAGGGTTGGATTGAGGTGGGTTTAGAGAGAATAGGGCAGCTCTTCAGGGCGTGGGGGCACTTTTATCACAATAGCGGACCTGGAGGAGGCCCTGGGCATGGGCAGACTCCCCGAGTTGTAGTCCGCGGTTGACGGGGAAATCGGACGAGCAAGGGAGCCTTTTTTGAAGCCAGTGCGCCCGCAGACTCAAGCAGAGCGGAAGATGGCCAGAAAGGAGCGTAATGCCAGAAAGGAGCGTAATGAAGCCGCAGCCAGTCACCGCCATGGATACGGACGTGGACTCAGACCAAAGCAGTCACCGCTTGAGAAGTAGTAAAAATCCAGATCATACGTTCTCGCAAAATGAAGATATGAATAACATTCCTGCCGCGGAGAAGCTGGTGCTGGAGCAATCTATGCAGGAAAGGCAAGAAGTCCTGGGGAGTGAGGAGGCACGAGAGATCAATCAGGAGGCCAGTCGAATACCTCTCCTCGACGCAAGCAGAGACCCGCCTACCGCCGATGAGGCGAGCGAGGTGCTGGCGGGGGCAGTCGGCCTCCGCAAGACCCTGTGCGGGTGACATGCACCGAAGGAGGGTATCGGTGGGACCCATCGGAAGCTTCTATCGATGGGCGGAGCCAGTACGCACCTGGAGGAGCTTGAGCAGGAATCAAGGGCGGAGCAGCTGGGTGCTCAGCTGCTTGGCTCAAGCAAAGAGGGCATAGCAGAGCTGTCACACGGACACAATCAAGAATCAGAGAGAGGACCCCACGCTCGATGATGAACCCGACCTGGAAAGAGAGAACAGCGGTGGGGTGAAAACACGCCCCATAACTATGGACAAACCCCTTTTACAGCCGGAAGTCACCCATAAGAAAATAAATATAACTAATGGCGCATCTGGAACCTAGTGTACCTCAACAAAGTCAGGACACAACGAGTCCGAGGCACAGTTGTAAAGCCAAATGTGTAGACCATATTATAGCCATCCAAGATAGTGAGGATGACACAGAAAGCAACGTGGAAGGTGGCAGTGAAGAGGAAACTCAGGACGTAGACCCGGAGGCAAATCAGACTTTACTGAAAGTGAAAAACGCGAAAAATGACAAAAAAAAAACAAGCAGCAATCAAGAAGGCAAGCAACAAATGCCTACACTAAACTGAGCAGGAAAAAACAAGAAACCAGCGAGCGTAAACCAATTAAGGGGAAAACAGCAAGTAATCAAACTAAAAAACACAAAAGAAGCAGAGGCACTGAAAAACTCCCACCGAACCTCCTGTTGTCATGCCCCTTAAAAGCATTTTTCATTAAACATCAAAACTAGACACAGACACGGAATTATCAGACGCAGAGATGTTAGAAGCAGTTCAAGATACCCCACCAACATTGGAAAACTGAGGCGGAGCCGAGGCCTGAACCAAAACCACTGGCAGAAGATATACGTCCTGTTGCCACACCGCCTATCAGAACACCAAGTTCAAGCCAAATACATAGTGGGAATAACTTGCCGCCTATTCACTCCATCAAGCAACCAGATAAGACGCAATTAGGTCCCATGAGTGAAGCACTAATGAACACAAATCAACAACGTGAAGTGTCGCGGCAGGTGGAAGGCAGTATAGAGATGCCCGTGTCGATCAACACAATGGAGGAAAAACTCAAAGAGACCAATTCTCAAGAGATCAAGTTCCTCCTGTAAGTCAGGAAAAAAATAAATAAATATATATCACACCAAGGCACAACGAGAAAGAGAGAACATAGCCACGCCTGGACGAAAGCCCACTTGAATTCAGGGCAGAAACCAGCAACCACTGCCAAAAAAAGCGAATGGCGCAGTATAAACCATGACGGTCAAGGAAACAAGAGACTGTCAGCAGGCATCCACCCAGACCTAGAACAAGAAGCAAACATTTCAGCGGACAGAATCACCACGGATGCCAAGGAGACCAGCAAAAATCCAGTCGTCACCGAAGAACAGACGTTCAAGTGAAATCTTCATAACGACCCAAAAAGATTCACCTAATAAAAAAGGACATGTTAACGATCATGTCTGCTATGACTATTGCTTTAGCTCCATTCTGTAAACTCTACGAGTCAATAAAAGAGGAGGTTCATGACAACACCTCGGTCGTTACCAACATGTTCACGAAAATGACCTTCATAGAGGGCTATATAACAGCAGTAGTGGAAAGAAACAGCAACCATCAAAAAGACTGGGGGGAAAAAAAAATAGAATCCCTTGAAAAAAGGGTAGAAATCATGCAAGCGGAGAACAGAAAACAGACTGAATCAGCGGAAAACAAACAGTCTGGGTCAGGTCAGTGAAGGGGGGGACCGTCTCAGGTCAACTTCTAAAGCTAAAAGGAAAGACCGGAGAAAAATGTATAGTAAGTACGCCACCACCTGAGCTAAAGAGAGGGATTCAATCGCCAACAATAAGAAAACCAGTGGTTCTAAAGTTAGCAGCCCAAGAGGAGGCAGCTACAAAGACTCGAAAATATAGTAACACCGTTCTAGACCCGAAGAAGGGGGGGGCAAAAACCCATCGTCAAGAAGAAGAGCCGGCTGAAATCAAGCGATCGCACCATAAGGCTAGAGAACCATCAGGATCGCCAAGATCAGTTGATGAATTTATGACCAACTCAGACCCGATGAATCTTTCCCAACATTGGGAAAATTAGTCAAGTGAAGCCGACCAAGTGGAGTGTACAACGGAGGAGGATGGACCAATACGGAAATTCGCATTCGGCCACAGAAGAACAGGCATCCCTCAAAAGAAACATCAGAGGGCCAGAACCACAGAAACAAAGTAACCTCGCCAGGACCCAAGAGAGAAACTCTCCCAACCAACGAAACAAAAACGTAACTCAAGTGAGGATTTTGACAACAATGGCACGAAAAGAAAAAGAAGCCTCTCCACCTCATTTACCCACAGGTCATCAAAAAAAGAGTATTGGCAGCAAAGGAAAAGTATCAAAGAAGATGAAGAGGTACGCATATTTAAGATAGAATAAAAAAAAATGGAAGGCTATATGATTTTGAACAGAAAAACGGTTCTCAATAACGAGCAAAATGGTGCATTAAGAAGAATCAAAACAGAAGACATCAAACTCGCTGAACCTCATCATAGAGGGAACATAGCTAAAGCATACCTCCATGTCAAGTCCGTTGGTATTAAACAAATAAGTACAACATCTTACAGGGAAATGGAGCACCTGGGCTTCGTTTTGACAGAAATAAAAAATTGGAGGACAAGAGAAGAAAAGGTCTCAAAAGAAAGGAGCAGAACATCGCACTCAGAGCTACACATCCAAAACAGAGGGGCTATAATCGGAACTATCAGATAGGGAAACGCTGACAGAACATGAAAACCACTCGGCAAACCAGTATACTCTACAAGAAGATCAACGACAGCGGTATCGAAGGGCCAGTGAGGACGACGAAAGAATGAGGTCACAGGAAGATCAGAAAAGACAAAACAGTAGACAACGCCCAAGGACGGGGACCTGAGGAGAGGAGCATCAAAAGCAGTCCCCACTTATGAACTCGCAATTAGAGGCAAACAATAAAACCAGGGGTAGCAAGTCAGCTATAACGAGAGAGACGACGACAGTAAAGGGTCCGTGGGCATGGCTAAAAACAGCCCTGAATCCGAAAACTGAAAAATAGCAACGACCACCGACCTCAGTTTCCCAGCCCAAAGGAACATCAAAAGCGGCGGAATTCACCCCAATGGAAACATACACCCTGGAATTGTGGAATATAAGAGGTCACTCACACCTTTAGGAGATGTGGACCTGGGCCTACATGATATACTTTGTCTACAAGAGACATGGTTGGCTGACAAACAATCGTAGATGGTTTTATGGTGGAAATATCGCCAGCTACTAAGGACCTATTAGGTCGTCCATCGTCGGGTTTGTTGACGGCTATCAGAATAGATACAGGATTAACCGTACCTAGAAAACTGAAGGAATCATACGAGATGCTGGTTACTGTGACAACATGGACCCGCCAAATTTCAGATCTAGTCCCGAAACATGTCACTCAGCTAGCAATAATAAATACATACTGGAATCCTCAACGCATAACTAAAGCTTTCTGTACGAAAATGGGAGAAACAAACAATAGACCAGATATACGCTAAATTCGACAAGATGGATATCATCGTATTTGGCGACTTCAACGCAAACTTGGACGATGACAAGGATACTAGGTTAAAAGAAGCCTCAGTTGAATGAGGAAAGGCCTGGAATACCGTCACCAAATCAAGAAATCTAGATAACATCGCCTTCCCAGAGCAAAAATCCATAGCAACTTGGGAACGTTTGAATGCAAAAGCAACTCTAGATATTTTTGTCAGTCAAGGACTAATACCGATCATTCACCTCTTCAAAGTCCGAAGAACCACGCATAGTGACCGCAATCTGCTGTACTGTGCATGGCAAGGAAAGCGCCCACTCAAACAGAGCTGCAAATTCAACATTGAAGTGAATAACCAGCAATCACGGCTCTGTCTAACAGAAGCAGACGTTAGGAAAATCAAAGCGAAATACGAGAAGTCTGGAGGACCAAACGTCCATAGTGACGGCGAAGACAGACCGAATTATCTGCCACTATTATTAGCATACAGAATACCAGTGACAGGTCAGAAAAACAAGGTGGTGCAACCCAAACATGTATGCGATAAATTGGTGGTGGAGAAAAGGAAAGTGGTGCCAAAACTGAGGAGAATAGCTAGAAAAACGAACTCCAAAAGAAGCCTGGGAAGGATGGCAAATTGAAGCAAAGGCCTATAACAGCTGGCTGAAGCAACACAGATTGGCCTTATACCAAAATGACTGAACAAATGCTGAGAAAATGGAGTACAAAAAAAATCTGGACACTTCTGGTCACTAATCAAAACGATGAATAGTTCATCCACCACAGATCTCCAATTCGTTATCAGAACAAAAATGGTCAATTTATGTGGCGACACAATTTGATTTTCCGAAGTCGTCTATAACCATCATAGAGCGGGTATCCCAAAATGGCATGGGTCGACGTATCCAATTCTGACGACATTGAAAAGGCGATACAGAAATTCAAAACTTCGAGAGCCCCAGGCCCGGATGGACTGACGAACCTAGATTTAAACAGTCCCCGAAAGAGTGGTCAGAGATAATTAGCAAAATCTGCGCTCACTGTGGTAAAAGAAAAATGATTCCTGAAACATGGTTGAAAGCGACAATCGTCCCAGTATACAAAAAAGGAAGCAGAGAGGTCCCGGAGAGCTATAGACCTAAAGCTCTCCTGGACATTATAGGTAAAATCTATGCTACAGCCTGCAAGAACATTTCAGAAGTTGGGCCAAAAATGCACCAGCTATGGACAATTTTCAAACTGGATTTCAGAAAAATGGCAGTACCGCCGTAAATATCATGCTGATGAATATCCTGAAGGCCAAGGTGAAAGAAGGAGCACCGAGAGTGTACCTCGCATTCGCGGATCTATCTAAAGCTTTTGGTACAATAGATCGGGAAAAGCTGTGGTCTAAATTGGCCGATTGGAAACGTCCGACTTCGATCCTAGAGCCAATAAAAGCGCTCCATTCCGAAACAAAGATTCAGGTCAAATAAACTACCAATGAATGCTGTCGGAGGAGATACCAGTCAACCGAGGCGTAAAGCAGGGGTGCCCATTAGCCCCGGCACTCATCATTGCCTTCCTAGGAGATTACCAACTCGTGGAATCAAAAATCAGGGCCTTACCACCAAAAATAGGGAAAGCAACTATATCACAACTCCTTTACGCAGACGATGTCATCATAATAGAACAAACCCAAATCGGTACCCAACGGAAATTAGCCAACCTGGCGGGATACATTGATGATAACAATCTTGAAATAAATAAAAATGAAAACAAAAATTGGTCCTAGAGAAAGCAACCAGAAAGACGTCCAAACAGCTGAAGTGGTTCCTCGAAAAAACAAAAATTGAAGTTGTAAATCACTTCAAATACCTAGGAGTGAATATTGACAGCTCAGCTACTGATAAGGTGACGCAAGAGATGCTGTGGGACAAGGTAAAACGGTTAACGGCCCAAACAACATCAGTTGACAACAAATTTGGCAAATTTTCGCTTGTAGCATCCATTAACTAAGGCAAAGGTCGTGCCTTCGCTGATCCACAGCATGAAAGCAACTCTAAGCATACCACAGTCTCTTTGGAACAAACTAGAAGGCCACGTATGGAAATCAGTGCTGGTTTACCCAAGTCTACATTAATGCCTGCAATCAGATGTGAATTGGGTCTACTATCCTTGGCATCTTCGGTAGACCAAAGTTCAATGAGATTGTACAGAAAAATTTTAATGGCAGATACCCTCCCAATATACAACATCATTTCTGAAGAAATCGCAGGTGAAACATGTAAGGCACTTAAAAAATGGGCAGCAAGGCAAAAAGAAATATTGAGCCAGATAGCGTGTTCATAAGATGACCCGAGAGAAAATCCAGAAAGAGTGAAACGAAAATTTGAGGATATGGATTGGATAGCTACTATCGAGAAAGCAACCGCAAATAAACTATTGGCACATCTTACACCAACATTCAACAAGGTCAAAGTTCCTCAGAACTATTGCGCAAAATTCCCGAACAAACGAAGGCGTAACTTGTTCATGAAAGCAAGACTAAATCTGTTGTTGACACATGAAATCCTGGCCATCCGCACCCCCATGACAGACATTGGCTGCTGCTTATGTAAACATCGAGAGCAAGCAGAAACATCTGGTGATGATGTGTCCCAAAACAAAATAGATGCATGTACCTCCAGTCACTCTTACTAAACCCTTGGATGGTTGATTAAGCAGTATGGAACAGATTCATATCAGGAGAGACCACCAGATGGACAGTGGCAATGGTCAAACTAATAGAACTAGCTTTTCATCAGATCAGCCTTTTAACAAGTGAGGGGGCAGCTATATGATCCCTAGTCTGGGGGGAGTTGTTTCTACATCTTCTTCCCTCGGGGTGATCTGGAACAAGTACATCTAAGGAGGTCCAACCGACCACGGCCGGAACGGGAGAACCGTGTTTGCTGCCTGTCCCTCTAGGGGGGCCTCCTAAACCCCAAGATACCAAGACATTAAGCCAGTAATTTACCAAGATATTAAGCCACTTAGACTTCGAGAATGAAAGAAACCAAAAAACTAAGTTGGAACTGTAGACGCTTATAAAAATCCATTTTTTTTATTAAACTCGAGTAAATAAAATAAAATTGAGAAAAAAAAATGTGCAACAAAAAAACAAACCAAGTGGAGCTCAAGAAACCACGACTTCCAGACGGCTCACATAAACTCCCTTAAGAGTCATAGGAAAAGGGGTTATCCATACCCCAGAGAACTAAGTGAAACATTAGGACAGAATACCCAAGGAAGCCAGAGGGACCCAATAAGACAAATGAAGAACCAATTCAAAGGAACACAAATACAATCAATACGGGAACCTAGTGGAGAGAAAACCACCATGTGGCTGAGAGGGATTAAGGCGGCATCCCTCCACATACAACTTGGACATTAGATCTTTTCAGGAACTCGACACTAATTTATAAACGTTGAGAAACTGACAGGATGGTCAAGAACGGTCAAACCATGGAGAATTGTTTTCTACAGATAAGCATTTAATCAGAAACCAGGAGGGATTCCTGGAAGCCCTGAGAGCAGTTGGGGTGAACAAATCTGAATGTAAGATACTCTGTCCAAGTTTTCTATCATACCTTTTCTAAGTGGTGGGGCCAGTCTAGAGGATCGGTTTCTCTAAGTGGTGGGGCCAGTCTAGAGGATCGGTTTCAGACACAGGGCCCTTTTTGTTATTTTGTCTATTGACAAGCACCTTAGTTTACTTTGTTAGGAAGGGAACTCCCCTTTGAACAATAGGGATAGACAGGTAAGTTAAAAATAAAACCTGTTACCATATCCTCTAGTCAGAATCCTCCTCCTGGCTTGCCACAGCACCCAATGTGTACAGGTCTTCGGAAGCCTATCACTTGGCACACATTCAAATATTGATCCCTGGTTTTGGGAAGCACCAACAGTTGGCAGCCATACATTTAATAGAAGTTTGGTTCTTGAAAAGCCATAACAGTTGACACCCATTACCCTAAAAGCAACTCTAGGTTAGCCATGACACCTGGCACCCATTATGTTGAAGATCTACATTACCAAGACAACTGGACCCCTTAGCGTTTAATGGGATCTGGGTAACCGTAAAAAAGTGGTCTCCTAGGGGGTATGCAGTAATAAAATCGTGGCAAAAATGTCACCTTTACTAAAATTCGCGGCAAAAATGCTGTGGTTTGACACGGTAAATGTGTAACACATTATACCATTTAAGGGGAGCAGGGGTGCCCCCGCTTCCCTTAATTGGTATAATGGGTCTGGGGATTGTAGGGGTGACCCCCACATCCTTTACATGTATTGCAGCAACAAAATCACAGCCTTTTTGGCGCAATTGTGTGTAAACTGCCATTTTTGCTGCGATTTTAACACATGGAACCCCTAGTAGCTAGACAAATTTCTAGAGTTAAAACCTAGAACCACTGATAAAACAAGCATTGGCAATGCCAACAGTTTGGGCTTTTGTGTAGGCATGGCAAACAGCCATAGTAGTATTAACTGCCCATCGATGGTAGAAGGTGCAAATACCTGGGCATCTAATATCAGTGCCTGGCAAATGCCTAATACTTGTACGCAAGCCAAAACTGTTGGCTTTGCCAATGCTCGTTTTTAACAGAACTTCGGTGAAGGACACGCAGAGTGCTTATAAATCGAAGGAGACAGAAAAAAAAAAATAAACAAACATTGTGTGCGTTTCCATCAGGTTTTTGGTTTTGAAAATGTGGAATATGCTGCCTGTGATAGAACTGAAGCATTCATTAAAGTTAGCTTGCAAGCTCAATGAGTTCCCATGAAGAGGAGTTTTGGGCAGGGAGAGGTGGGAATTAATTATAATTAGTTATTTATAAAGCGCTTACTACCCAGAGGTTTCCAAGCGCAGGCCTGGGGATCGAACCTGTGTTGCCCTTAGTCATCTTGATTCCAAAGCAAGCGTATTGCCCCTGAGCTAGCCTCCCAAGACTAGCCATAGGGATGGATTAGCATGGCAATGGGTGGGTTCATAACCAAACACCTATACACTCTTTCCCTCCTCAAATGTCATTCCTCTGTGTTCCTCGTCATTTGCCATTCTCCCCATCTGTACTCCAATGCAACAGTTTGGGCTTTATAGGTGTCACAACAACACCTTATAGCCCAAACACACTCCCATGAAAACATCTTTGTATGGGTGTAAACTCTCCCTATCCAGCTACTGAAGAATGGATACTAGGGTTTTCAAGCTTGACATTAAATGAGAAATTAATCTAGTAAAAAGACTAGAATGGCTAACTTACAAAATATTGATTTTCGGATACATGCTGAATGGCGTCAAGCAGTAAATAAATGTTTGACAAATTGAGAAGTTATCAACCCTAATACTAATTGTACTCTCTGTGGCAGTATCACAACCAGGAGTTTTGTCAGGGGAGATCCCGTTTTACAGCCTTTACCTGCTGCACAAGTAGCAAATAATGCAGGCAACCCCCCTTTGCATAAGGCAGGATATAAACCAAATGGAATATGCACAATACAGGTTTTCTGAAATAGCCATAGAAAACAGACCATCAAAATTGGTTTGGGGACAATTTAAGATATCCTGATAATGCTGCCAGACAAAAGAGACCTCATTAATGATATCAAGCGATTATCGGTACAGAGTGAGGAATAACCAGATCAAAGGGAAGGGGATAATTGGACAGGAGTAAATCTGCAGTGGCAACTGATGTACAAGAAGGGAACATGGTAATAGCTACATAATAATTGAAGAGGGGAAAAAATGGTATCTAGAAATAGTAGCACTGTTCATAAAAGAACAAGACGTTTCCAGTAAACATGCATGACGGATCCCAGAAAGATACAGGGACAGTGAACTAAGCAGACTGCATAAGTGAGAACGAAGAGCAGATCAATTGAAACAAGTAGACAGAGAAATGAAACAAGCAGGAAAAAAAAAAAAAAAAAAAAAAGAAAAGGAAAACAAATAAGAGACCCAGGAAGTGCGGAAGGGAAGGGAGATCACAGAGGTACCGAAAAATTAATGCCAAGCCGACTATGGACTGTGGTGCTGTCCCCTTAAGGGAACGCACGCGTGGGCGTGACGTTGCACACAACCGTGTGCACTAATAAAGGAGGCGTTCCAGCTGTGGCATTCGCGACTGGGGAGCCCAAGCAGAGCACTTTGTCTCCGTGTGAGTCTGTGAGGCAGAGGGAGGCCCGGGGCTCAGGGAGCGCTACAGTGGGGGCCAGGGTGTTGAATTCAGGGTCTGGCCATAAATGACTGACACTCCAGTGAACTGTTGAGTTATTTACTTAAGTTCAGGTACATCAAATACAGTTCTTGGAGTCAGGTAAGTAAAAGGGGACATAGGACACCCACCGGCATCCTCTCTCAGGGCTTACATCCTTGCAACTGAGAAACCTGGAACACACTCATAGATAAACATTCTAAGCCCTGCATTCCATCTCAAGAGTCTAGTCACTTGCTCCAGATGCATGCAAAGTTAATCGCAACACATCTTCCCTCCATAGGGACAACAAGAACAGCAGTAAAATATGAGTGACAAGATCAATATTTCATCAAAAAAATGTGTCCAGTAAAGTCCCACCTGAAAAACAAAAGATTAAAGAAAGCATTTCACAATAACCAAAAACAACTCCAAAAGTGTAGACCTTGTCACCACTTCAAAAATCTATTAACATTAATGTCCATCTGTGGAATAAAATGAATAGTCCACCTGTGGAGAGAACATATTAATCTACCTACATGGAACAGCTAATGATGAGCACTGTTATCAAATTAATAACTCTAATGAAGAAATAATCAACTCATAACACTAATATCTCATGTGACTCCCTTCACACCACATCCACTGAAGCTACACATCATACACTTAGATCTAAAAATCCATGCACAGCACCACTCCCTACTCCTGCTACATCACCAGTGAGTAGTTTACATTTGCATTGCCATATATATCACATTGTTTTAGCTGAATTTAAAACCACACTCTTCTTGCAAGAGCTAAACACTATAACGTTGACATTGCACCTGAGTCAACAACCACCATTCCCCACACACATACCATATAGGTCAATTGAGCATTGAACATGGTGACCAAGTAAAGGAAACGCCCCATCAATGTCCAAAATTAAAGCCTGCAGGACCTTTACTGATAATGTGCCTGTGGCAAAATGTAGGGTTAAAGAGCCAGTTCCCAAAAACATGTGTTTTGACACTCATCCAACATCACACTTGTGTCAAAGCAAAAACTAAATAGTGCATCAAATTTTAAGCTTTAAAGTCCACCTGTGGAGAAAACTTGTTAGACACAATATTCATACCAGCAATCATTGTACTGAATACACTGAACCCAGCAACCTCCACCAAACTTCAAAACTAGGAGCCAGCCCCTTCTGTAATGCAGCCACATAACAAAGGTGCTTCCATTGCACCTTTCTCCCATCAACCGCTGCAATGTTCATCTACGCGACTCCCTGACACAGCATTTTCTCATTTAAACTTTAACCAAAGTCACTTCAATTTTCAGCTCCTCACAGCGCCTGTAGCGCTACACTGAGCTCCAATCCACTGCAGCTCCTCACAGCTCCCTGTAGCGCTTCCTTGAGACTCCAGTCGCTGCCATTCCTAACCAATGGACCTCTTGACTTTCCACTGGCACTTTTAAGAAGCTCCCTTGACCTCCTGTCCAATTACTTTTACTCTGCAATGGCGCTTGACAGCCTCTTGCAGCACTTCAGTGCACACTGCAGCATATCACATAGAGGCTCACTTGCCCTTACTAAAGCGCATCTTCACTTCAGCAAAGCGCTATACTTCAGCAAAGCGCCTCTTCACATCTGCAGCGCCTCTTCAGATTTGCAGCACCTCACTGTGCCATACAGCGCCTTGCTGCCTCTGAAGCACCCCTTATGCAGCGACTCTTCACTGCATCTTGCAGCGCCTCACTGTCCTTGCAGCATCACTTCACTGCCCCTGTTCACTGCCTCATGCAGCACCTCGCTGCCTCTGCAGCGCCTCTTCACATCCTGTTGCAGCGCCTCACTGCCCTCGCAGAACCTCTTCACTGCCTCAAGAAGCGATCCTTCACTGCCTCATGCAGCACCTCGCTGCCTCTGCAGCACCTCTTTGCACATAACAGCGCTCCACTGCCTCTGCAGCACCTCACTGCCTTTGCAGCACCTGTTGACAGCCATGGCTGCTCTGATTCCAGTGCCTTCGCAGCGCCACTGCCTGGGCCTTTCTTGCACCACTGCCTCTATAGCACCTCTGTCTGGGCCACGCTTGCCCTCACTGCGCCTGCAGCGCCTCACAGCCATCTAGCGCTCTTACCTGAGAGAGAATCACTTCTCTTAGAGGGGCGGTGGGTGTCTCTCTTTGGTGCTGTCCCCCCAGCACAGCCAGCTTCATCCTCGTCGCCAGTGTTGAATTCAGGGTCTGGCCATAAATGACTCTGACACTCCAGTGAACTGTTGAGTTATTTACTTAAGTTCAGGTACATCAAATACAGTTCTTGGAGTCAGGTAAGTAAAAGGGGACATAGGACACCCACCGGCATCCTCTCTCAGGGCTTACATCCTTGCAACTGAGAAACCTGGAACACACTCATAGATAAACATTCTAAGCCCTGCATTCCATCTCAAGAGTCTAGTCACTTGCTCCAGATGCATGCAAAGTTAATCACAACACAGGGATTCCCCCCACTGCACTACAACATGAACTATTTTGGAATTTGTCTCATCTATCTCCATGAATAAGAAGATGCAAGACGCATAGTCCTCCCTCTACCTCCACGCTGGAGAAGGGGGCATGTGAGGTATCTGAAAGCTGCTAAAGTCTGCTGCTTCAGCCGGCCAGCCACACATCAATGAAAAGGAAAAAAAGCAAGGAACAAGAGCTGCACAGATTTGATAGAATACCACCGTTTTGGGTAACAGTACATGTCCCTTCCCCCTTCTGTCTGTAGCACCAAGATGCCGGATGTGCGAGACTATACAAATGCACATTTTGCTGTTTAATCAAATTGTGCGGAAAACACCTCCTAAAGTGGAAATAAGCGTGTGCTTTGAAAAGTGGCTGCAAATGTGCAACTCCGCCAATCATATCATCGAACCAAACCACACAGGTTTACAGGGTCAGGAACAGAGGCGAATAAGCGGACGAAAACCGCAACAAACCCACTGTGGGAGAAAGGGAGAAGGTAGAAATTTGGAGAACAGCATACCTGGTCCTTGCGTTTCCGAACAGCACTTCCGGGTCAGGGAGACACAAGGTTTAACACATGGCTGACACTTTGCATCATGGGAGTTGTAGTTCCCAGCCCACTAGATAAGGTGCGTATCTATCCTTTTTACGCATCTAATTGTAGCCAATACGGATCATTTCACTTTCTACTGCGTACCGTGTACGCTTTTATTTATTCATTTAAAAAAACATACTTTCCACCACTAGATGGCATTGTAGCATTTCTTTTGTCATTGCCTTTCTTGTGCATGATAATTTCCTACTGAAAGACCACGAGTCCCCTTGCAAATGTGTGACAGTTAAAGAGTAACACAATAAAGCATGCACCCTTTTAAAATGTGGTCATACCATATCGAGAGGGTCACTCTGCTGCTGGTGAGTGCCAGAACTCATGTCCAGTCTGGGCTGCGGATAGTATACCTGCCAGCAGAGAGGTGTCAGGACTGCCCAGCAAAAGGTTAGCAGTCCCGCGGAACCATGCCAGTACTGTGCTATTATTACCGCGCTGTATCATTAGGAGCAGCTCTGATGTTAAGTGACAGCTCGGGCCCAATCTTAAAAGGGAAGAGCATCGCCGCGCTTTTTGTCGCGCCCCCCCCCCCCCCCCGATTATCTGCCGGTGAACTTGCTTCCCGAGCCCACTACGTGGCAGTGAGAGGAGGTCACTGAGGTGGGTGGGGGGCTTTGGGCAAGGAGCCAGGGCCTCCTGCAGCGGAGTCCCCGCATGTGTTTATTCGCTGAAACAAAGGGGCTCTTATTTCTGAAGTCTGGAAGGGGTCTGGTGGCCCTTCCCACCTGGGCCTCCCCGCAGTCTTCATGTCATGTTCCACAAGTGCTGCGTGTGCCCCTCCCCTTTTCTGACAGCACAGCATCTGGAGAATGGGAGGCTGGAAAGCAGAGAACAGCTGGAAAAATATCACACTCACGAGCATCTTTAGTTTAGTGGGACATGGAATGTAAAGTGGACTTCTATGGAAATCTACACTCCCCAGAATCCACGGATGGCGTTCTATTATAATAATAATTTAGCATTTATACAGCACTACGAACCCTCTGGTATCTGAGCGCTGCTTATTAATGTGTGTGTGGTGCCCATTTATCGACTTCGGAAGGATGAAAGGCTGAGTTTGGCACTGCCGGGATTCGAACTTGCATCTGCAGGCTCTGCACAGATGTCAAAGCGAGCGCCCTACTCGCTGTGCTATTGAACCGGCTATTTTCTGCCTCGGGTGAAAAATGTAAAAGGAAAAATGGCAAGTGCCAGAATTTAAAGGGGAAAACGTGGCTCGGTGACTGCAGCTGACATGGGGGAACGACGGTTCTACGAGTGCGGGGGCTGGAAGACAGCGTGAGCTGCGTAAACGCTCACGCATAGGCCCCACATCTCCCATAACATCTGTCCTTGTTCCTCCAGCTTTTCGGACTTTCCATACCCCGTGTGGAGCACTACAAGACCACACCGCTCTAGCTGAGGAATCGGACTATCCTTCTGGGTGAGATCCAGGGCCAGCTGAAGACGTGTTGAGGATGATGGGGAACACTGAGGGCCAGATGTGTTGAGGATGGTGGGGGACACTGAGGGCCAGATTCGGAAAAGGTAGCGCAAATGATAGGCGCAGAGAATGCGCTCATTTCACTTGCACTAGTTTCAGAAAGGCTCTGCTCCCCTTATTCTCAAAGGTGACCTGAGCATTTTAAGGGGGGGTGAGGGGGAGGGAGTCCAACAGAGCAAAAGTGCGCTGTGAGGAGGGGCTGGCCATTAGTGCTGAGAGCCACCACGTGGTTGTTGGGAGCACATTTCACCGAGATGGGCTCCTCTCGATGCAATGCTTGAAAAAAAAGCATGTCCATCTCTGTTTGCGGGATGGAAATTCTAGTGCAACAGTCGCGGTTTAAATCACTGTCTGTCATACTTATAATAAATTTTAAAAAATCATGACAGTTACCCTATCATGATTTACGCCCGCCCCCCCCTCTCCCAGCCCGAATACTGCTCTCATTGGCGCAGCGGGATAACCCTCATTTTTGGGCATTTAAAAGCACATTCTGTTTGTGAATTCAGGATGCACTTTTAAATGCTCAGAAATGCTACCCGATTTGCGCAAATGTGCAAAGGGGTGAAAAAGAGCACCTGAATGAGTGCATCTAAAATGCGCTCATTCAGATGCCCTTTGAGAATGGGCCTGCTCCTTTTTTCGGCGCAGTTTTTAAATGTCCACTGAAAAGCTATCAATCGCTCTTTGCCAGCACGGTGCTAATGTCGGGGAAACCTGAATTAATAGGCAACGAGGTGCTAAGAATGTTGCCTTAAACTGCCAGAGGGAGGCGATAGCCAGCAAAGGCAGCCTGCGAGGTGCACGCTGCGCACATTTAATGTCGTGAATTAAAGGAGTTGATTTCTGTGGAAGAAAACTGCCAACATGGGACAGCTGCTCGGCCCCTCCACAGAGCTCAGGGCCCATTTCAACTAAAAAGGTTAAAAGGCCCCGAGGCCGTAACTGGTAAACACCCATTGCACCTGTATGAACCTCCAGAGCTGGTAATCCTCACGGCTGCCAAACCAATTCATCATTTGTCAGCTAGGATTGCCCTGTGGCTGCGCACCCTCAGTGACAGAAGAAAAACAAACGTACTTGTAAGCACCCTACACTTCCTGATATGCTACCTGTATTGAACCTATTCCCGTCCTCTCTGATCCTAACTTCCGGTGTTCGAGCGAGAGCTAAACTTCCCAGCCGCTGAGTAAGGCAAGCATTCGCAATGCCAACAATTTGATCTATTGTGAAGGCGTGGGAAAAACACCTGCAAGGCACTGCCATAGGGGTATTGATTGGCCATCGATAGTAGCAGGTGCAAAATGCTGCGAGTACCTGAACATCTAAGTGTAGTGCCTGGCAAATGCCTAATAATTATACACAAGCCAAAACTGTTGGCTTTGCCAATGCTTGTTTTTAACAGGACTTCAGTGAATAACACACATAGTGCTTATAAATCAAGTAGTTGAAGACCAACCTAATTAAGACATTTTTATTACACCAGTAAAGCTTTTATAGCTCCAGTTAAGTCCTTAACTGTCATAAGACTGCTTTGAAAAAACACTGACAAGTACTTCAAGTGCAGAGTTTTACGGTAAGGCTTGATTAAAGCGAGCTGAAAGAGTTCCCACGAGGAGATGTTTTGGGCAGGAACTGGGTGGGAATGGCCATAGGGATTAACATGGCTACGGGCAGTTAATTGGTGGGCAAATAACCAAACAACACCTACAAATTTAGTATCCCTCCTCGTATGCCATTTCACCCTAGCCAGTGCAGGAAATGGGAAACATGTATTGGGGGAACCCTCTTCTCCTTTATGGGGTGTGGCTGTCAGGGGGGGCGGAGGGGGAGTGGTCCCAGGCCAGGTAACGCAATGCAGCATCTCTTCATATAATCCCATCCTAGCGATTTGCATAAAATAAAAAAGAATTATGGGAACATAAGTATGTCTAGAATTTTAAATGTGAAACAGGTCTTATTGTGATTCAGTAAGAAACCTTTTTGAGAGAATAATGGAAGTTGAGATCTGCAGTTTTAATTAGTCACACTACTCACCCTAAGAAGAAAATGTCTACATTGCAGGGCAGCTACAAGCATGTGAGGCTTTGGCTGTTACTATATTCATACACCCATGTCAGAGTGTACTGAAAATGTCCGTTTGCTGAAACGTGTGTTGCTGTGCAGGCTTCAGGACAGATCTTGCTGGCAGTATCCTGCTTTGAAGCAGAGTTGTCACACACTATTACAAGCAACCCACGCTTTGTGGAGCTGACTGCTTACAGAAGAGACTCATGAGTGCTGCAAAGTGCTCTTTCCCGGCCTTAAGCCCGCCTCCCAGCCCTCCCCCTCTCGTAATTGGTTGCCTCCCTGGCCTTACCTGTTCCTCCCTGGGCAGCCCACTGCCCGGCACCCCACTGTGGCTAAGGGCCACAGGACAAGGGCGGCTCCCACATTGGCGGTCCCAAGTTGTGCAGGTGTCAGCAGGGGAAGCCAATGAAGCCACCAGACACCGACAAAACTAAGTGCTGACATGGGGGGTGCAGGGGGGGTAGAGCTATTACTCTACTCCAGAAAGCTCCTGCCACTCTAACCTACCTTCAATGGCCTAGACTGCTACAGACTTACACCGTGCATTATTAGAGAGAGATGTGACCACCAGCCTAAACCTATCCATGGCTGGACAGCAAACATTGCCTGCAGTATAATGTTAACTAGTACCATACCCGGAGAGAACCACAAAGATTAACCTGTGCCAAATCTAGACAGAAATGTGATTGTTAGCATATGCCACATTTACATTGGAATTCTCAAGTTTAGCCCGCACCACATCTAGATGGAGGTGTGATTGTTGGCATGTGCCGCACATATATGGAATTCCTAAGTCTAGCCTGCGTCACATCTAGATAGTAATGTGATTCAATGATTGCCATACGATTCGCCTGCCATGCCAGGACCAAGCGTGCCATGCAATCATGAATCAATAACCGACTCACTAACAATTTCACCCCTCCGCATATATCCTCTCAAACTCTAAACAAACACAACCACAACTCTATAACACAACAAACCGCACAATCTTCACTACACAGCAACAAGAAAACAAAAAACAGACTTGCACAACAGTACACAACGGCTACCGAACGGAAAACACCCCAAGCCCAGCCAACGGACCCACCGGGCTGAGGCCGCAAACAGCACACCACGGCTCTCTTGCACTTTTCCAACTTACTCCCACTAACTCAACCCGCCCTCCTCCACGTTTCTTTTTCAGAGCCGCCAGAGCGCCAGGGGACCACTCCGGTGGTGATAGTGCGCGGTACAAATATCCATTAACATAACATCTAATAGTTTCATATACTAAAAAGTAAAGTTTACTTCAATGTCTTTAGTTGAATGTTCTTTAACCATATATAACAACACAGCAGAGTTTTGTGACAAATCGCCAAACCTAAGTGAGTTTATGGAAGAACTTATTTTTTGGTGTGTTTTTAAAGTGCTGAAAATAAAGTGGGTAAACGTTTTACCTTTTGCATCGTATTTTCCATTCAGGATGTGGAAAAGGTACAGTGATTTTATTTCGGCCCAATATGCTGCTATAAGGATTTACATGTTGTCAGGATGCTTTACTATGCAATTTGTTTATTTTGCAAGTAAACTCTATAGGACAGTATTATTGTAGGTCTTGACACCCAAAACTTACATTTTTGTTCCAAGTAAAACATGGAAGAAGGTGGCTGTTCCCAAATTGAAAGAGTGGGTTAAAATCAAAGCTTTGCTGTTTAACGTAACTGTGTGATCCTGGGCAAATAATGCAATCTCACCCTGACTTCAATTGCATAAATTGGAGTGTTTATAAATGATAACATTTACACCCTTACAATAGGACCGTTTTAAGTGTAGGGACACATTGGTGTATCCTGGTGCTCCTCTGCTAGTGGCTCCAATACTGCTGCATAGAATTGCATTATTGCTGCACTAGCCCTCCCCCAGTCTTGTAACACTGTATTTGACAGGCCGACATAGTCTCACCAGCCAGTCAGTGCACCAGAGATTCTACTATAGCGGACTGTGGTAGAACCAACATTACATTTTCTCCCCCGTTGCTCCCAACCACTGAAGTTGCTTGGGCCGTGCAGAGTACTGCCCCACACTCTGCAATGTCCTGTTTTGCTATGATATTGAGTCTTTCATTGCACATCTGCCAATTTCGCACTTTCTAGGACCTTCAGGATCTGCAAGAAGTGAGCGTTTCAGACTCAAAGGAGAGCAGTTAACTGATTGTAACATTGAAGCTGCACTAGAATAGTCTTATTACAACGGTTAATGAAGGTAGATGCCCATACACAAGTAAGTTTGCCACTCCTCCACAGTCTCTGAATTTAGTGCCTCTCTCAAAATTTGAAGGGTTAGCCCACCCCTACATTTTAGCCTAGGTGCACTCCTGGCTGGGTGCACTTGCATTTTGTTAGGCAAAGAGGTGAGCCTTTCCCCGAAACTGGCAACATTAAAGTTTTACTGCGTTTATTCAGAAAAGTTCCTACAGTATCCGTGTGAGTGCACACAACATTACCACATCAACTAGAGCTGTAGTTGAAGTCTATAATATGCGTGGAAAATCTAGAGTAGTTCTGAGTTTTTCCAACAAGCTACCCAAGTCAAAAAGGAAGATCTCCCTGGAATCATTCGAGTCTTCAGGTGACTCCATCCTAGCGTCACCCATGGCTAGTTCAGAATATGGGTCCTTGAGTATGTGTATAGGCTGAAATATTCAAATGAGATGACTTGAGTTATCACAAAAACTACTCCAAGAGGAGTTCTGATTACTTCCAATGATGATCTTGTATTACTCCAGGATGACCCCATGCCAACTTCAGGATAGGTGGGGGAAAAGAGGGGGGGGGGGGGGGATTACTCCAGGATGACCCTGTGACAACTTTAGGATGGGTTTGAAATTGTGAACGATTATTGCAGCCAACTTCAGGAGGATGTTGCTTTCAAACGATTTAGGAAGAGAGTTTCAATTCCTTGTGTGTAAGATGGGTGGTATTACTATAGGGTTAGACTTACGGATGGTGTACTGGAAAACATGGAATTTGCAGCCGTTACTTGCCATCTTTGCTAGAGCACTCAAAAGGTCAATAACTAAGGTTTGCTGATTTAGTATACAAAACTACAAATCCACCCCGCAATGTCACAAACCAACCTCTAAACTCCCTCATTTCATATCTCACCTCTAGCTAACATGGCATCACACCCAATAAACTCCCACAATTACAAATCGCTGCACTAAAGTAAACACTTTGTGACCTAAACAGAATCCGTTAATGGCCTAACTGCATGACAAGACTGCCGATCACTTCACCCAATATCACTATGAGCAGCTAGCAATTAGTTCGACCATTCACCACACCCAAGAAAACATTAGCTGACCCCCAACAGAAATCCAATTGCACAAAAACATGTACCATTTACAAGTTGGCACCAACTCACAAATTCACCACATCAACTATAATAGTTCTACACACAGGAGCACTTGCATCTTCAGTTTCACAGAGCAGCATGTGAGCTACAATTACATCGTAGATTAGTACCAGTGGCTGACATAGCAACCAAACTCGGTTGTGGGGATGTTCCAATTCCACTGTTTTTTTTAAACCGTTATCTGTAAGATTGCACAGGTGTGTGGTAACGTGTAGGTGTCACTTCATGGTCCAAACAGGCATGACCGTCATACTGTATGTAACTGTTAAGAAGACGTGATAGAGTTGAGCATGTCAAATTAGATCTGTCCGACAAAACATTTGTAGCAGACAATCGACAGGTTACTTTATAGTTCAATATTTTGCAGTTGTTGCACAGCTACATCTCTGGGAACCGCAACATTACACAGATATCTGACGATTTAATGCGGTGTCTATCAATTGTCCAGGTGAAGTAAGATGCAGGTTCTGAGGAAGGAATGAAGAACACTGGCCATCCCCGCCAAAAAGGTTTTCCAGGTTTTGTGAACAGCCATTAATACATTTTGGAATAGTCCGTTTTCACCCATCAGCTTTTACAATTCACTGCATCTTCTTTTTCCAGATTCCACCAGTAGCTGCTTTTTCTCTTCTACCTTTCTTTTTAAAGCCTCAATTATAGCTTTTCGTTATTTCATCAAATGTTTCCCATGTCTTAATACCGTTTCTTGGCTGCGGGTATGAAAAAGGCATGTTGAAACTTCATAATGTGACTACCAATACAACAAACATTTTGCCTGAGCTGTACACTGGGGTGACTCCCCTTAAGCGTGACACTATCCACCCCCTTATTCTTGCTCTCCTTGGTGCTTTCCCTCCCTCCCCATGCAGCTACCCACAACTCAGTGTAGCTGCACACATAAAAGTGTGTATGGGTACATACCCTTTAGAGAGCGCCGTGACCACTATAATTTATAAATAGTGGCAAGCTGCGTGACCAATTCCACAAGGTCTACGCATAAAGACCTTAAATGAATAGGAAGGAAAACAGATTTGTATTTGCAAATCGCGCTCTACCTTGGACATCCTAGATTAGTTCCCCAACCCGTGGACTACATTTTCAGGATTGCATCCAAGGTAAAAAAAAAAATAGTTTAGGAATTTCGATTTGGGGAACCAATCCAAGATGTCCAAGCACCACTAAAGAGTTTTAGCGCAACGCGCCAGCCATTGAAAGGTCTCTTGGGACTCAACCCTTTAACCATCAAGTACTATCAAAAAATTGTTTCAAGATATTTTCACAATCAACTTCCAAACCTGCTCACCATACCAAGTGTTCAATTTCAAGGCCTTGAAGACGACCAAGGTCGAAACATTCGTCGGCTGACTTTATGGGAATAAATTCACCTACAGATGAATACCCTGATAATATTGTTTTACCTTCATTCTAAAAGACTGTATACCTAACTTTAAGGAGGTAGACTGCGATTCGCCAATAGCAATCCATTCTCTGTCCTAGCTGCACACATACCTGGACTATGGTCCCCGAGGGCGTTTAACCCATAAGGCGTTGCCAATAAAATAAGAGAAATCAGTAGACCATCTATAGTTACTCTAGAGGAAAGATGCTGTAATTGAGGTGGGCATTGTGTAGCATTCATCTGTATGTGTGAAAAAGGGGAACGCCTCCACATATGGACGTCAGATGTACCCTCCTTCCCCAAATATCAAATAGATGGGAAGAAAAAATACATTGCTTACCCAACTAGAAATGCATGACTCCTTGAAATACTTTCCTACACGTATTTCTCTTCTACTTTCATCGATACCCTCTATCAGCAATTTCCAATTAACTTCACCAGGAATTGCAAAGGCTCAAATTCCCCATCCTTTCAAATGCACAGAGAATTGCCTGAATCAAAGAGTGCCATGATGATTTGAATTATTGTCTAAAAGAAGCAATACAATATGTAAATTTAGTATGTGCCAAGTATTTGTGAACCAGGTCTGTACACAAAACCATTAATTTATAGTGGGCTTGCTATGGATGTTCCTGCCTGATGTGCCCTGATTTATGAGTGAAGCGTCTCTTGGTGCTTGGTTAAATTCCTCCAAGACTTCCACCTATTGTGGCTTTAACTAGTTGCATCTGTTCGCAAATTTAGAGGTGTGTGTTCTGGAGCGGCAATACGTTCTTAACTGCAGAGCTCTTGTACCTAAAATGCTGCAGTCATTTTGTGCGTGTCCTTTAAAGACAAAAACATGTTTCAGTTTCTTAAAAGTAAATATCAACCATAGAGAGCCCCACCTTGCAAACAGCAGCATGAACAGGAAATAGGAGGGTATGCAGTGACAGAACCCATGACCAAAGTGATCTTTACTGGGGGGAGAGGAGAGGGGAAGTAAATAGTACACCTTAGCAGGAAGGCCTTTGCTAATATGAGCCAGGCACTATCCTCCAGAAGGGTCAGAAGTCCCCCCAACCCCCATAAGCATCGCTAATGTGCAATAAATTATGCACTACAGCTGAACTAGTGCAGCGCTCATAGCAGTGGAAAAATCCTGCAAAAAAGTAAACCAAGCCATGGGTAAACTTTGCAGAGGCATGGTTTCTCACACATGCACCACGGCTGGATACATGTAGATAACCTATTACATAGAGGATCAGGTGCACCTATCTGAGGAAGGCGTGGACTATTTGTGTGGAACATTGTGGGGGCATTGGAGCAGCAACAGCATTAAAGCCAGAGAGGGGCAGCCAGTAGGAGCATTTATCCCCTACTTGGCAACGGTTTGAAAGCAATCAGCCTGATCCGTATAACAGTCGTGTGGCACTGGGAAGGAGTCGCCCCACCCACGAAAAGTGGGCGTCTTTGCTGAACAGCTAGGGCGTCTTATGGCAGAGGCCTTCAAACCGGGGGGCCCCCCCCCCCCAAGGATGCCAGTTGGTGGGGGGGGGGGGCTTGAAGGATTATGGTGACTTTTTAATAGTAAATATAAAAATGTGGCGGGGGCAGAAATTTTACTCGGGGGTGGGCTCAGCATAAAAAACCTTTAAGACCATTGCCTTAACCTTTTAACTGCCATGCCCCCCCCCCCCCCAAGTGCCAAGGCCTTTTTTGGCAATTTTGGTATTTCGCCATTCAATGCCTTCTAACGTTTTCTGTTTCATTAACGTTTTCTGTTTCATTAACCCCTTAGGTGCCACGGACAAGATACCTCGCCCTTGGCACTCAAGGGGTTAAGGGAATAAAGTGACCTCCCACTTTCAAAGAGCAAAGCTATTCACAGCACTCGCCCAGGTCAGAAAACTCCCACTACTGCCCCACTGCCGATACACAAGGCTTCTGAAAAATTCAGACAAGCAAGAAAATAGCTCAACATCATCTAACGAGAATGAACTGGTCCCATCATTAGATAAAAAGAAAAAGCATTCACCCCAGATCATCAAACAAATGATCCAAAAATATATTTTCAAAATTAATGACAAGGATCACTATGCATAGCAAGCATTCAATAAAGTACAGGCAAACTAGCTTCAATTAACTGCTGATGTCAAGTGGTTGGAAAAAAAACAAAGAAAACACATTGAATGGGCAATAAAATCCCTCCTGGAACCGTCAACCTATATAGAGAATGTGACATAAGTAGAACTAGAACATGCAGTAATCCAGAGTCCCAGAAACTTACATTTGTATATATTAAATCATGTAGCGATTTCCCCAAAGTGTTGAACAAACAGTAGAGCAGGATTCATGAGGGGAATTAAACATGGCCCCCTGCGCACAAAGGCTGGCACAACTAGCCCTACTGTGAACCGAAAAGGCAATGGAAAACGGGGATGAACAAACCATCTATGTGCCCTTTAAAATAAAGGCCATAAAAAGCTCAGCCTCGCGGGTATAACATCCGTAACTTCAAGCAGTGAAAAAACAATATTCAAAAGCATTGTTTAAATGCCAGACAGTTCGCTTTTTATGGGGGGGGCAGCTTTACAGAACCTCTTTAGGGGCGCTTTGACCTTGAACTTCACAGAGTACCTCTCCTGTACACTTTTCACATTACACAACTCTCAACCAGGGATTTTGCAAAGGTTTGTTTAGTACATTAAGCTTCTGCCGTTTAAGCCCACACGTGCACTGTCCCCCAGGGACCCAGGAGGATAAGACCTCATCCAAACTAGCAATCAATATGTATGTTAACATATAGTAGTGGCAGCAAGATGGCAATTAGGTTTTTTTGCCTTTTTTTTATTAATAAAAAAAACATTTTCTTGATAACAAGATAGTCACTCTGCAGGCAGTGGTCTTCAAACTTGTTTGACCCCCCCCCCCCCCCCCCCCAAGCCCTCCGTAAGAAAAAGGTACTTGACTTTGGCACCTCTATCCACGGACTCCAAAATGTTATCTGGTGTAGAATGGTGCCAAACAACATTCTTTCAGAATCATTGCTTGCAATAACTCAAATTAGAGGGCAAATATTTGTTAACGCAGCATTCCGAATTCTTTGCTACAAGGGACACGATTAAACGTAGCGTTGGATATTTATTTCCTACAGTAACGTAGGACATACAAGTACAAAAACTTGATTACTATCAATGCAGTCACTTGGAAGTTGGACAGTGGCATACTGGTGAGCTAGTGTGAAGGGTGGGCCTGCCTTTCAGCAGCCAGCCATCACTATTGGGTTCAGATTTTGCAATAGCCAATCACAGGTGTTCTTCCAGCTTCGACTGATATTTAGTCTTATGGGCTGCAAAAGTTGAAAATCCAATATTGCAAAGGTACGAGGTGCTGAAAGGTAACAGTACATTGACTGCATTTGGGTAAAGGAGGAAACTGCATTTGCCAAAAAAAATTTGAATTGACTTCAGTTGGCGGTCACTTTGAAGTTCCATTAAGTTCCTCCTGGAGGTGTATTGGGAGGGGGTCAGGCCCCTACGTCCGATAGGAAAGGCTGAACCACTCAGTCATTGATGCTACAATTGTCCTCAAAGTACTTTTGAGAGTGGTTCTGAGATGGTTTCCCATTAGTTCAACAACACATGAAAAAGATCATACTCCACCTCCTCAAGAGCATCTGCTACAAAGGAAATACGTCGGAATGCAGACATTAACCCTCCGCCTCCAAAGCTCCAACTTCTTCTTGAATGCTGACATTTTTGCGTTCATAGCCAATGATGTGGTTTCTTTTCTGTGCCTTGCAGAGAGAGGTTTAGAAAATGTAGCTTTTCAAAGAGGTTGCCATAGTAAGCTAACAGTACAAACCAGTTCTTTCGTCTGGTCTAAACCCAGGAGAAAGCGTCTCACTATGTTCCAGAGTTCCTAAACACAATTTTAACCTTTCCCCCCTGGAGAGCAACCTAACCTCCGTGTGAAACAAAGCATCATGTTCAGCTCCCATTTCTGCACATAATGTGGCAAACCGGTGGGCTCTTCTGCAGTGCATCTTAATAAAAAAGCACAATCTTTACAAAAGAAGTCAGCACCTCTGAGAGTCCATTCCCCATATTGCGCACAGGCAAAGCTTCCCGGGGATCACGCAGTGTGTGTGTCCACAATATATGTGGAGCTAATATCAACACTTTTGCTTTTAACCCAGTTCTAGCACCAGACATTGAAGGAGCACCATCCAAGCAAATACCAACACACGCTTCCCACTTTGGGCAGTGGGAACTTAGGAAGTAGTTAACAATGTTAGTGACTATAGATGCAGTTGCTCTGCCCTGAATTGGTTTACAAAATATTTCTCCAATATTTCAAGCACGATATCAATTCTGTACTGATAGAAGAGGACAGGTCAGTGATGCGGCGGAATATTGTGGTGTCAGACAAAGATTATTTTGCATTTAGTGCACCGTCACTAAGCATTACCTGGTTGACAGTGAGAATTGTTGTCAGAATTACTCGCAGCATCTGTAAAGGGCTCCCCCCCCCCAGATAATGTGGTAAGAAGCTTCCAAAGCATTTGCAGGTACTGAGGCCACGTTTTAACAGTGTCTTTTGCTTGTGTATGCCTTGTAGCTGCCGTACAAACAAATCCCTGTTTTTTTGTGCTAAGATTTTGTTTCCAAATGAGCCTTAAGTGTTGGCTTCAGGCTTGCTAATGTAATGCCACAAACCACACACTGCAGCTTAACTTGTCAGCAACTGCGATCCATGTGAACCCAAAACGTAAAAGACACATTTCCGTGTTTTTGCATTTCTCGTGTCCGTTTCCACCTCTCCTTCCGCTTTTCGTTTGAGATTCCTACCATCTTTGGGCACTAGGAAACTATCCAGTTCTATTTCTGCATTTTAAAGCCTGAACACAAAAAAAAGACTGATTTTTCCCCAGCCGATTTGTATTGACTTTAGAGTGCGGAATTCACATACTGCCCTCCTCCTTCCCCACCCTCTCATTAACTCGTCAATCGGGGGGGGGGGGGAATTTCCCTCCCCCAACACATGCATCTTACCCACATGCGCACACAGTCCAAAACACACCTCTGCCTCATGTGATGACTCGCTGGGTCTCACAGAGCCTGCGCGCACTCATGTGTGAAAGGGGTTTGAAAAGTATGATTGTTCGATTTAGAAAGACCGCTCTGAGCGGTCACAGAGCAGTGTTTCTAAATTGACCCCCCCCCCTCCACCCAATCGGTACAGTGAAAAAGATATTTTCACTTAGTACCAATGATCATCTAAAAAAGGAGCCTGACTGAAAAAATTGCGAACACTCCCCACGTTAATTTATGGCACGTTATTTTTTTAAACCATTTAAAGTTTTCAAAAATTAAACATGCTTTAAAAGATTTAAATTGACAAACCCCACATAAGATTTAAAACGAACCACGTGAAAAGGCTTGGGGGGGAAAAACAAACTCAGCAGAAATGGGTCAGAAATACTGCTTGGATTAAAAAAAAAAAACACCACATTGATACAAGTCTCAGAAGACTCCCTGTTCAGATCGGGAATTTCTAGCTCTAATATTTTGTTGAAGTGTGGTCCTGGACTAGGCCACAGGGCGGCGAAAACCACACCTGGATGCACATTGCACAGGGCTGATATAAATGTTCAGCACTTCTCCTCAACCAACATTACATAGGGAGAAGAAATCCTTACTTGCCCGCATGACTGGGTCAAGTGCTTCACTGGATTTTTCTTGCTGGGACAGAGGTGGTTAGGATGACACACCGACGCTTGGAGCGATGCTGCTGCAATCAAAAGTTAGTCAAGAATACATGTGTCTACCTGAGACTTCAAAAATGAGCAGGGGTTAAAACCAGCTCTTGGGTGTTAGGCATCAGCTAGTAAGCAGGACGTAACGCTGGGAAACCAGGAGAGAGTACACAGTGCACTGTTAATGCAACTCCCACATAGACGTGAACATTCAGTACCGCCCCAAACTGGACATGAGAAAGGAACAGCCTCAAAAATAGGTTTGAAATCCCTGATTGTGACTCCTACTATACCTTTAAAATTACCCCACCATCACCCACAGCAAAATACAGTTGTTTAAAAATAAAAAAAAAAAATACATTCTTACCGTCAGAAAGTCCCAATACAGATGTCAGGATTTTTTTATGGTGCCATTGCTGATGGGGACTTTGCTGTCCAAGCTGGGATGATTAAGCCAAATGTGTTCCTGCAATTGAAAAAGTACAATAAAAAAAATATTATAAACATACCAGATTGACCGTACCAATATGTGCGCACTACACTCTGCCAGTCGGCACACATTTTCCCCCGCACACAAAATGGACTTAGGGTGCAGGGTCCAACCGGGAAATCACCAAGGTTCCCTAGCTGGAAGATCGAGCAGTCAAGAGCACACACCTGAAAACGTGACTCATACTCAGTCACAGACAAAAAATAGAGCGAGCGAAAGAGCATCAACTTGTTATAGATTACCCTAACAGTTGGGAAGTCCAGCCTGCTGGCAATAAAATCATTCATCTACATATCAACTCACCGAGCCAACTTTAGGAAACATCAAGTAATAGCCATGTAGCTTATACTGCAGTTAGGTAACAGCGCTGACTTAGCAGCAGTCTGCCGCATCTGCCATGCCAGACACGAGGGCCCCTGGCTTCTCTGCAACATATGGTGCCACATGCAGGCAAAGGCCTGGCACCCACAGTAGGATGATATACATGAATTCCACTTTAAAATCACTTCTATGGCAGCGGTGGAACCGATGTACTGTTGGTAATGCAGTGATTTTAGTATATCGTGGGATGCATAGACTTGCTCTATAGTAGATAGCTCCCAGGGTAGGTCAGTAGGTTGACAAGACCATTGCTGAGACTGTGTTTAAGGTTGAATTTAACCAAAACAATACAAATTATGCAAAACGTGTTAATCGATAGGGCTTTTTGCAATTAATTATTAAAAAAAGGAAGTGCTATGAAATGTGTTTGGCCAAGGGATGGGTTGGGGTATTTCTGCCTCTGTTTGGCACCCATGAACCCAGTTTAATTTTCTAATAACTGCTGTCTACACAATGGAAGCATCAATTTGTAAACATAACATATTGATGAATATAACCTGTGATAAAAATACAAAGCAAGGGGCACACAAATTGTATTAGGGAAAAAAGTTTGGAAATTACTTTTGTCCTTTGAATGTGTAAAACGCACATTTGAACAATGTGTCCCCGCCACAGTGAAGTTCATGGCCCATTGATTTCCGTGGTGTCCCTTTCAGGACAGAAAAAACAAATGGGATGAGCAAACAGAGCCAGGAAATGCACGAGTGGCGGCTGGGGAAAGGAGACCTTCTTAGATTAGGTCACCAAGCCCCCAGCTTCCCTCTGCAAAGCTGGGGGCTTGATAAAGCCTGGTCCTGGCTGAGGCAGGCCGGGTCCAGAGATCCGGCCAGACATCCAATGCCAGATCTCAGACCCGGCCAGCGATGTCCCATGGACCAGAGGGACAGCCAAAGCAGAGGGACAGCCAAAGCAGGGGCAGGGCGGTGTTGTAGGATATCTTGCTACCCCACGGCAGATTGCTGGAGAGCCCAGAAATCTCTTGTGGGGGAGCTGGATATCATACAACACTGGCAACGTGTGCTTCCGTCGCCGCTCGCCTCTTCTTCCCCCATGGCCAAGCAAGGTGGAGGCACATAGGTAGAGGGGCGCAGGGGGAACCAGCATTGCAGTGATCCAGCCCCCCTGCTCACCTTTCCCCATGCGTTAATCTTCGTGGGTCCAAAGGGGGAGAGGGAAGCAGAGGGACCGACAAAGGCCTGAAACGCTTGCTTCCCAGCACTCCCTCCAACTGTGGTGTGGCGGTCTGAGGCGAGAAGCGGCATCCCTTACCAGGCAATAACACGCTGGCGTCACCAGCAGGAAGCAACAACGCAGCATGGACACGATCCAAATTCAGGAAAGCGCACGCCCAGGCTGCATTTATTTCCCGCGCCCTCATCACGTTGCACTGAGCATGTATTTTCTCGCTGTCCTGGATCACACGTCCCACAGATTGAAGACCTCTGCCTACAGTATGGCTATTTTTTTAGGGCTAAATACTTGTCAGCAAGATAATAATTATTTTCACTGTATACTAGCAAAGCAATATACAGGCACCTAGTCAGTGAGACAAGGCAGGTAAATCAAGGAAGTAGCAGGGAAATGAAGGAAGTCGGCCCTATACAGAAAGAAAGACATATGGGGGTCGGGGGGGTCAAGACAGACATCTTGTGGTACAGATGAATGCACTGCCTGGCAGCACTGAGCGGTAAAGCCAAGCACATCTCCCTGCAATGTTCAAAACCCCTCACCTCGTAAAGGCAGTAAAGTTACAGAAATACCAAGGGAACTGCATGCCGTCTTAGTGAGCTCATTGCTGTTTTAACAGTGAAAAAAACTGTTTTGGCAAATAACGGCAGCATTGGTCATTGGACCGGCTCTCGTCGGATCAGAGATCCGGCACCAGATGTGTAGCCGGATTGCGGGATCCGGCCAGAGTCAGCCGCCGCAAACGCCAAACCCATGCTCTGCGATGGGTTACTTTGGAAAAAAAAGAAAGAAAAGAAAGCGCTTGCGGCAGCACAGAGTAGGGGGGTGGAGCAGCTCATTGCTGCCATGAGTGCTCCGATGGCTCCGCCCCTACATGTACACAGCAGGACTTTGATACAGGTCACAGCTAGAGGAAAAGCAAACTAACTTCCTCTGGTGACCCCATGCAAAGTGCACAGGGTCACCAGCGGAAGAATTTATGCAGTGTTTGTCGGATAAATGAACGCGGATTATTCATTTATTTATGCAATGTTTGTTGGATACTTGTATCTGACAAACATTGTTTTTTTTTTTTAAATGTATGCAAACAAAAAAAAAAACAGGTCAAACATTGCATGAATAAATAAATATCCCCATTATCATTGAAACTATCCCACACAATGCAGCCACCCAACTGCAGAAGCTGTGCCAGGTGTAGTTCAAGTAAAAGAAAACGTTGCTTATGGCGAACAGAAATCTGTAGGTTTTAAGAATGAGGTTGCAGGACAATCCCTCAGTTTAAACTAGGATGTCCCCACAGATTATCTGCTCTTTCACCATTAGCTAGAGTAATTGCTCTTCTTAATGATTCTTTAACAGTCTGCTTAAAATAATCCTCTGTATGAGCTCAGATCACAGTGTAGACTAACATTGCTGTTGGTAGTTTACAGATGGCTGTTACAGTTTGCTCTCTTGTACAAGTGCAGGTCGGACTGGGCCATAAAATTGTCTCAGGCACCAATGAAAAAGTGGCCCATAGTTGTAAATGGCAATTCATTCCTTTTCTGACCATTAGTACCCAAGGGGGAGTTTTTTTTTTTTATGAAATGGGATGCAAATTGGTTATTTTAAAGAATATTTACTCACCAACACTGGCCAAAACTATTACTCGCACAGTTAAGTAACTCAGTGCCAGGGAAGTGGAATTGATATATAGTTTGGAAAAGAAGCAGCATGAAAGAAAAAAAATTGTGCCGTTTTAAACTATTCTTTAGGACATTTCCTTTGATCGGAGGTCAACTGCCAGCTCCGCCCCCCAAACCCCGCCTCTTTGGGCACCGCCCCTTCAACTCCGCCCCCACCCCGGCCCTTGTGTGACCCCCCCACCACCACATTTTTTCAATTTCCACCACTGGACAAGGTTGAAGATGGCAGTACAACCCGACTTGCTGCCGGCAGCCGAATCTGCCCTGAAATTCTCTCGGCGTGTGCGGCACGGCCATAAACCACTTCTGTTTGGGGGTGGGTGGAGCCGAGTATGGGGATAACAGCCAAGAAGACACACAAAGATCCGCTGTTGGTGCAACTAAAATCAAAATAGGAAAAACAAACCCATCAGTGTTTTGTTCTCCCCCGTTCCCCTCCCTTGCCGCGCTCTGAAACACCTGTGTATGAGCGCAATATAAATAAAAATATAATTAAATATACCTGGCACTTCTCCAAGATGAATAATGCGCTATAAAAAATAAATACCTGCCCGTGCACGGCGCGGAGCGCTCCTTCCTCCGTAATCCTCTCCTTAAGCACTTAGACGTGCCACGTGAAAACGTCACGACGACATGACAGATACATGTCATTAACCCGTAAAGGCATTTCAGAATGTATCGGCAAACTTTTAAACAAACACAATGCTAGCGGGTCTCATAGGGATTTTAAACGTGTGATTGATAATGAAATCAATACAAGGCCTCCGTTTAGCCTTCTCTTCCACACGTTGCAAAGGGGTAAATGAAAAATCCCCTCCCCTGGGAATGCCAAATCGCCCCCGGGCAGGAGACAGTTATGCTAGAAATTCGTACCCAAATGCGTCGGTCTGCATAAAATACATATCCCCATCTGCTGCACATACCAAATCCTCCAACCGCCTCGATCCCCCTCCAGCGGGGAGGATAACTGTTCGCTGGTACAGTTGAAGTCCCATTGGAAAAGGAGGAACGCACTGCGCCCATCCCCACACCATAAAACACAAGTCGTACATCTGCATGAGCAAACCCCAAAACGAACTGAATCCACCTGTACAAGTAAATCTCAACCAATGACCATAACAAACCCCCCACAATACACCTTCCCCAATATTGCCTCACCCCTGTGATGCACGTTACATTTCCCAAAAAGACACTGAAATAACGAAAAACGGAATCCGCCCGTATTTTGAGTAAATCTCACCCCCTATTCACATTATAAACCATAGAAATACACCCTTCACAATATTGCCGGTCTGCATTAAAGTAACAATCTGCAAGAGAAAACGTAAGACTTACCAGAAACCAAATAACAATCAACTACACGAAATGTTCTTTAGAACGGAGGAATCGCTCCCGACAGACCTTTCCTTCCAGCTCGTGCAAAAATGATGATGACGTGAACGCTGAACCCCATGTGATGCAGAGCATCGGCCGTTGAACCCCACGTGATGCAGAGCAGCCCACGTGATGAAGTGGAGGGCGGGGCGTTGCTATGGTGCGTTTCTCGGAGGGGAACTAGACGCTACCCTTTACGAAACGCTCATGTCCAGTTTCCAAGCAGTATCAGGTGAGTGCATGCGATCCAGCTTTTATAGTGAATTTTATATGCATTTCTTTTAGCAGCCATTAATTTAGACGTTCTCACTCCTTTGTTGTTATATCCTTAAGAGGAGCCCTTTTGTAACCTCTAGGAATGCACGTTGAAGCAGTATTCCTTGTATTTACTTATCACTTGTTCAAATTAAATATTCTAAGTACGTGTTTTTCTAAACATCTGGTTTTGAAATTACACGGGGTGGCCTGTTGTTGGTATTATAAACACAGTAGCTGCTGCGAAGCTCATTTACGGTATGGTTCAGGATCTGCAATGCTCACAGAAGCGGTAACTGCTGTGCAGCTACTACACAGACCTTGCTCTGGTGTAAGTGACTTTCACAAAGTGTTTGTGTAGGGGTGATGGAGTTCTTTCTGTGAATTGTTTGCTGAATCTTGTGGCATAGTAGTTTTTTTTTTTTTTTTTTTTTTGCTTTGAGGACTTGCTTTGTACAGTTTGAGTTGTCTTTGGTATTTTATTTAGTCTTGTCTGGTGTATTGTTCTCTCCATTTTGTTTCCATTTTGCAGTTGTTTTTTTGGTGTTTTTTCAGTTCTTCTGTGAACCATTTTGCTGCCAGTTTTTTTGGTGTTGCTTTGAATGTTTTAGCTGGTGCTAATTGGTCAATGGCCTTGGTGATCCTATTGTTGAGTGTGTCTTCTGTTGTATCTATGTTTGTATCGGTGGGATCTCTTTCACCTAGGTTGTCGTGGTGGGTTGATAGCATGGCGGCCTCGTCCGCTAGTTTTGTTGCAAAGTTGCGGTTGTAAGAAGATGGTCTATAGATCAGTAGGAATACTATGTTGGATTGGTCGTTGAGTTCTATCTTGATTAGGGGGGATTCATAGTCTTCCGCGTTGGTTGTGGTGATTTGAGATGCTCAGGCGTGTTTTTTGTGTATAATTGCGATTCCACCTCCTCTTCGGTTTTCTCTGTTGGTGTGTATTAATTTATAATTGTGGTATATTGCTTGTTCGCGATAGCTTTATAGTTGTCTGATAGCCAGGTTTCTGTAAGAAAGAGCACGTCTGTGCCTCCTTCGCATAGGAGGTCATTGGTTTCTGTTGAGTGTTTTTGCCATGGATCTAATGTTGAGGAGGCTGCAGTGTAGTTTGCTGGATTTCCCTTTTGTGTTGTTGTTAGTATTGCTTGTTCTGACCGGTGTGTTGTTGGTTGGGTTTCCGTTCCAGGTGGGTTTTTTCCGGTTCAGTCTTTTGGGTGGGGTGGTTCTTTGTTGGTCAGTCTCTTTGTCGAGTAGACCGATAAGGTTTATGGCGGGGTTGATTTGTTTCCGAGTGGTAAATAGGGTAGCTACCCCTCTGTTGTTCCAATCTTGGTGATATAGGGGGTGTAGAGTGAGTCTGATGGTTTCCAATTGGTTCCTTGTTCTGGTTGGGGTATTGACCATGGTGGAGACCGGGTTGGGATGGTTTATTAATTGTCATCCGTTTGGTGTCCTGGTTGGATGTGTATCCTTGAAGCTTGTTGGCTGTCGGTTCATTGTTGTTGTGCTGTTTTTGTTTACCACGTTGTCGTATGTGGACAGGTAGCGAGCACTGTAGTCTGTCTTTGCATTTGTATGTCTCCTTGGGCCATCTCAGATGTTTGTCGAGTTTTTGGGGGTTTTGGGATCATGCTGGTCCGTGCCTTCCCGAGTGGTTTGGGATTTCCTATTATTTCTGTTGTCTTTTCTGGCTTCTTTGTCTTTCTTGTGGCGAGGCATCATGCGTGGGTTGTGTTCCTTAGTGGGCGTCCTCTTTCGATTAGGTGTTTTTCATGGTCTTTTGGGTTTCGTTTTTGCTGTTTGTGGTTTGTTGTTGCTTGTATTTGGTAGGTTGTGGGTAGTTGATGGGACTTTGTGGTTCTGTTTGTTTATTGCTTCTTTCTTTTTTGGATCCTTTTCTTTTGATTTTTTTTATCCTGGAGGTACCTTTCGTTATGGTTGTTGATTATTGGATTTTGCGCAAAGCAAACATGAATATTGTGTGAAGGAGTGCATGTGAATACTGGCATATATTGGTGCAGTCATGTTAAGGAGAATTCTCATTTCTGTGCTAATTCCTTTCAACCTTAGTGTCATGATCTCTGCTTCCAAAAGGTCAGGGTTTTCCCAACTCCCTTGGAAGCAGATCCATAACCCAGGTTCCGAGTGCCAACCAGTCCCAATTGGGACCTTTTGGACCCAGTCCTGGCGCCAGTGGCACCAGGCTCATAAATATGCCCAGTCCCAGCGCTGGAAGCGCCGGGCTCATAATGCTTGGGTGGACTTACCTGCAGCAGACCATGCTGCTTACTTGCCTGCCAGTTGAGTCTCTGATCCTCTTCTGTTTGGAACTACTTTTCCTGTTGGGTGGGGAAGGAGCCACTCCCTAGATTCAGAACACTGGAACTCTTCTGGAAAGCAGGAACTCTTTTCTTACCTAGGCGTGGCTGTGGAAGGAGACACCTAAGCACTACAGGAGGCTATTTAAACCACACCCGATGGATGAATCTTGCTTTGCGTTATTCTGCATCCTCAGCAGCAGAACGCTCATCATGTCTCCTGCATCTGATCCTGGGCCTAAGGAGAAAGGCTTACCATTCTGAATCCAGTCTTCAGCAACACCTATAAAGACAAGAAAGAACAGGTTAGCATTACAGTCTTCAGTGACAGCTCTTCACTTACCTGGTCCATCGGCTGTCACCAACGCCTCGCGCTGACTTCCGGCATCTGAAAGACAAAGGCTTACCAACTCTTCGCACGCTCCGGAGGCCTTCGGCGCTGCATCCCGCATCTGAAAGACAAAACAAGGTGCGTTTAAAGACATTGGGGAACTTTAATACTCACGTGCCATTACTCCTTTCCACATCTAACCCAGTGGGTATTCAGGCACACTGCAGCCGCCCCGAACTTGTACCTGCAAAATAAAAAGACAGTTAGAGCGCATCGTGAAGCAGGCAACAAGCGCTTACTTACGTGCTTCCAGGCGCTTCTATTCATCACACGGGCTCCATTTTCAACTCACTTCAGCCCGCCATCCGCCATCGCCGGAACCCTGCAAAACAAGAGACATCATTACTAAAGACTTTAAAGACATTAGAATTACTCGAAACTTACCGTTCGTGCAGTAAACGACGGACAGCAGTCCTCTGAAGTCAAGAGGCCTGCTCCCCTTATCCAGTGAAGAAACTGGTTACAGCACCCTGCCTCGAGGCAGATGGAGAGCATGGCGTTCACTTACCCAAGGTGAGAGCGTTAACCTTTGGGGTTCTACAGGAGAAGAGAAAGGGAAGAAGAGAGAGACATTCAATAACCCAGTTCATTAATCCCACATTTTCTATCTGTAGACATCTTACCCTTCGAGCCAGACATACAGTGCACAGAGGTCCAGCCCAAAGAGCCAGCTGTGTGTTACACATCACCTTTGAAGATACGGTATACACCCAGTCAAGACCGGCGCCTCTACGGGAATCAGGTGAGCGTTATACTTAGAGACCCCCAGCTCTTTTGCTGGACTGTAGGACTTTCTAATTTTAACCCTGGAGTTAGACCCTTTCCCCACTGCATCATGTGTTTTGACCTTTGGATTATGTGTTTTCACTGTTTTGGGAGTCTGACAAACTCCATATGCATGTACTTTTTGTATGGTGACACACATCAACTTCAGTGCAGTGTCACTGAGAAATCCTTTAGATTTCTCATAAGGTTTAAAATACCTTTTCTTGTGTGAACTGCTGTGCCCAAGAATAGTAAAGTGAAAATGACTTTACTTACCTTTTCTCTTTGTGGGTCCAGCACACACCATCTTATGTGGAGTGCTGGGGGTTACCTAGTAGCCCCTTATTTGTATGTTGCCCTCCCTACTTTTAAATGACTAGTGGCAGTGGTTTAATTTTTCCTACCATTATGCTTTTCTACCGCAGGCTGAACCCTTAGCTGCAGTATAGCACCCAGGGGTGACCATTTTATCAAAACGGCCCCTGTCTTCTTTTTTTGCCATTTTCTGTTTGTGAGGTCTTTCTTGGGTTTTAATCTGTGTGTCAAACAGATTGAAGCCCTTTGTTTGTCTTGCCTTTGGTGCACTTCAGCCCTGAGTCCCGCCTCTGGCTCCAGTGTGTCTGGAAGGACAGGATGTGAGGGAGGGTCCCGAAACTCCCCTGCCCTTTGTCTCTAGAAATGCCTGAATGCAACAAGTCCTGAATGGCTGGCTGTCCTTTCAGGACAGCGACCCTGATGTGTGATTGACAGCCTAGGCTGTGCATGAATGGGAGAAACCTGCTTAAAAGGCGAGGGTTTTGGGACTAGAGGCAGAGTCGACCACGGGGAGAAACACCCGACGAAGAAACCGTGAACAAAGCTTGCTGCATCCTCCTGGACCTTTGAATTGGCCGGTGAAGCCCTGCTGCTGTGCTGAAACTCCCTTTTCAGACAGAGAAGCTCTGGAATGGACTTTTCGCCTTGGGTTAGTGGGATCAACTAACCCAGAGACGAAATCCACTGGACCATCTTCCCTGTCTGGCTGTACTTCTTCATTGCTGCAAGAACCAAGTGCCAGGGGTCGAGAAATCCGTAGTCGTGTGAAACGTCTGAAATCCGGCTAGAAGCTCCAGGAGTTTCCTAAGGACCCTCCAGAAGCAGTACGACCAGAGCTAGAGTTCCCTCACCAGACCCAAGGAGTGAAGGAAGCCCAACAGTTACCAGAGATCCGCAACAGTGTTGTTTACTAAGCGCTGAAACTGCAAAGTGCAGCTGAACCGAAAAGAGCCCGTAGCCGCCAACGACCTCCGAAGTACCACCGCAGGAGCCCTACAGATGTCCTCCCTCTTGTCCCCACGACTAAGGCTCAGGAACACGGGGTCTGCAACGCTGTAGCAGGACAGAAGCCAGCTGGACCACTCTTCTTCAAACCAGAGGTACTGTTTAGACTTAGGGTACTTACTTCACTGTCTTGTAGCCTTGCTTTTCTCAGTTGGGAATTGCAGTGGCTTACTTTTAGAGTTGATTCCAACTCTGTTTTCACAGCTTGTGACCCTACACGTGATTTTCCAACAAACTCTCTGGGGGTCAGTACGGGTAATACCTTACCACCCTATTACGCGTTCCCTTTGCGGGTCCTCCATTAACGCCTGTTTTTACCAGGAGTTAAGGACGGGGCCCGCAAAGGGACCTTGGTGCTAATAACGGTACCGCAATTTGTAGTGTAGTACCGTTATTAGCGCCTTCCCCATTCCCATTGAGCCCTATGGAGGCTCAAATGGGAATGGGGAAGGGCCCTGGTGAATGGGGAATTACCTCCCCCGCCAACCTTGGAATGGGGTGGTATTAGCTCCATTCACCAGGGCGGAGTTGGTAAGGGTTTGGAGGCAGCCATGGCGCTAATAGCGCCATGGTTACCTCCAAACTCGTAATGAGGCCCTCTAACTTTGTGCAAGACATTTGATTCTAAGAAGTGCCTCAGCTCCATAGACTGTTTCAAATAGACTTTGGGTGTCCTGGGTCCCTCTTCTAGCCCACTGACTTTGATATGGTTTGTCCCTCATAGGTGGTAACTTGTTTTAGACTGTTACTGCTGGGAAAGGCTTGTCTAGATTTCATTGGAAGATTTAGTTGTCTTCCTTTATACTGAGAACCTGTTTAACCCTTTTCCTTCTTTAAACCTTTTCTTTCTGCAACCTCAGAATCTGCAAAGTATAACTAGTGTGATATTGTCATGCCTGCGCCATGGGCGCATCCATTTACGCTCAATTTGGACTATATGTTTATCATTTATTTACAACAGACTCTTGGATCCATCTATATTTACTTTGGGAACTTTATTTCCCATTTGCAAGACTTTGGTGCTTTATTATTATTTCCAACAAACTACGCATACCATAATGCACCTGGCTACAAGCATCGATTCCTGGCTGTTCCTATTGGTTATCAAAGGAACTACACCCCCCAGAAGCCCTAGGGACTTGCCCTGCTTCCACCAGCCCAGGAACAGAAAGGGAGGTGGCCGATTGCCTGCAGGTGTGCTTCGCCAGGTGCAACCAATTAGCCTGCCCCTGTGCTGGGCTAGGCAGTATAAAGGCTGCTGCCTGCAGTGGCTCAGCTCTTGCATCTGAGAGTCCTTCCTCCACCTTTCGCGTCTTCCTACGGATCCTGTATGCTGTTTACCTTCACTCCTACTTGGACCCTGCCTTGTTGCTTGCTACACCCTGCTGCCTACAGCCCTAGCCTTCCGGGCTCCCTGCCTCAGTCCAGCTCCTCTGGGCTTCCTGCCTTGCAGCCTGTTACACTTCGCTGCCTACAGCCATAGCCTTCTGGGCTCCCTGCCTCACTGCCTCAGTCCAGCTCCTCTGGGCTTCCTGCCTTGCAGCCTGTTACACTTTGCTGCCCTCGAGCCTCCGCCCTTGCCCTGCCGGGCTCTCCACATTGCAGCCGATCACGCTTTGCTGCCTTCCAGTCTCCGCCCTTGCCCTGCCGGGCTCTCCACATTGCAGCCGATCACGCTCTGCTGCCTTCCAGCCTTCACCCTTGCCCTGCCGGGCTCTCCACATTGCAGCCGATTGCGCTATGCTGCCTTCCAGTCTCCGCCCTTGCCCTGCCGGGCTCTCCACATTGCAGCCGATCACGCTCTGCTGCCTTCCAGCCTCCGCCCTTGCCCTGCCGGGCTCTCCACATTGCAGCCGATCACGCTCTGCTGCCTTCCAGCCTCCGCCCTTGCCCTGCCGGGCTCTCCACATTGCAGCCGATCACACTCTGCTGCCTTCCAGCCTCCGCCCTTGCCCTGCGGACCCTCTACATTGCAGCTGATCACGCTCTGCTGCTTTCCTTCCTCAGCCCTTGTCCTCTGGGCTCCCTGCCCTGCAGCCTGCCTCACTCCGGCTGCCTTCAGCCCTTGTCTTCTGGGCTCCCTGCTCTGCAGCCTGCCTCACTCCGGCTGCCTTAGCCCTTGTCCTCTGGGGCTCCCTGCTCTGCAGCCTACCTCTCTCTGGCTACCTACAGCCCTTGTCCTATGGGCCTTCCTACTTTGCAGCTTATCACGCTCCGCTGCCTACTATCTACCTTTTCCGCTGGGTTCACGGCCTAGCAGCTCTCTACAGTCCTCTGCTACCTTCTACGTTCAGCAGCCCTGTCCCTCAGGGTTCACTCCTTACTGCCCGGCCCTTACGGGATCCTTGCCGTGCAGTCTGCTTTACTCTGCTGCCCTAAGCCCTTTTTCCTCTGGGCGTTCTACCTTACAGTCCTACTCCTGTGGGCTTACTCATTGCTTTCCTGCTCCTCTGAGCTCTCAACCTTGTTCCTTACTGTCCTCTGCTATCCTATCCTGTTACATGACTTTCCTTTCATTTCCTTCTGCTAGTTTGCTATCACCTCCTTTACTGGATTTGTCTGTAGTATCTTCTCTTGTACTGTTTGTAGACCCTTTTGTACAGAGCTTGTCTGTTGGTTCCCATCAGTCAACCTCTGCCCCTTCCCTTGTCCTGTTTCTACATTACAGACACCCAGAGCTGCTGTTCCAAGTCATGAGCAATCAGCGTGGGCCTCTGTTATAGCAAACTGTGCAGAAGGCTAGAGTATTTCCAAGGTTCGTGGAATACTCTTTTCCTATATCTGCATACACCCCAAGAGGGTATTCATTCTGTATCTTTTCCCTTGCTACTCTTGCTTACTCTTCGTTCTCTTTCCTTTCCGCTGTGTGTGTTCTTATCTGTCCACTTTATTTGGCACAACCACCCAAACCCTTTCTGGGTGTCCTGTGCCACTCTTAATAGAGTGCCACTCCTGACAGATGTATAAATGCCATTAGTGACCTTGTGATTGAAGTCACCCCACGGTGTAGCAATTGTGTATGAAGCATATCCAAAGATTATCCACTAACCTCCTCTGATTCTGAAATTTAAAAATATATTTACATTGTTACATGAATTGCCTGTCTAAAGAACGCTTATTTAAAAAAATGATGTTAATTAAATGAATAACTATTTATAACTGAAACCTTGAGTGTAAGTGTTACTTGGCTACTTGTATTTACAGATTGCATTTGTACAGCTCACAATTATCCCTCTTGAGATAGGCCTGGCTGCTCAGTCACACTGCCAACCTGTGTAGTTCAGACCTATACCAAAACGTGGGCTTACCTAATACCAAGCAGATAAGTGTTGTGTAGTCTCACACAGTGGGACACCACCAATTCTTACCTAACAAGTCAGCATGGAAATGTATTGATTGTGAGGGTGCTGGGTTCCTACTTTTGATTGGGATGGCAAACGATTCTCACCCAGGGGGTACATGCTATGTTTAGGCCTCTTTCTTCCACTTTGGCCCAACATAGTCTCAGGGTTTATCCAGGCCACATTGGGGATTGTGAGGGTGATGGGTGCCTGCTTTTGACTGTGATGGCAAAGGATTCTCACGGGTGCATGCTATGTTTAGGCCTCTGGCTTCCACTTTGGCCCAACATAGTCTCAAGCTTTACACTTGCCACAGTGGGGGATCATTCAGCATAAGTGCAACTAAGAAAAAGCAGAATGACAATCTGTATTCGTCCGCAAATCATCCTACAAACTCTGATGTTCTGAAGTAATTCGTAAGTCATCCCCAAATCATCAAGAACAAACATGTTTCATGGCAATGCTCTTGAAGTAATCAGCAGGTCATCCCAGAATCATCAGGGACAAACGTGCAATCTCTTGAAGTGATCAGTAGGTCATCCTAAAAGCATCAGGAACAAAGAGTTTTCCAAAATGGGGATAATGTTAGCATATTCATTAAGTTATCCTAAGCTCATCCCCAAATCATCATCCACCATTCTGAGATATTTGCTGATGACTTTAACAGTGTGATGACGCCTGATGATGTGGGAATGACTTCTAGTGTAGTTCAATGATCATCAGATGACCCCAGGATGGTCTCTAAAGTCATCCTTTTAGACCAGGGTATGTGGCATACCTAGCTGAAAGGATAATTAAGTCTCTGGGAACCGGCACTTTTTTATGTACGTTTAAATGCAATTATGGCTATAATGTACTATACCTGTTGTCATAGTGGAGGTTAGGAGCGGGCAATTGCCACACTTATTTGCTGGCTTGCCCCTCCCCATGGCAAAGAACTCTTTCGAGGGACCTTAAAGGTGCTCATTTGTCCAGCTTTCATTGACGGGTTTGAAGGCTCTTTTTACCACCACAGGAATCAAGGGGCCGTGAATATCACCGGGGTGGGGGCCATCACTGTTGAATGCAGGCTACCTACATGCTGAGCACGCTTTTGTTTTCCAAATGTTTAACGTACACTTACCTGTCTAGAGAAAACAAAAGACATTTCCAATCTGAAACATGCTTCTTTAACTTACATTCACTGGTTTTCTTTAAAATGTATACATTTTTTGTTGGACTGCCACACAAATAACCTGTGATGTTTGTGCCCCTTCCTTTGTGTTTTATAATAAAGATATATTTCTAAATATATTTTCTGTTACATACAAATAAATGCTTCTATTGCGCTGACAGCAGTAGGAAATGAAACTGTGGGTTCATGTGTGCCAACTTTTGATTTTCCCCGCCCTCGCCCATAATATAAACAAGCTACCGACCCAACCCATCACCTGGCGGGTCATATATTATCGCACTTGTTTTTTTTTATAAGGGAAACGTGTTTTCCGTTTGACAGTTCTGTTCCTTAGCCTTGCATATCCAATGAGCTATGCCAAGCTGGGGTGTTTTGCTACTCCAACCTCGCATGGCCCACTGGGGATGCTGGCTCAGAGACTGCATGTTCGTTTGTGCGAGGCACTTACAAATAGAACAGCGAACTTCATCATTAGCGATCTTGCAGGCATGTGCACAAACCACAAATTGCTCTCTGTTTCCTGTTCGTGCTATGTGGGAGCTGGAGCATTGGGAGGAAACATCAGGACCGGGCCGGGCCAGAACGTACGTTACTTTAAATATGTGTATGTATGTGTGTCTGCTTGTGTTGTGTGTAATGAGTCAGTGTATGATGATTGTTATGCGTGTGAATGAGCGAGTGCATGCTGCATGTGAATGTGTATTTGTACTGGGCTGTGGTGTTGATTTTGGCAGGACGGGGGTTGTTGCATGACTCCCTTCCAGCCAAAATCAGCTCCCCGTGCGAGCCACTGGGTGGGCACAGGGGGGCGGGGGGTTGGGAAGGTATTGTTTTACTGGGCATCTATTATGGATGCCTAGTAAAAAATACCATGTCTGCCCCTTGGGCCCCCCAGCGTTCACATGCCCACATAATCGCATGTGTATGTGTGTTTGTGTGTGAGACGCTGGGGAGGGCTGGCATGGCATGTTTTAGTGGGCATCTATGATAAAGCAAGCATAAGTGTTATTACGTAGCTAAACTGGCATTTGAATGCACCCAGTCTAGCCATTACTTACTTTGGCATGATAATTTGTATTGGGCATCTTTCATAAAGTAAGCATATGTGTAATTGCGTACCTAGACTGAAATTTTGATGCAGCCAGTCTATCCATTTCTTATTGCGGTATGCCATTTTGTATTGGGTATCTTTCATAAAGCATGGTAAGTGTTATTACATGGCTAGACTGGCATTTTGATGCAGCCAGTTTGGACATGTTTTCATACTCTTGTCATGGCATTTTTAATGGTAAAGCCAACTGCATTATGTTCGTACATGGGGATACTGTGATTTTTTTGGCAGAATAAGCGTGGACCTGTTTTCTTATGGTTCATAGTCATAAAATCAAAAACAAAAAAAGTCAAAAGTCAAAATATCGAGAAAAAAAGTCGAATTTGTTTTTCAATACGTTTTTTAATTGAAATGGAGGGTTTACCCCCCAACCCCCCTTTTTTTGTTTTTTTTAACCTTTTTTTTACATGCGAGAGCCAAAAAATACTTATAAATAAAAATATAAATCATTCGACTTTTTTTTTCTGAATTATGTTTTTGATTTTTTTGACTTTCGACCTTTTTTTTTCAATATTTTGACTGCACACCTTTTCTTATAGTAGAATTACTGGCATTATGTGCAAAGCAAACACATATATGTCCTTATATGGGTATACTGGCATATATCGATGCAGCCAGCATAGAAATGTATGGGTGCAGCAAGCGTGAACATGTTTTTATACAGGCTTACATTATGGGCAAAAGCATCATTAAAATGTCTTGGCAAAATGCTCCTCTGCAATGCTGGTGACTTGCATCTATTGGATTTTTTCAGGAGTTGCCATATAAAACCAATTGCAAACTGTTTGGCATTTTACCCTATTTTACAAAAAAGTGTAGTGTAAAATGCACAATTTTAAGTCATTATTTTAAAAATATTTTCGGGGAGGAGGGGTGAAACCCTCCAACACTTCTTGATTGATTCAAACTCATTTGCTGTGCTCCATCATACTGGCATATTTGGGGGAAATATTTATGCTGCTCCAATGAAAAACGTTCATCAGCTGCCACTACAATGGTCATCCAGAAACTGTAAACAATTCTACGGGGGCAAGGTGAAATTCCGGCGACCATTGCTAAAGAACCAAGGGAGCAGTTGCCTCCTTTACCCCTGTACCCAGCACCTTTATCTGATATTTCATCTGTTAAACAGACTGTCCTTGACTATCATTTGAAACAGAGATATGAGCGATATCTCTTCTGTTAAACTGACTCTTTTTGACAATCTATTATTTAAAGCTGAGCTGGAAGTGAAGACTTTTCTGCTAAACAACACCCACCTCTAACTACACATTATTTGAAGCTGTGCTGGGAGTGATGTATTCTTGAATTAAAAGAATGTAGTATTTTGCTTACTCCAAGGGCATTTTTGCCACTGTTGAACATGAGTTATCTTTTTAGGATGTATACTAACCTGATGCAAAACTTTTATTGCATTAAACCTTCTCTGAACATGCTTATTGTCATGTCTTTTTTCCGGCTTGCTAAAATACAGGTATACTTAAATCGGTTTAGCCTGTTGATGCTTATTTGATGTGCCACCACCCTGCCCCACCTTGTTGTATTCGTGCCCCCGGTTTATCCCCTAATACTGATTTCTTGTGATGCCACTGCCTGTTGTGCCTACAAATCTTAGATGGTGGGGAGGAGGGGTGTTAGTGTTTTCTCTCTAGAGTTACAGGAGTAGTCTTAGATATTGGTGATGTCATGGAGGACGAGGTGTTATTTTTCTCTATAGCTGGCTATGTATTACCACGTTCACCTTTGTATCCAATATACAATCCAATATACATGTGTACTGCAATAACCAGATGGTACAGACAAGAGAACATGTGTTGAATGCATCTTTTACATATCTGACAGTTGTGCATGTCATTTGCATGTGACTACATTTGTTCTGCATGTTAATTATTGCACAGCCCCCAGCTGTAGAGGTATCAGGTAATATAATCGCGGCAAAAATGCAGCGGTAAAAAAAATATTGCGGCAAAAATGCCTCCGTTTGACCCAGTAAAAGTGTGTCCCATTATACCATTTGAGGGCAGCAGGGGTTGCGGGGGTGTCCCCCGCTCCCTTTAAATGGTATAATGGGTCCGGGGGTTGCAGGGGTGTCCCCCGCATGTTTTTCATTGATGGCGGCGCAGAAACGGCAGCATTTTTGCCACGATATTTTGTTATCACAGCAATTTTTGCCGCGATTATATCACATGGAACCGCTGTAGACAGTTGCCCGAGGGGTTGATGGACTATAATAGCCATTCCCCCTCTTGCGCTGCAACCCATAGAATACAACTGAGTACCATGAAAAACCCGGTCCAGCTGTGTCTTGTTTCATTGAAAAAATCATATACCAATAAGAGGTAACCGGGATCAGACTTAGTTCTGGCCCGATTTGGGGCACTTCGAAAAGTTGTAAGTACCATTTCATTGAGCAGCGCTTATTTTTTTGTGTTTATATAGTTCAATGCTATTGCCATGCAGACGGCGTCTGAAAGCACAGCTACTGATCCACATTGACGGCTAAGCCACTTACTGAACCACCTGAGTACGAGGAGCCCCCACACCAGCGTAGACATGAATAACTGTGACCTGGACAAGCTCTCCATCTCGGGGGGCCGCTTGGAGCCTGCCTTCAAACCGAACATCACCAAGTACAAGGCGACCGTGGGCAGCACCGTACAGAGCACCAGTCTAAACCTGCAGACCAGCGACAAGGGGGCCTCCTACAGTATCCGCGTGAGTGCACACATTACCACATCACCAACTAGAGGTGTAGTTGAAGTCTATAATATGCATGGAAAATCGAGAGTAGTTCTGAGTTTTTCCAAACAAGCTATCCAAGTCAAAAAGGAAGATCTCCCTGGAATTATTCTTGAGTCATCAGGTGACTCCATCCTAGAGTCATCCATGTCCAGTTCAGGGAGATCCTCCGAAACCATCCTTGAGTATGTGTGTAGGCTGAAATATTCAAATGAGATGACTCTAGAATTATCACAGAAACTACTCCAAGAGGAGTTCTGATTACTTCCAGTGATGATCTTGTATTACTCCAGGATGACCCCCATGACAACTTGAGGATAGGTGGGGGGATTACTCCTGGATGACCCTGTGACAACTTTAGGATGGGTTTCAAATTGTGAACGATTATTGCAGCCAACTTCAGGAGTTTTGATTCCTTATGTGTAAGATGGGTGGTATTACTATAGGGTTAGGCTTATAGATGGTGTACTGGAAAACATGGAATTTGCAGCTGTTACTTGCCATCTTTGCTAGATCACTCAAAATGTCATTAACTAAGGTTTGCTGATTTAGTATACAAAACTACAAATCCACCCCACAAAGTCACAAACCAACCTCTAAACTCCCTCATTTCATATCTCACCTCTAGCTAACATGGCATCACACCAAATAAACTTCCACAATTACAAATCACACTTTCATTGACCTAAACGGAATCCGTTAAAGGTCTACCTGCATGACAAGACTGCTGATCACTTCACCCAATATCACTATGAGCAGCTAGCAATTAGTTCGACCATTCACCACACCCAAGAAAACATTAACTGACCCCCAACAGAAATCCAATAGCACAAAAACATGTACCATTTACAAGTTGGCACCAACCTACAAATTCACCAGATCAACTATAATAGTTCTACACACAGGAGCACTTGCATCTTCAGTTTCACAGAGCAGCATCTGAGCTACAATTACATCATAAATTAGTAGCAGTGGCTGATGCAGCAACCAAACTCAGTGGTGGGGACGTTCCAATTCCATTGTTTTTTTAAAAACCGTTATCTGTAAGATTGCACAGGTGTGTGGTAACGTGTAGGTGTTACTTCATGGTCCAAACAGGCATGACCGCCATACTGTAACAAGAACACACTGTTAAGAAGACGTGGTGATAGAGTTGAGCATGTCAAATCAGATCTGTCCGACAAAACATTTGTAGCAGACAATTTACGGGTTACTTTATAGTCCAATATTTTGCAGTTGTTGCACAACTACATCTCTGGGAACTGCAACATTACACAGACATCTGCCGATTTAATGCTGTGTCTATCAATTGTCCAGGTGAAGTAAGAGGCAGGTTCTGAGGAAGGAATGTAGGAGGAATGAAGAACACTAGCCATCCCTGCCAAAAAGGTTTTCCATGTTTTGTGAACAGCCATTAATACATTGTGGAATAGTCAGTTTTCACCCATCAGCGTTTACAATTCTCTTGTTTTTTTCACTGCACCTTCTTTTTCCAGATTCCACCAGTAGCTGCTTTTTCTCCTCTACCTTTCTTTTTAAAGCCTCAATTATAGCTTTTCGTTATTTCATCAAATGTTTCCTGTGTCTTAATACAGTTTCTTGGCTGCGGGTATGAAAAAGGCAAGATGAAACTTCATAATGTGACTACCAATACAACAAACATTTTGCCTGAGCTGTACACTGGGGTGACGCCCCTTAAGCGTGACCCTATCCGTCCCCTTGGAGTTTTGCTTATTCTTGCTCTCCTTGGCGCTTTCCCTCCCTCCCCATGCAGCTACCCACAACTCCGCCTAGCTGCACACATAAGTATGTATGGGTACATACCCTTGAGAGTGTGCCGTGAACACTATAATTTATAAATAGTGGCGAGCTGCGTGACCAATTCCACAAGGTCTACGCATAAAGACCTTGAATGAATAGGAAGGAAAACGGATTTGTATTTGCAAATCGCGCTCTACCTTGGACATCCTAGATTAGTTCCCCCAACCCGTGGACTACATTTTCAGGATTGCATCCAAGGTAAAAAAATCAAAAAAAGATAAGTTTAGGAATTTCGATTTGGGGAACCAATCCAAGATGTCCAAGCACCAATAAAGAGTTTTAACACAACGCGCCAGCCATTGACAGGTCTCTCGGGACTCAACCCTTTAACCATCAAGTACTATCAGAAAATTGTTTCAAGATATTTTCACAATCAACTTCCAAACCTGTCACCATACCAAGTGTTCAATTTCAAGGCCTTGAAGACGGCTAAGGTCGAAACATGTGTCGGCTGACTTTATGGGAATAAATTCACCTACAGATGAATACCCTGATGATATTTTACTTTTATTCTAAAAGACTGTATACCTAACTTTAAGGAGTTAGTGCGATTCGCCAATAGCAATCCGTCCTCTGGACTACGGTCCCTGAGGGCATTTAACCCATAGCGCATTGCCAATAACATAAGAGAAATTAGTAGACCATCTATAGTTACTCTAGAGGAGAGAGATGCTGTAAATGAGGTGGGCATTGTGTAGCATTCATCTGTATGTGTGAAAAAGGGGAACAACTCCACATAGGGACGTCGGATGTACCCTCCTCCCCCAAACATCAAATAGATGAACAAAAAAAATAAATACATTGCTTACCTAACTAGAAATGCATGACTCCTTGAAATCCTTTTCTTCACGTATTTCTCTTCTACTTTCATCGATACCCTCTATCAGCAATTTCCAATTAACTTCACCAGGAATTGCAAAGGCTCAAATTCCCCATCCTTTCAAATGCACAGAGAATTGTCTGAATCAAAGAGTGCCATGATGATTTGAGTTATTGTCTAAAAGAAGCAATAAAATATGTAAATTTAGTATGTGTCAAGTATTTGTGAACCAGGTCTGTACCCAAAACCATTCATTTATAGTGGGCTTGCTATGGATGTTACTGCCTGATGTGTCCCGATTTATGAGTGAAGCGTCTCTTGGTGATTGGTTAACTTCCTCCAAGACTTCCACCCATTGTGGCTTTAACTAGTTGCATCTGTTCTCAAATTTAGAGGCGTGTGTTCTGGAGAGGCAATACTTTCTTAACTGCAGAGCTCTTGTACCTAAAATGCTGCAGTCATTTTATGTGTGTCCTTTAAAGACAAACACATGTTTCAGTTTCTTAAATGTAAATATCAACCATAGAGAGCCCCACCTTGCAAACAGCAACATGTACAGGAAATAGGAGGGTATGCAGTGACAGAACCCATGACCAAAGTGATCTTTACTTGGGGAACAACAAGTAAATATTACACCTCAGCAGGAAGGCCTTTGCTAATATGAGCCATGCACTAGCCTCCAGAAGGGTCAGAAGTCCCCCCAACCCCCATAAGCATCACTAATGTGCAATAAATTATGCACTACAGCTGAACTAGTGCAGCGCTCATAGCAGTGGAAAAATCCTGCAAAAAAGTAAACCAAGCCATGGGTAAACTTTGCAGAAGCATGGTTTCTCACACATGCACCACGGCTGGATACATGTAGATAACCTATTACATAGAGGGTCAGGTGCACCTATCTGAGGAAGGCGTGGACTATTTGTGTGGAACATTGTGGGGGCATTGGAGCAGCAACAGCATTAAAGCCAGAGAGGGGCAGCCAGTAGGAGCAGTTATCCCCTACTTGGCAACGGTTTGAAAGCAATCAGCCTGATCCGTATAACAGTCATTGTGTGGAACTGGGAAGGAGTCGCCCCACCCACGAAAAGTGGGTGTCTGTATGCTGAAAAGCTAGGGCGTCTTATGGCAGAGGCCTTGAAACCGGGGGGCCCAAAGGATGCCAGTTGGTGGGGGGCTTGAAGGATTATGGTGACTTTTTAATAGAAAATATGAAAATGTGGCAGGGGCAGAAATTATTTTACTCGGGGGGGGGGGGGGAGAGCTCAGCATAAAAAAGCTTGAAGACCACTGCCTTAACCTTTTAACTGCCATGGGTTTCCCCCCAGTGCCAAGGCCTTTTTTGGTATTTCGCCATTCAATGCCTTCTAACGTTTTCTGTTTCATTAACCCCTTAGGTGACCTTGGCAACAGGGAGGTAATCCAAGGACAAGATACCTCGCCCTTGGCACTTAAGGGGTTAAGGGAATAAAATGACCTCCCACTTTCAAAGAGCAAAGCTATTCACAGCACTCATTTCACGCCCAGGTCAGAAAACTCCCACTACCGCGCCAGTGCTGATACACAAGGCTGCTGAAAAATCTAGACAAGCGAGAAAATAGCTCAACATCATCTAACGAGAATGAACTGGTCCCATCATTAGATAAAAAGAAAAACCATAAAAAGAATTCACCCCATATCATCATAAACCATGATCAAAATTAAAGTTTACAGGCAAACTATCTTCAATTAACTGCTGAGGTCAAGTGGTTGGAAAAAAACAAAGAAAACGCATTGTAGGGGCAATAAAATCCCTCCTGGAACCGTCAACCTATATAGAGAATGTGACATATGTATAACTAGAACATGCAGTAATCCAGAGTCCCTGAAACTTACATTTGTATATATTAAATCGTGTAGCGATTCCCCAAAGTGTTGACCAAACTAAACGTAGATGGCCTAGAGCATGAGTCATGAGGGGAATTAGAACACGGTACCCTGCGCATAACGGCTGGCACAACTAGCCCTACTGTGAACCGAAAGGGCAATGTAAAACGGGGGTGAATAAGCCATCGATGTGCCCTTTAAAATAAATGGCATAAAAAGCTCAGCCTTGCGGGTATAGCATCCGTAACTTCCAGCAGTTAAAAAATAATATTCAAAAGCATTATTTAAATGCCAGACAGTTCGCTTTTTATGGGGGGCAGCTTTACAGAACCTCTTTAGGGGTGCTTTGACCTTGAACTTCACAGAGTACCTGCCCTGTACACTTTTCCCATTACACAAATCTCAACAATCTTCCCCAGCTTGAAACGGGGGGGGCGGCGTTGAGACTCTCCTTTAATGCAAATTCAGTTGCTGGACAATTAATGGATGCCACTTTTTTTAGTTGGCTGGTGTTCAATGGCTTAAGTGAAAGCAATGATCAGGATGCAAGCATTGTTAAGAGAAATAAATAGATGGGGGGCATCTGTTCACTGTTGGTTAGAGGAGTCTTTTTCTCTCCCTTCTTCATGAGAGCTTGGATGGCCAATATCTGCAACCATTCTCTGTGCGCAGAATCACAACAGCAAATCTAAGCCCAAAGCACCCTGTTCCACCAGAAGGAGGACCTCAGGGATCAAAGAACTCATTCATCAGGGCGTTTCAACCATCCCCAGCCTGAGACTACACCTGGCGGTGTGTGCAGCACACCCTGTACCAAACAGTGGCTCAAACAGTCTGCCACACACTTCAAAACTTAACCAGCCTTCATGCTAGCCAAACAAAACGTTGCCACTTGGCACCCTGCTTCAGAATTAAGCAATATTATAGATGCTGCAAAAGTCGCACACGCTTCCCACAAGCTATATATCAACAATCCCCACACAAGGGAAATCTATGCCAGTGGGTGTCTGTGCACTGGCATGCAGCTGTCTGGGCAACTTATTGAAATTACAAGCATTGTTCCATCTATATATAAGAGACACATTCTCACAGGGGCTATGCAACACTGCATTGTTCTTAAGCAGACGACAAGAGTCAAATCTTGAGCATCGCTGGGTCCGTGCAACTCTTTCCTTCACAGTAAAGCACCGGAATGATTTCGCTCCTACCCACTGAAGGTGCGGTCATGTGTACAAGATGTATATGCACCGTACCGGACACATAGCAACGTTGCACACAAGGGCACAGCAAGCACGTGGATAATGGACCACTTTAAAGCAACCAGGGATTTTGCAAAGATTTGTTTAGTACATTAAGCTTCTGCCGTTTAAGCCCACATGTGCGCTGTCCCCTAGGGACCAGGGAGGATAAGTGCTCATCCAAACTAGCAATCAATATATATGTTAACATATATTGCAATATGTTGCGGTGCCAGCAAGATAGCAATTAGGTTTTTTGCCTTTTTTTTAAAAAAAAAAACATTTTCTTGATAACAAGATAGTCACTCTGCAGGCAGTGGTCTTCAAACCTGTTTGATCCCCAAGCCCTCCCTAAGAAAAAGGTACTTGGCTTGGGCCCCTCTATCAACATGGACTCCAAAATGTTTATCTGGTGTAGAATGGTGCCAAACAACATTCTTTCAGAATCATTGCTTGCAATAACTCAAATTAATTAGAGGGCAAATATTTGTAAATGCAGCATTCTGAATTTTTTGCTACAAGGGACGCGACTAAACGTAGCGCTGGATATTTATTTCCTACAGTAACGTAGGACATACAAGTACAAAAACTTGATTACTATCAATGCAGTCACTTGGAAGTTGGACAGTGGCATACTGGTGAGCTAGTGTGAAGGGTGGGCCTGCCTTTCAGCAGCCAGCCATCACTAATGGGTTCAAATTTTGCAATAGCCAACCACAGGTGTTCTTCCAGCTTTGACTGATTTAGTCTTTAGGGCTGCAAAAGTTGAAAATTCAATATTTCAAAGGTACGAGGTGCTGAAAGGTAACAGTACATTGACTGCATTTGGATAAAGGAGGAAACTGCATTTTGCCAAAATCCACCCAAGGTCAGTTTTTTTAATTGACTCTCCAGTAGGCGGTCACTTTGAAGTTCCATAGTTCCTTCTGGAGGTGTATTGGGAGGTGGGCGGGCCCCTACGTCCGATAGGAAAGGCTGGACCACTCAGTCATTGATGCTACAATTGTCCTCTGGAAAGTACTTTTGAGAGTGGTTCTGAGATGGTTTCCCATTAGTTCAACAACACATGAAAAGATCATACTCCACCTCCTCAAGAGCATCTGCTACAAAGGAAACGCGTCGGATTGCAGACATTAACCCTCCGACTCCAAAGCTCCAACTTCTTCTTGAATGCTGACATTTTTGCGTTCATAGCCAATGATGTGGTTTCTTTTCTGTGCCTTGCAGGGAGAGGTTTAGAAAATGTAGCTTTTCAAAGAGGTCGCCATAGTAAGCTAACGGTACAAGCCAGTGTGAATCACAGAGGCTCTTCTTTCGTCTGGTGTAAACCCAGGAGAAAGCGTCTCACTATGTTCCAGAGTTCCTAAACACAATTTTAACCTTTCCCCCTGGAGAGCAAACTGCCCTCCGTGTGAAACAAAGCATCATGTTGAGCTCCCATTTCAGCACATAATGTGGCAAACAGATGGGCTCTTCTGCGGTGCATCTTAATAAAATGCACAATCTTTACAAAAGAAGTCAGCACCTCTGAGAGTCCATTCCCCATATTGCGCACAGGCAAAGCTTCCCGGGGATCACGCAGTGTGTGTGCCCACAATATATGTGGAGCTAATATCAACACTTTTGCTTTTAACCCAGTTCTAGCACCAGACAGCACCATCCAAGCAAATACCAACACACGCCTCCCACTTTGGGCAGTGGGAACGTAGGAAGTAGTTAACAATGTCAGTGACTATAGATGCAGTTGCTCTGCCCTGAATTGGTTTACAAAATATTTCTCCAATATTTCAAGCACGATATCAATTCTGTACTGATAGAAGAGGACAGGTCAGTGATGCGGCGGAATATTGTGGTGTCAGACAAAGATAATTTTGCATTTCTCTGCTGTACCGTCACTAAGCACTACCTGGTTGTCAGTGAGAATTGTTGGCAGAATTACTCTCGGCATCTGTAAAGGGCTTTTCTCCCCCCAGATAATGTGGTAAGAAGCTTCCAAAGCATTTGCAGGTACTGAGGCCACGTTTTAACAGTGTCTTTTGCTTGTGTATGCCTTGTAGCTGCTGTACAAACAAATCCCTGGTCTTTTTTGCTAAGGTTTTGTTTCCAAATGCGCCTTAAGTGTTGGTTTCAGGCTTGCTAATGTAGTGCCACAAACCACACACTGCAGCTTAACTTGTCAGCAACTGCGATCCGTGTGAACCCAAAACGTAAAAAAGACACATTTCCGTGTTTTTGCATTTCTCGTGTCCGTTTCCACCTCTACTTCCGCTTTTCGTTTGAGATTCCTACCATCTTTGGGCACTAGGAAACTATCCAGTTCTATGTGTTATTTCTGCATTTTAAAGCCTGAACACAAAAAAGACTGATTTTTTTTCCCGGCCGTTTTTGTATTGAATTTAGAGTGCGGAATTCACATACTGCCCTCCTGCTTCCCCACCCACTCATTAACTCGTCAATCGGGAGGGACCCCGAAACCCTCAATTTCCCTTCCCCAACACACGCATTTTACCCACATGAGCACACACAGTCCAAAACACACCTCTGCCTCCTGTGACGACTCTGCTGGGTCTCACAGCACCTGTCAGCCCTTGAGCGCACTCATGTGTGACAGGGGTTTGACAAGTATGATCGTTCGATTTAGAAAGACTGCTCTGAGCAGTCACAGAGTGGTCTTTCTAAATCGACACCCCCCCCCCACCCAATCGGTACAGTGAAAAAGTTATTTTCACTTAATACCAATGATCCATCTAAAAAAGGAGCCTGACTGAAAACATTGCAAACCCCCACGTTAATTTACGTCACGTTATTTTTTGAAAAACATTTAAAGTTTTCAAAAATTAAAAATGCTTTAAAAAATTTAAATTGACAAACACCACATAAGATTTAAAACGAACCACGTGAAAAGGCTTGGGGGGGAAAAACAAAATCAGCAAAATGGGTCAGAAATACTGCTTGGATTGAAAAAAACACCACATTGATACAAGTCTCAGACTCCCTGTTCCGATCATGAAGTTCTAGCTCTAATTTATTGTTGAAGTGTGGTCCTGGACTAGGCAACAGGGCGACGAAAACCACACCTGGATGCACATTGCACAGGGCTGATATAAACGTTCAGCACTTCTACTCAGCCAATATTACATAGGGAGAAGAAATCCTTACTTGCCTGCGTGACTGGGTGAAGTGCTTCACTGGATTTTTCTTGCTGGGACACAGGTGGTTAGGGTGACACACCGATGCTTGGAGCGATGCTGCTGCAATCAAAAGTTAGTCAAGAATACATGTGTCTACCTGGGACTTCAAAAATGAGCTTGGCTTAAAACCAGCTCTTGGGTGTTAGGCATCAGCTAGTAAGCAGGACGTAACGCTGGAAAACCAGGAGAGAGCACACAGTGCACTGTAAATGCAACTCCCACATGAGACGTGAACATTCAGTACCGCCCCACTGGATATGAGGAAGGAACAGCCTCAAAAATAGGTTTGAAATCCCCGATTGTGAATCCTACTATACCTTTAAAATTACCCCACCATTACCCACAGCAAAATACAGTAGTTTAAAAAAAGACATTCTTACCATCGGAAAGTCCTAATACAGATGTCAGGATTTTTTATGGTGCCATTGCCGCTGGGGACTTTGCTGTCCAAGATGGAATGATTAGGCCAATTTGTGTTCCTGCAATTGAAAAAGTACAATAAAAAAATATTATAAACGTACCAGATTGACCTATCAATATGTGCGCCCTACACTCTGCCAGTCGGCACACATTCTCCCCGGCACACAAAAGGGACTTAGTGTGCAGGGTCCAACCGGGAAATCTCTAAGGTTCCCTAGCTGGTAGAGAGAGCCGTCAAGAGCACATACCTGAAAACGTGACTCATACTCAGTCACAGAGACAAAATAAAATAGAGCGAGCGAGAGAAAGAGCATCAGCTTGTTATAGGTTATCCTGAAGAGTTGGGAAGTCCAGTCTGCTGGCACTAAAATCATTCCATATACATATCTTACATAGAATACGACACAGTAGTTCTTAACTCACCGAGCCAACTTTCGGAAACATCAAGTAATAGCCATGTAGCTTATAATGCAGTTAGGTGACAGCTCTGACATAGCAGCAGACTGCTGCGGCTGCCATGCCAGACACGAGGGACCCTGGCTTCTCTGCAACATATGGTGCCACATGCAGGCGAAGGACTGGCACCCACAGCAGGATGATATACATGAATTCCACTTTAAATCACTTCTGTGGCAGCGGTGCAACCAATGTACTGTTGGTAATGCAGTGATTTTAGTATATCATGGGATGCATAGACTTGCTCTATAGTAGATGGCTCCCAGGGTAGCTCAGTAGTTTGACAAGACCATTGCTGAGACTGTATTTAAGGTTGAATTTAACCAAAACAATAAAAACAAAAATAAATATGCAAAACATGTTAATCGATGGGGCTTTTTTGCAATTACTTATAAAAAAGGAAGTGCTATGAAATGTGTTTTGGCCAAGGGATGGGTTGGGGTATTTCTGCCTCTGTTTGGCACCCATGAACCCAGTTTAATTTTCTAATAACTGCTGTCTGCACAATGGAAGCATTTATTTGTAAACATAACATCTTTATGAATATAACCTGTGATAAAACACAAAGCAAGGGGCACACAAATTGTATTGGTGTGGTGCTCAGGGAAAAAAAAGAAAAAAACACATCTCAAAGAAAACTAGTGAACGCAAGTTTCAGCAGCGTTTTTGAATTTGGAAATTACCTTTTTCCTTTGAATGTGTAAAACGCACATTTGAACAATGTGTCCAGCATGTAGAATGCCTGCTTTCAACAGTGACCACACCCCTCCCCGCCACAGTGAAGTTCATGGCCCATTGATTTCCATGGTGTCCCTTTCAGGACAGAAAAAACAAACGGGATGAGCAAACGGAGCCAGGAAATGCGCGAGTGGGGAAAGGAGACTTGCATAGATTAGGTCATCGAGCTCCCAGCTTCCCTCTGCAAAGCTGGGGGCTTGATAAAGCCTGGTCATGGCTGAGGCAGGCCGGGTCCCGAGATCCAGCCAGACATCTGATGCCGGATCTCAGACCCGGCCAGCGATGTCCCATGGACCAGAGGGGTGCCGAAGCAGAGGGACAGCCAAAGCAGGGGGCGAACGGTGTTGTACGATATCTGGCTACCCCACGGCAGATTGCTGGAGAGCCCAGAAATCTGCTGTGGGGGAGCTGGATATCATACAACACTGACAATGCGTGCTTCCGTCGCCGCTCGCCTCTTCTTCCCCCATGGCCAAGCAAGGTGGGGGCACAGAGGGAGGGTGCACGGGGGGAACCTGCTTTGCAGTGATCCAGCCCCCCTGCTCACCTTTCCCCATGCGTTAGTCTTCGTGGGTCCAAAGGGGGAGAGGGAAGCAGAGGGACCGACAAAGGCCTGAAACGCTTGCCTCCCGGCCCTCCCTCCAACTGTGGTGTGGCGGTCTGAGCCGAAAAGCGGCATACCTTACCTGGCAATAAGACGCTGGCGTCACCAGCAGGAAACAACAACGCAGCATGGACACACAATCCAAATTCAGGAAAGCGCACGTCCAGGCTGCATTTATTTCCCGCGCCCTCATCACGTTGCACTAACTGAGCATGTATTTTCTCTTTTCTTGCTGTCCTGGATCACACGCCCCACAGATTGAAGACCTCTGCCTACAGTATGGCTATTTTTTAGGGCTAAATACTCATTGTTATCTTGCTGGCAAGACTACATAGGAGTTTGTATTTTCACTGTATACTAGCAAAGCAACATGCAGGCACCTAGTCAGTGAGACAACGCAGCTAAATCAAGGAAGTCGCTGGGAAATGAAGTAAGTCGGCCCTATACAGAAAGAAAGACATATGGGGTGGGGGGTTCAAGAAAGACATCTTGTGGTACAGACTCTGGCCGGTACAGAACAATGCACTGCCTGGCAGCACTGAGCGGTAAGGTCATGCACATCTCCCTGCAATGTCCATAAAACCTCGCCTCGTAAAGGCAGTAAAGTTACAGAATTCATACCAAGGAAACTGCATGCCGTCGTAGTGAGCTCATTGCTGTTTTAACAGTGAAAACTGTTTTGCGCAGATAACGGCAGCGCTGGTCATTGGGCCGGCTCTCGTCGGATCAGAGATCCTGCACCAGATGTGTAGCCGGATTACGGGATCCGTCCAGAGTCAGCCGCCGCAAACCCCAAACCCATGCTCTGCGATGGGTTACTTTGGAAAAAAAAGAAAGAAAAGAAAGTGCTTGCGGCAGCATGGAGTAGGGGGGCAGAGCAGCTCATTGCTGCCATGAGCGCTCTGATTGCTCTGCCCCTCCCCTAAGTGTACACAGCAGGACTTTGATACAGGTTACAGCTGCAGGAAAAGCAAACTAACTTCCTCTGGTGACCCTCTGCAGGGTGCACAGGGTCACCAGAGGAAGAGTTTATTTATTCAATGTTTGTCGGATACATGAACCCGGATTATTCATTTATTTATGCAATGTTTGTCGGATACTTGATTCCGACAAACATTGCAACGAAAAAAAAACAATATACAGGCAGCCGTCAAATATTGCATGAATAAATAAATACCCCTATTACTATTGAAACTATCCCACACGATGCAGCCACCCAACTGCTTTCAGAGGGGAGCTGCAGGAGCTGTGCCGGGTGTAGTTCAAGTAAAAGAAAACGTTGCTTATGGCAAACAGAAATCAGCAGGTTTTAAGAATGAGGTTGCAGGACAATCCCTCGGTTTAAACCAGGATTTCCCCACAGATTATCTGCTCTTTCACCATTAGCTAAAGAGTAATTGCTCTTCTTAATGATTCTTTAACAGTCTGCTTAAAATAATCCTATGTATGAGCTCAGATCACAGTGTAGACTAACATTACCGTTGGTAGTTTAGGTGCACAGATGGCTGGTAGGGTTTGCTCCCTTGTACAAGTGCGTGTCGGACTGGGCCATAAAATTGTCTCGGGCACCAATGACAAAGTGGCCCATAGTTGTAAATGGCAATTCATTCCTTTTCTGACCATGTTTGAATAGTACCCAAGGGGGAGTTTTTTTTAATAAAATGGGATGCAAATTGGGCATTTTAAAGAATATTGACTCAGCAACACTGGTCAAAACTTTTATTCGCACAGTGAAGTAACTCATCACCAGTGCCAGGGAAGTGGAATTGATATATAGTTTGGAAAAGAAGCAGCATGAAATAAATTGTGCCGTTTTAAACTATTATTTAGGACATTTCCTTTGATCGGAGATCAACTGCCAGATCCGCCCCCCATACCCTGCCTCTTTGGGCACCGCCCTTCAACTCCACCCCCACCCCGGCCATTGTGTGACCCCCCCCCCACCACATTTTTTCAATTTCCACCACTGGACAAGGTTGAAGATGGCAGTACAACCCGACTTGCTGCCGGCAGCCGAATCTGCCCTGAAATTCTCTCGGCGTGTGCGGCACGGCCATAAACCACTTCTGTTTGGGGGTGGGTGGAGCCGAGTATGGGGATACCAGCCAAGAAGACACACAAAGATCCGCTGTTGGTGCAACTAAAATCAAAATAGGAAAAACAAACCCATCAGTGTTTTGTTCTCCCCCGTTCCCCTCCCTTGCCGCGCTCTGAAACACCTGTGTATGAGCGCAATATAAATAAAAATATCATTATTAAATATACCTGGCACTTCTCCAAGATGAATAATGCGCTATAAAAAATAAATACCTGCCCGTGCACGGCGCGGAGCGCTCCTTCCTCCGTAATCCTCTTCCTAAGCACTTAGACGTCCCACGTGAAAACGTCACGACGACATGACAGATACATGTCATTAACCCGTAAAGGCATTTCAGAATGTATCGGCAAACCTTTAAACAAACAAACAATGCTATCGGGTTTCGTAGGGACTTTAAATGTGTTTGATAATGAAAGCAATACAAAGCCTCAGTTTAGCCTTCTCTTCCACACATTGCAAAGGGGTAAATGAAAAATCCCCTCCCCGGGAAATGCCAAATCGCCCCCGGTGCAGGAGAAATAAATAACTGAACTGTTATGCTAGAAATTCATACCCAAATGCATCAGTCTGAATAAGACACATATCCCCATCTGCTGCACATACCAAATCCTCCAACCCCCTCGATCCCCCTCCAGCGGGGAGGATAACTAGTCGCTGGTACAGTTGAAGTCCCATTGGGAAAGGAGGAACGCACTGTGCCCATCCCCACTCCATAAAACACAAGTCGCACATCTGCATGAGAAAACCCCAAAACTAACTGAATCCACCTGTACAAGTAAATCTCAACCAATGCACATTACAAACCCCCAAAATACACAATACCCCTTCCCCAATATTGCCTCACCCCTGTGATGCACGTTACATATCCCAAAAAGACACAGAAATAACGAAAAAAAAGGGAATACGCCTGTATTTTGAGTAAATCACACCCCTGGTGCACATTATAAACCACCAAAATACACAGAAATACTCGCTTCCAAATATTGTCGCTCTGTATTAAAGTAACAATCTGTAAGAGAAAACTTTAAGACTTACCAGAAACCAAATAACAACCAACTATACGAAGTGTTCTTTGGAACGGAGGAATCGCTCCCGCAACGCCTTGCCTTCCAGCTCGTGCAAAAATGATGATGACGTGAACGCTGAAACCCACGTGATGCAGAGCAGCAGACGTTTGTTAGGCAGAAACCTGTGCAGCTCCCTTAGGGACCACTGCAAAAGGCTTAGGACTACAGGTGTTGGCAGTAAACCCAATTGGTAGCAGTCTGTACCACCCAGATTTACCTGGTAGCTGTGGCTGAGCAGTCAGACTTCTCTCAAGAAGAGTTAGGCAGTATACAGAGCATACACAATAGGGCAGAAAAGCACAGCAAAACAAGCAAACACTGACCAGAGCTTGTTGTAAAAGATATATAATTATTTATTTTAAAACACATCTAAGTAAACACACTGGCACTAATATCGAGCAAGTTCAAAAATACAGTCACTAAAGTATATACACTCCCTTAAAAGATTATTAGACAAGTCTAAAGTAAAGCACCACTTATTTTCAGACAGTGGTGAGCGCTTAACGAAGATGGCACTCTAATAATTCGGTTTAAAAAGGGAGAGAAAGGCAGAGCATAAATTGAAACAGATCCCAACGCTTTCAGAAGAGCACAGCAAGGTAGGAAGGCAGAGTAAAACCGTGAAGTTAGAGTTCAGAAAGCTGGACCCACTTTAAGAGGATCAGAACGAAATGTGTCCAAGGTCACACGGTTTAAAAAGTGCACAAAAGTCTTGTAAGTGTTCAGAAAGAAGTTGGACCAACAGAAAGGGACCAGTTAGAAGGTCGAGGGACCAACCCAGTCTAGAAGGCTAAGGATTTACTGTCACCTTCAAGCAATCTATAAAAAGGGAGGCCAGGCGGACACGGTACCTTAAAATGGTGAGAACGCTCCAGCGGGGGCAGTTGTTCCTGGCAGTGGGTGCAAGTCGGTGCTTCGTCCGGGGGGAGAGAAGATCTCGTCGTGGAGGAGAGCAGGAGTTCGTTGCACTGCCAGGGAAGAAACCAGCCGCGGAGTTCTCAATTAAAAGGAGCGGTCCTTTTATTCGCGGTTCAGTGGTAAGTGGCTATCCGGTTGCCGGAGTGCTTGGCACGGGCAATTCAACCATTGGACGTCCTGGAAGGCGACAAGAAGGCGAACTGGTTGTCCCCACCAGTTCAAGGGGAAGAGACTCTCAGGGAAGAAGATCTCCTCTGTCGTTGGGAAGTGGTGAGTCGGTTCAGCAGGGCTCCACCGGTGGTGTCGTCGTTGCAGGTCGGCTCAGCTTCTCCCTCTTCGGATTTTCAGGTCCTGTGGCGACTTCTGCAGTTCCAGTCCCAAAAGCCCTGCTTTTATGCAGAAAACCCCCATTTACACAGCCTGGCTGTCACTCAAACATGCTAATTGGTGAGCGGGGCGGCTCACCATTTGGGCCAATCACACCAGAGTGCGACATGATTTGCCAAGGCAACTCTGTCCAGGGTGCCTAATCCCCCTCCCGCACATCCTGTGGACCCAGACACAGTGGCACCACTTTGGAGGGCTTCTGTGCAGAAGCCCGCCAAAAGTGGAACAAAGGGCTCAACTTTGGGTTAGAGTTACAGAGGTGAACACAAACGCCATTCTAGAACCGAGTTCTGGCAAAATATCCCAACCGGTGAATTAATATTAAATAAATAAACCGGCGGTATGTTCGGGGCTATATTAACAAGTGGTAGCCTCGAACAATGGGAAAAGCCCATAGGGATATATTCGCGGTCGAATATAAAAAGTAGTATCCACTGCCACCAGCCAAAACTCGTTCAGGGGGGACTGGACAGTGCCCCTCGAATAACAGACCCAGGGGCAATCAAATTGCCCCTATCAGCACGTCCACAGTATGATGGTTTGTACTGGTTCTGTTCACAATTTAGGACTAGTAAATCCAATGGTGACTTTACATGCCCTGGGAGACAATAGTCAGTTCCAGGGTATGGAGTCTATGTTTGGGGGTCACTATGACACCCCTGTGTTACTGCACTGAGGATGCTGTGTAACACACATAGTAAAAACACATGAAACCCTATCGACCCCGTAGCCCATAAAACACATAGATCAACAAAGGAACACCTCAAATCATGTCCAAGAGTGTGAGGAAAAGAGTCTCACTCTTGGCAGGAGAAAAAAAACAAACTCCAGAAATCCAGCAAAGCTGCTGGGGGACTCACTAGGTTAGGAAATTCAGCCTAAACAGAGAATTCTCCCTAACAACGTTGAACCCCACGTGATGCAGAGCAGCCCACGTGATGAGGTGAACGTTGAAACCCACGTGATGCAGAGCAGCCCAATTGATGAAGTGGAGGCGGGCCTTGCTATGGTCTGTTTCTCGGAGGGGAACTAGACACTACCCTTTACGAAATGCTCATGTCCAGTTTCCAGGCAGTATCAGGTGAGTGCATGCGATCCAACTTTTGTAGTGAATTTTATATGCATTTCTTTTAGCAGCCATTACCTTAGACGTTCTCACCCCTTTGTTGTTATATTGTTAAGAGGAGCCCTTTTGCAACCTCTAGGAATGCAAGTTGAAGCTGTATTCCTTGTATTTACTTATCACTTGTTCAAATTAAATATTGGAAGTACTTTCTAAACATCTGGTTTTGAAATTACACGGGGTGGCCTGTTGGTATTATAAACACATTAGCTGCTGCGAAGCTCATTTACGGTATGGTTCAGGCTCTGCAATGCTTGCAGACGCAGTAACTGCTGTGCAGCTACTACACAGACCCTGCTCTGGTGTAAGTGACTTTCACAAAGTGTTTGTGTAGGGGTGATGGAGTTCTTTCTGTGAATTGTTTGCCGATTCTTGTGGCGTAGTAGTTTTTCTTTCTTTGAGGACTTGCTTTGTACAGTTTGAGTTGTCTTTGGTATTTTATTTAGTCTTGTCTGGTGTATTGTTCTCTCCATTTTGTTTCCATTTTGCAGTTGTTTTTGGTGTTTTTTCAGTTCTTCTCTGAGCCATTTTGTGCCAGTTTTTTTTGGTGTTGCTTTGAATGTTTTAGCTGGTGCTAATTGGTCAATGGCCTTGGTGATCCAATTGTTGAGTGTGTCTTCTGTTGTATCTATGTTTGTATCGGTGAGATCTTTCACCTAGGTTGTCGTGGTGGGTTAGCATGGCGGCCTCGTCCGATGGTTTTGTTGCAAAGCTGCGGTTGTATGAAGATGGTCTGTAGATCAGTAGGAATACTATGTTGTATTGGTCATTGAGTTCTATCTTGATTAGGAGGGATTCATAGTCTTCCGCGTTGGTTGTGATGATTCAAGATGCTCAGGCGTGTTTTTTGTGTATAATTGACATTCCACCTCCTCTTCGGTTTTCTCTGTTGGCGTGTATTAATTTATAACTGTCGGATATTGCTTGTTTGCGATGGTGTTATAGTTGTCTGATAGCCAGGTTTCTGTAAGGAAGAGCACGTCTGTGCCTCCTTCGCTTAGGAGGTCATTGGTTTCTGTTGAGTGTTGTTGCCATGGATCTAATGTTGAGGAGGCTGCAGTGTAGTTTGCTGGATTTCCCTATTGTGTTGTTGTTAGTATTGCTTGTTCTGACCGGTGTGTTGTTGGTTGGGTTTCCGTTCCCGGTGGGTTTTTTCCGGTTGAGTCTTTTGGGTGGGGTGGTTCTTTGTTGGTCAGTCTCTTTGTCGAGTAGACCAATAAGGTTTATGGCGGGGTTGATTCGTTTCCGGGTGGTAAATAGGGTAGCTACCCCTCTGTTGTTCCAATCTTGGTGATATAGGGGGTGTAGAGTGAGTGTGATGGTTTCCAATTTGTTCCTTGGTCTGGTTGGGGTATCGACCATGGCCGAGACCGGGTTGGGCTGGTTTATTAGTTGTCATCTGTTTTGGTGTCCTGGTTGGGTCTGTATCTGTGAAGCTTGTTGGCTGTCGGTTCATTGATGCTGTGCTGTTTTTGTTTACCACATTGTCGTATGTGGACAGGTAGCGAGCATTGTAGTCTGTCTTTGCATTTGTATGTCTCCTCAAGTTTTTTGGGGTTGTGGGATCGTGCTGGTCCGTGCCTTCCCGAGTGGTTTGGGATTTCTTATTATTTCTGTTGTCTTTTCTGGCTTCTTTGTCTTTCTTGTGGCGAGGCATGATGCGTGGGTTGTGTTCCTTAGTGGGCGTCTTCATTCGACTGATGTTTTTCATGGTCTTTTGGGTTTCGTTTTTGCTGTTTGTGGTTTGTTGTTGCTTGTATTTGGTAGGTTGTGGGTAGTTGATGGGACTTTGTGGTTCCGTTTGTTTATTGCTTCTTTTTTTTTTGGATCCTTTTCTTTTGATTTTCTTTTTATCCTGGAGGTACTTTTCGTTATGGTTGTTGATTATTGGATTTTGCGCAAAGCAAACATGAATATTGTGTGAAGGAGTGCATGTGAATACTGGCATATATTGGTGCAGTCATGTTAAGGAGAATTCCCATTTCTGTGCTAATTCCCTCCTTCAACCTTAGAGACCCCCAGCTCTTTTGCTGGACTGTAGGACATTTTCCCACTGCATCATGTGTTTTGACCTTTGGATTATGTGTTTTCACTGTTTTGGGAGTCTGACAAACTCCATATGCATCTACTTTTTGTATGGTGACACACATCAACTTCAGTGCAGTGTCACTGAGAAATCCTTTAGATTTCTCATAAGGTTTAAAATACCTTTTCTTGTGTGAACTACTGTTCCCAAGAATAGTAAAGTGAAAATGACTTTACTTACCTTTTCTCTTTGGGGGTCCAGCACACACAATTTTATGTGGAGTGCTGGGGGGTTACCTAGTAGCCCCTTATCCTACATTCTCATGTAACATTTGTATGTTTCCCTCCCTACTTTTAAATGACTAGTGGCAGTGGTTTAATTGTTCCTACCATTGTGCTTTTCTACCGCAGGCTGAACCCTCAGCTGCAGTATAGCACCCAGGGGTGACCATTTTATCAAAACGGCCCCTGTCTTCTTTTTTGCCATTTTCTGTTGGTGAGGTCTTTCTTGGGTTTTACTGTGTGCGTCAAACAGAGTGAAGGCCTTTGTTTGTCTTGCCTTTGACACACTTCAGCCCTGAGTCCCGCCTCTGGCTCCAGTGTGTCTGGAAGGACAAGATGTGAGGGAGGGTCCCGAAACTCCCCTGTCCCTTGTCTCTAGGAATGCCTGAATGCAACAAGTCCTGAATGGCTGGCTGGCTGTCCTTTCAGGACAGCGACCCTGATGTGTGATTGACAGCCTAGGCTGTGCATGAATGGGAGAAACCTGCTTAAAAGGCAAGGGTTTTGGGACTAGAGGCAGAGTCGACCACTGGGAGAAACACCCGACGAAGAAACCGTGAACGAAGCTTGCTGCATCCTCCTGGACCTTTGAATTGGCCGGTGAAGCCCTGCTGCTGTGCTGAAACTCCCTTTTCAGACAGAGAAGCTCTGGAATGGACTTTTCGCCTTGGGTTAGTGGGATCAACTAACCCAGAGACGAAATCCACTGGACCATCTTCCCTGTCTGGCTGTACTTCTTCATTGCTGCAAGAACCAAGTGCCAGGGGTCGAGAAATCCGTAGTCGTGTGAAACGTCTGAAATCCGTCTAGAAGCTTCAGGAGTCTCCTAAGGACCCTCCAGAAACAGGACGACCAGAGCTAGAATTCCCTCACCAGACCCAAGGAGTGAAGGAAGCCCAACCATTACCAGAGATCCGCAACAGTGCTGTTTACTAAGCGCTGAATCCGCAAAGTGCCGCTGAACCGAAAAGAGCCCATAGCCGCCAACGACCTCCGAAGTACCACCGCAGTAACCATACAGATGTCCTCCCTCTTGTCCCCACGACTAAGGCTCAGGAACACTGGGTCTGCAACGCTGTAGCAGGACAGAAGCCAGCTGGACCACTCTTCTTTAAACCAGAGGTACTGTTTAGATTTAGGGTACTTACCTCACTGTCTTGTAGCCTTGCTTTTCTCAGTTGGGAATTGCAGTGGCTTACTTTTAGAGTTGATTCCAACTCTGTTTTCACAGCTTGAGATCCTACAAGTGATTTTCTAACAAACTCTCTAACTTTGTGCAAGACTTTTGATTCTAAGAAGTGCCTCAGCTCCATAGACTGTTTCAAATAGACTTTGACTGTCCTGGGTCCCTGCAGACTCTTCTAGCCCACTGACTTTGATATGGTTTGTCCCTCATAGGTGGTAACTTATTTTAGACTGTTACTGCTGGGAAAGGCTTGTCTAGATTTCATTGGAAGATTTTTTTGTCCTCATATATACTGAGACCCTGTTTAACCTTTTTCTTTCCTTAAACCTTTCCTTTCTGCAACCTCAGAAAGTCACCCCACGGTGTAGCAATTGTGTATGAAGCATATCCAAAGATTATCCACTAACTTGCTCTGATTCTGAAATGTAAAAGTATATTTACATTGTTACATGAATTGCCTTTCTAAAGAACGCTTATTTAAAAAAATGATGTTAATTAAATGAATAACTATTTATAACTGAAAACTTGAGTGTAAGTGTTACTTGGCTACTTGTATTTACAGATTGCATTTGTACAGCTCACAATTATCCCTCTTGAGATAGGCCTGGCTGCTCAGTCACACTGCCAACCTGTGCAGTTCAGACCTATACCAAAACGTGGGTTTACCTAATACCAAGCAGATAAGTGTTGTGTAGTTTTTTTTTCTTTGAGGACTTGCTTTGTACAGTTTGAGTTGTCTTTGGTATTTTATTTAGTCTTGTCTGGTGTATTGTTCTCTCCATTTTGTTTCCATTTTGCAGTTGTTTTTGGTGTTTTTTCAGTTCTTCTCTGAGCCATTTTGCTGCCAGTTTTTTTTGGTGTTGCTTTGAATGTTTTAGCTGGTGCTAATTGGTCAATGGCCTTGGTGATCCAATTGTTGAGTGTGTCTTCTGTTGTATCTATGTTTGTATCGGTGAGATCTTTCACCTAGGTTGTCGTGGTGGGTTAGCATGGCGGCCTCGTCCGATGGTTTTGTTGCAAAGCTGCGGTTGTATGAAGATGGTCTGTAGATCAGTAGGAATACTATGTTGTTTTGGTCATTGAGTTCTATCTTGATTAGGAGGGATTCATAGTCTTCCGCGTTGGTTGTGATGATTCAAGATGCTCAGGCGTGTTTTTTGTGTATAATTGACATTCCACCTCCTCTTCGGTTTTCTCTGTTGGCGTGTATTAATTTATAACTGTCGGATATTGCTTGTTTGCGATGGTGTTATAGTTGTCTGATAGCCAGGTTTCTGTAAGGAAGAGCACGTCTGTGCCTCCTTCGCTTAGGAGGTCATTGGTTTCTGTTGAGTGTTGTTGCCATGGATCTAATGTTGAGGAGGCTGCAGTGTAGTTTGCTGGATTTCCCTATTGTGTTGTTGTTAGTATTGCTTGTTCTGACCGGTGTGTTGTTGGTTGGGTTTCCGTTCCCGGTGGGTTTTTTCCGGTTGAGTCTTTTGGGTGGGGTGGTTCTTTGTTGGTCAGTCTCTTTGTCGAGTAGACCAATAAGGTTTATGGCGGGGTTGATTCGTTTCCGGGTGGTAAATAGGGTAGCTACCCCTCTGTTGTTCCAATCTTGGTGATATAGGGGGTGTAGAGTGAGTGTGATGGTTTCCAATTTGTTCCTTGGTCTGGTTGGGGTATCGACCATGGCCGAGACCGGGTTGGGCTGGTTTATTAGTTGTCATCTGTTTTGGTGTCCTGGTTGGGTCTGTATCTGTGAAGCTTGTTGGCTGTCGGTTCATTGATGCTGTGCTGTTTTTGTTTACCACATTGTCGTATGTGGACAGGTAGTGAGCATTGTAGTCTGTCTTTGCATTTGTATGTCTCCTCAAGTTTTTTGGGGTTGTGGGATCGTGCTGGTCCGTGCCTTCCCGAGTGGTTTGGGATTTCTTATTATTTCTGTTGTCTTTTCTGGCTTCTTTGTCTTTCTTGTGGCGAGGCATGATGCGTGGGTTGTGTTCCTTAGTGGGCGTCTTCATTCGACTGATGTTTTTCATGGTCTTTTGGGTTTCGTTTTTGCTGTTTGTGGTTTGTTGTTGCTTGTATTTGGTAGGTTGTGGGTAGTTGATGGGACTTTGTGGTTCCGTTTGTTTATTGCTTCTTTCTTTTTTGGATCCTTTTCTTTTGATTTTCTTTTTATCCTGGAGGTACTTTTCGTTATGGTTGTTGATTATTGGATTTTGCGCAAAGCAAACATGAATATTGTGTGAAGGAGTGCATGTGAATACTGGCATATATTGGTGCAGTCATGTTAAGGAGAATTCCCATTTCTGTGCTAATTCCCTCCTTCAACCTTAGAGACCCCCAGCTCTTTTGCTGGACTGTAGGACATTTTAATTTTAACCCTGGAGTGAGTTAGACCCTTTTCCCACTGCATCATGTGTTTTGACCTTTGGATTATGTGTTTTCACTGTTTTGGGAGTCTGACAAACTCCATATGCATCTACTTTTTGTATGGTGACACACATCAACTTCAGTGCAGTGTCACTGAGAAATCCTTTAGATTTCTCATAAGGTTTAAAATACCTTTTCTTGTGTGAACTACTGTTCCCAAGAATAGTAAAGTGAAAATGACTTTACTTACCTTTTCTCTTTGGGGGTCCAGCACACACAATTTTATGTGGAGTGCTGGGGGGTTACCTAGTAGCCCCTTATCCTACATTCTCATGTAACATTTGTATGTTTCCCTCCCTACTTTTAAATGACTAGTGGCAGTGGTTTAATTGTTCCTACCATTGTGCTTTTCTACCGCAGGCTGAACCCTCAGCTGCAGTATAGCACCCAGGGGTGACCATTTTATCAAAACGGCCCCTGTCTTCTTTTTTGCCATTTTCTGTTGGTGAGGTCTTTCTTGGGTTTTACTGTGTGCGTCAAACAGAGTGAAGGCCTTTGTTTGTCTTGCCTTTGACACACTTCAGCCCTGAGTCCCGCCTCTGGCTCCAGTGTGTCTGGAAGGACAAGATGTGAGGGAGGGTCCCGAAACTCCCCTGTCCCTTGTCTCTAGGAATGCCTGAATGCAACAAGTCCTGAATGGCTGGCTGGCTGTCCTTTCAGGACAGCGACCCTGATGTGTGATTGACAGCCTAGGCTGTGCATGAATGGGAGAAACCTGCTTAAAAGGCAAGGGTTTTGGGACTAGAGGCAGAGTCGACCACTGGGAGAAACACCCGACGAAGAAACCGTGAACGAAGCTTGCTGCATCCTCCTGGACCTTTGAATTGGCCGGTGAAGCCCTGCTGCTGTGCTGAAACTCCCTTTTCAGACAGAGAAGCTCTGGAATGGACTTTTCGCCTTGGGTTAGTGGGATCAACTAACCCAGAGACGAAATCCACTGGACCATCTTCCCTGTCTGGCTGTACTTCTTCATTGCTGCAAGAACCAAGTGCCAGGGGTCGAGAAATCCGTAGTCGTGTGAAACGTCTGAAATCCGTCTAGAAGCTTCAGGAGTCTCCTAAGGACCCTCCAGAAACAGGACGACCAGAGCTAGAATTCCCTCACCAGACCCAAGGAGTGAAGGAAGCCCAACCATTACCAGAGATCCGCAACAGTGCTGTTTACTAAGCGCTGAATCCGCAAAGTGCCGCTGAACCGAAAAGAGCCCATAGCCGCCAACGACCTCCGAAGTACCACCGCAGGAACCATACAGATGTCCTCCCTCTTGTCCCCACGACTAAGGCTCAGGAACACTGGGTCTGCAACGCTGTAGCAGGACAGAAGCCAGCTGGACCACTCTTCTTTAAACCAGAGGTACTGTTTAGATTTAGGGTACTTACCTCACTGTCTTGTAGCCTTGCTTTTCTCAGTTGGGAATTGCAGTGGCTTACTTTTAGAGTTGATTCCAACTCTGTTTTCACAGCTTGAGATCCTACAAGTGATTTTCTAACAAACTCTCTAACTTTGTGCAAGACTTTTGATTCTAAGAAGTGCCTCAGCTCCATAGACTGTTTCAAATAGACTTTGACTGTCCTGGGTCCCTGCAGACTCTTCTAGCCCACTGACTTTGATATGGTTTGTCCCTCATAGGTGGTAACTTATTTTAGACTGTTACTGCTGGGAAAGGCTTGTCTAGATTTCATTGGAAGATTTTTTTGTCCTCATATATACTGAGACCCTGTTTAACCTTTTTCTTTCCTTAAACCTTTCCTTTCTGCAACCTCAGAAAGTCACCCCACGGTGTAGCAATTGTGTATGAAGCATATCCAAAGATTATCCACTAACTTGCTCTGATTCTGAAATGTAAAAGTATATTTACATTGTTACATGAATTGCCTTTCTAAAGAACGCTTATTTAAAAAAATGATGTTAATTAAATGAATAACTATTTATAACTGAAACCTTGAGTGTAAGTGTTACTTGGCTACTTGTATTTACAGATTGCATTTGTACAGCTCACAATTATCCCTCTTGAGATAGGCCTGGCTGCTCAGTCACACTGCCAACCTGTGCAGTTCAGACCTATACCAAAACGTGGGTTTACCTAATACCAAGCAGATAAGTGTTGTGTAGTCTCACACAGTGGGACACCATCAATTCTTACCTAACAAGTCAGCATGGAAATGTATCGATTGTGAGGGTGCTGGGTTGCTGCTTTTGACTGTGATGGCAAAGGATTCTCACCCAGAGGGTACATGCTATGTTTAGGCCTCTTTCTTCCCCTTTGGCCCAACATAGTCTTAGGGTTTATCCATGCCACATTGGGGATTGTGAGGGTGATGGGTGCCTGCTTTTGACTGGTATGGCAAAGGATTCTCATGGGTGCATGCTATGTTTAGGACTCTGGCTTCCACTTTGGCCCAACATAATCTCAAGCTTTGCACTTGCCACAGTGGGGGATAATTCAGCATAAGTGCAACTAAGCAAAAGCAGAATGACAATCTGTATTGGTCCGCAAATCATCCTACAAACTCTGATGTTCTGAAGTAATCAGTAAGTCATCCCCAAATCATCAAGAACAAACATGTTTCATGGCAATGCTCTTGAAGTAATCAGCAGGTAATCCCAGAATCATCAGGGACAAACGTGCAATCTCTTGAAGTGATCAGTAGGTCATCCTAAAAGCATCAGGAACAAAGAGTTTTCTAAAATGGGGTTAATGTTAGCATATTCATTAAGTCATCCTAAGCTTATCCCCCAAATCATCATCCACCATTCTGAGATATTTGCTGATGACTTTAACAGTGTGATGACGTCTGAGGATGTGGGAATGACTTCTAGTGTAGTTCGATGATCATCAGATGACCCCAGGATGGTCTCTAAAGTCATCCTTTTAGACCAGGGGTTGTAGCATACCTAACTAAAAGGATAACTAAGTCTCTCTGGGAACCAGCACTTTTTAATGTACGTTTAAATGCAATTATGGCTGTAATGTACTATACCTGTTGTCATAGTGGAGGTTGGGAGGGGGCAATTGCCACACTTATTTGCTGGCTTGGCCCTCCCCATGGCAAATAACTCTTTCGAGGGACCTTAAAGGTGCTCATTTGCCCAGCCATCATTCACGGGTTTGAAGGCTCTTTTTACCACCTCAGGAATCAAGGGGCCGTGAATATCACCGGGACGGGAGCCATCACTGTTGAATGCAGGCTACCTACATGCTGAGCACGCTTTTGTTTTCCAAATGTGCAACTTGCACTTACTTGTCTAGAGAAAACAAAAGACATTTCCAATCTGAAACATGCTTCTTAAACTTACATTCACTAGTTATCTTTAAAATGTATATTTTTTTTTTGTTGGATTGCCACACAAATAACCTGTGATGTTTGTGCCCCTTTCTTTTTGTTTTATAATAAAGATATATTTCTAAATATATTTTCTGTTACATACTTATAAAACTGCGTAACCACAAACAAATGCTTCTATTGCGCTGACAGCAGTAGGAAATGAAACTGTGGGTTCATGTGTGCCAACTTTTGATTTTCCCCACCCTCGCCCATAATATAAACAAGCTACCAACCTAACCCATCACCTGGCGGGTCATATATTATCTCACTTGTTTTTTTTTTGTAAGGGAAACGTGTTTCAGTTTGACAGTTCTGTTCCTTAGCCTTGCATATCCAATTAGCTATGCCAAGCTGGGGTGTTTTGCTAATCCAACTTTGCATGGCCCATTGGGGATGCTGGCTGAGAGACTGCATGTTTGTATGTGAGAGGCACTTACAAATAGAGCAGCGAACTTCATCATTAGCGATCTTGCATGCATGTGCACAAACCACAAATCGCTCTCTGTTTCCTGTTTGTGCTATGTGGGAGCCGGAGCATTGGGAGGAAACATCATGACCAGGCCAGAAGGTATGTTACTTTAAATATGTGTATGTATGTGTATCCGCTTGTGTTTTGTGTGTAATGAGCCAGTGTATGATGATTGGTATGCGTGTGAATGAGCGAGTGCATGCTGCATGTGAATGTGTATTTGTACTGGGCTGTGGTGTTGAGTTTGGCAGGACGGGGGTTGTTGCGTGACTCCCTTCCAGCCAAAATCAGCTCCCCGTGCGAGCCACTGGGCATCTATTATGGATGTCTAGTAAAAAATACCATGTCTGCCCCTTGGGCCCCCCAGCGCCTCACATGCCCACATAATCACAGTGTATGTGTGTTTGTGTGTGAGGCGCTGGGGAGGGCAGGCATGGCATGTTTTACTGGGCATCTATGATAAAGCAAGCATGATAAGTGTTATTACGTAGCTAAACTGGCATCTGAATGCACGCAGTCTAGCCATTACTTACTGTGGCATGATATTTTGTTTTGGGCATCTTTCATAAAGTAAGCATATGTTTAATTACGTACCTAGACTGAAATTTTGATGCAGCCAGTCTAGCCATTTCTTATTGCGGTATGCCATTTTGTATTGGGCATCTTTCATAAAGCATGGTAAGTGTTATTACATGGCTAAACTGGCATTTTGATGCAGCCAGTTTCGACATGTTTTCATACTCTGTCATGGCATTTTTAATGGTAAAGCCAACTGCATTATGTTCGTACATGGGGATTCTATGATTTTTTGGCAGAATAAGCGTGGACCTGTTTTCTTATAGTATATTTACTGGCATTATGTGCAAAGCAAACACAAATATGTCCTTATAGGGGTATAATGGCATATATTGATGCAGCCAGCATAGAAATGTATGGGTGCAGCCAGCGTGAACATGTTTTTATACAGGCTTACATTATGGGCAAAGGCATCAGGAAAATGTCTTGGCAAAATGCTCCTCTGCAATGCTGGTGACTTGCATCTATTGGATTTTTTCATGAGTTGCCATATAAAACCAATTGCAAACTGTTTGGCATTTTACCCAATTTTTCAAAAAAGTGTAGTGTAAAATGCCCAATTTTAAGTCATTATTTTAAAAATATTTTCGGGGAGGAGGGGTGAAACCCTCCAACACTTCTTGATTGATTGATTCAAGCTCATTTGCTGTGCTCCATCACACTGGCATATTTGGGGGAAATATTTATGCTGCTCCAATGAAAAACGTTCATCAGCTGCCACTGCAATGGTCATCCAGAAACTGAAAACTGTAAACAATTCTACGGGGGCAAGGTGAAATTCCGGCGACCATTGCTAAAGAACCAAGGGAGCAGTTGCCTCCTTTACCCCTGTACCCAGCACCTTTATCTGATATTTCATCTGTTAAACAGACTGTCCTTGACTATCATTTGAAACAGAGATATGAGCGATATCTCTTCTGTTAAACTGACTCTTTTTGACAATCTATTATTTAAAGCTGAGCTGGAAGTGAAGTCTCTTCTGCTAAACAACACCCACCTCTAACTACACATTATTTGAAGCTGTGCTGGGAGTGATGTATTCTTGAATTAAAAGAATGTAGTATTTTGCTTACTCCAAGGGCATTTTTGCAACTGTTGAACATGAGTTATCTTTTTATGATGTATACTAACTTGATGCAAAACTTTTATTGCATTAAACCTTCTCTGAACATGCTTATTGTCATGTCTTTTTCACTGGTTTGGTAAAATATAGGTATACGTACATCAGTTTAGCCTATTGATGCTTATTTGATGTGCCACCACCCTGCCCCACCTTGTTGTATTTGTGCCCCCGGTTTATCCCCTAACACTGCCTGTTGTGCCTACAAATCTTAGATGGTGGGGGAAGGGGTGTTAGTGTTTTCTCTCTAGAGTAACAGGAGTAATCTTAGATATTGGTGATGTCATGGAGGACGAGGTGTTTTTTTTCTCTATAGCTGGCTATGTATTACCACGTTCACCTTTGTATCCAATATACAATCCAATATACATGTGTACTGCAATAACCAGATGGTACAGACAAGAGAACATGTGTTGAATGTATCTTTGACCTATCTGACAGTTGTGCATGTCATTTGCATCTGACTACATTTGTTCTGCATGTTAAGTATTGCACAGCCCCCAGCTGTATCCAGTTGCCCGAGGGGTTGATGGACTATAATAGCCATTCCCCCTCTTGCGCTGCAACCCATAGAATACAGCTGAGTACCATGAAAAACCCGGTCCAGCTTTGTGTTGTTTCATTGAAAAAATCATATACCAATAAGAGGTAACCGGGTCAGACTCATTCAGGCCCGATTTGGAGCACTTCCAAAAGTTGTAAGTACCATTTCTTTGAGCAGCGCTTATTTTCTTTGTGTTTATACAGTTCAATGTGCCCAGCTGCTAGTCCTATTAGGGCACCCCAACTCCCATTTATGTTAAAGTTCCTCTTGACAACCCTGGTTGTTTGAGTTGGGTCAAGGACACCTAGCTACAGGCACATCAAATTTAAGAAACCTGTAGGCCAGTTTACTAGTCTAAATACTTATTTTCATGGGTAATGTTTACTTATAAATGGTGATTGAGGCACCATTGGTTGCGTGCAGGCACCCGCGAGGCTGATGGACCGTGACTGGTTGTACCCAATACCATGGCAGAAAATGCGACCTTAATTTACACCAAAGAATGCATTTTGGAAAAGGCCCTTCTTTTTTGACCCCTTAGGACAGAATGCAGACAGTAGCCCTACAAATACAAGTGAAGAACTACTCAAACTAAAGACAAAAAGTTTCCGCACAGAACTTCATGGACACTTCCTCTGGGAATATCTCAAAGCAAACATCATCCCAGCAGGTCTCATTGTGCAAAATGAACCGGTCCTATTTCTCACAGACAAAGAATATACTACCAATTTTAACTACATAGCAACCAAATGTAGCAGAGATCTCATGGTCCTTTCGATATCTACAGCACAGAGAATCAGTTTTGAGATCCAGAAGACATTAGAAATTGAAGAATCTAAATTCAAAACTAGTACAGTGATTGTAAACGTGGAAGAACAACTACGAGAGATCAAGAAACAGTTTGACATCTTCAAATTCAATACACTTACAAGAAAAACTACTAAATTACAAAAAGACATAAAAGAATTTAAAACTGAACTTGTATACCCCTATAAAACAGATGACTATGTCAACTCCCTGAGCAAATCAGGGACACAAACAACCCCAAGAACGGGAGGACGAAGGAAGTGGGTTTCTTTTTCGGGCTTCAGTAGTAAGTCATCAGGAGACGGGTCGGGATATAATTACCATCCCAGTGTCTACAATCAGTTTGGGCAGCCCTTGACGCCACCAACTTTTCCGCCTTTTAGGCAGAGGCGGTCAAGGAGGGGGATGGGGCCCTCCCATGTGGAATATGCCTCCGTACGGCAACCGACGATGACCAAGACGCCGTCGCAGGTGAGACCACGGGAAAATCTAGAAGATCACCTTCTAATATTCAATCTTGCTAACATCAATTTAACACCGGCACAAACCTCTGTCTTGAGTAAAGGCCTGACATTTGTACCAACTGGAGGCACGGAGTGGTACAAGGCAGAGATGGAAGTAATACGCTCCCTACGAATAGTGAGACTTTGCACGTTCTTTCTAGACTGGGAAGCACCAGAACCTATATTAGACACAGGTTTACACCCCAAATGATCATTTTGCCCCTCGGATAACCAGATACCGGGGGATTTAATAACTTTTGAAAAGTGCATCTTGAAGGACTTCAAAAAATTACCTAAAAACAAAGTACCCATCAGACACAACTTTACAAAGTCTGAAAAAGAGGCATTAACACAATTAGCGGAAAACCATGATCTCGTTATAAAGCCAGCAGACAAAGGGGGCGGCATTGTTATTATGACATCAGAACAATACAAAAACATGGTCATGACACTTCTAAGTGATGAAGAAAGCTATCGCCCCCTACGAAAAGACCCTACCAAAGACATGGAGATGGAAATCGTGGAAATAGTTAATTTTGCACTTGATAGAGGGTGGATAACAGATAAAGAGTCAAGGTTCCTCACTACCTTGGAGGGTCGTACACCGTGTTTGTATGCATTACTCAAAATGCGCAAAGATGCAATCAACCCTCCTGGTAGACCGATTGTGTCAGGATGCGGATCCATCCTAGAACCATTGTGCAAGTTCATAGATGAATTCCTCAAACCAATGATTGAATCCACAGACCCTTATCTTCGTGATACCACCCACACAATACAGATATTCGAAAACTTAGACTTCAACCCCACTTCTCAGATTTTAGTAACCATGGACATCAAGGCATTATACACAAGCATCCTCCAACTAGCTGCTCTTGATTGTATCTATGAATATTTGACAGAGACAAATTTACAATCTAGGCTCCCAACAGCATTTATCATCGAACTCACGACACTGGCTCTATGTAAGAACTTTTTTACTTTCAACAATCAATTCTATCTGCAAATCAAGGGTACAGCCATGGGCGCTACCTTCGCCCCAAGCATGGCAATCCTGTACATGGCAGCCTTTGAGAAAAAATATATTGCAAATGTAGGCAACCCATGGCAAGCACATATAAAATGGTGGCGTCGGTTTATCGACAACGTCATTTTCATATGGGAAAACAATGAGACAGAACTGGGGAATTTCCTCCTGTGGCTTAACAACTGTGACCCAGATATTCAGTTTACGATGGAATTCAGCAGGGAAACCATACACTTTTTAGACCTCAAAATCAGCCACCTCAATGGCAAACTCATGTGCAATTTGTTCAGGAAACCCACAGATCGCAATACTTTGCTTCACTTTACCAGCGACCATCCCATACACATGAAAGAAAATCTGCCTTATGGGCAATTTTTGCGCTTACGTAGGAACTGCACGCTGCTGGAAGACTATTATAGCAATGCGGCAGATCTGGGGGAAAGGTTGAGACATAGAGGCTACCCCAAAAAATTAATCACAACCTCAAAAAAACGGGCAAGGTTCACATGTCGAGAACAGATTTTGGCAACACAAGTAAGCTGAGAACAAGACAAAGAAAAGGAGCATAGACTAACTTGTGCACTGACACATGGCCCACACACCTTTGCCCTCAAGAATATCATTTGCAAGTACTGGCCTCTGGCCAAACTTAACCTTCCAGAGGATATTGGGCCCTGGTTCGCTTTTAAAAGATCCCGCAATATCTGGGAATATTTGGTTCATTCCTTATTTACAAAAGCAAGCCCGCGGGGAGGCCCATGGAATCTCAGAACAACAAAGCACTTCCCATGCGGTTCCTGTGTGGCCTGCAGATACACGAAGAAAATGAAAGATTTCACCTACGGAAAAAAGACATGGGTACTCAAGCACTTCACCAATTGTAAATCAGCACAAGTGGTGTACTGCATTGAATGCCCTTGCGGTCTGAGGTACGTGGGTCAGACCGTGCACAGTGCTAACACCCGTATCTCAGAACATAGATCTAGAATTAGATGCAATAATGAAACGGCACCTTTGGTACAACACTATCTGCAGATGAGACATATGCCAGATGATATCCTCTGGTGGATACTTGAGAAAGTGCAAGCAGGTCCGGGGACACAACAACACTTACTGAGACTAGAGAGCCGATGGATCCATAAATTGGATAGCATGGATAACTGCCTCAATGAGCAAAAGATGCCACTCTGCACATAAACGGCATTTCTAGGTTTTGCTCTCCTAACAGCCAGGCATGCACAGGCATTCTCTTTTGCAGCCTGATCAACTCAGGCCTAGAAAATGTGCCTCTGTGAAATCGATGTTCACTCTTTACTTAATTGCATCTTTTGCATTATACAATTCCAAGTAAAATCTAACATTGAGCACTGCAGGGCACAAGATTGACAACCATTACACAACCCTACGCATGTGTCACGTCGACTTCCTCCCGCTTTGCACTTCATGTTCACAAAGTGAGCAGTACTGAGCCTAGTTTTGAAACATTGCCGGTAAGCATAACCTGAGCACTGGCGTCTCACGTCAAGCTCTTTCAGCCCCAGGGGATACAGAACGCTAGAGATCTCCGTCCCAGTCCATGTTTTCTGTTTTCCTGTTTGTACAAACACGCCATTTCTATCAACGTGTACACACAGAACGTGCACTAGAGACAGGGAGTCACTAGGGCTCAGACACACCTTCCCAAGTTCAGCAGCGGATTGGCTGCACTAAACTCACACCCACCTCACGTCACACCGATCATCTTGCTGCAGCGCCCAGATGCCTAGCAACGTCCTCGGGGCTCTCAGCTAAGATTACGGCCGACACGCGCAAGTGCCTTTCTTTAGCAATCGCGAGTACAAGAGCCGGCGTTCAGGCATATCGCCGCCCCTACAGATAGAGACACATGCCAGCCACCTGGATATTGGACGCCACCCTAGGCAGACCTCCAAATGCAAGTTTGTTTTTCCAGACCCTAACTGAAAGAGGGCCCTGCCAAGAGGGGTAAATCACAAAACTTTGAAGAATGAACCGTGAAGAGGGTCTAATTAGGGATCTGTTTTCCTGTTTGTCTCAATGCAGGACTCTTCCTTGCACTAGACTCTCCGTAGGCATCCACATCCGCAATCAAACAGAGGTCAGGACACACGACCAGTTTCTCTTTACAAACTTCTGGAGCAGTGCCACTTCAAGGACATATGAACGGTGAGAGGCTAAGGGACACATAAACCTTTCTAAACTTTCTGGTCACCCTTACCTCTCACCCTCTCCCTCTACATCGTAACAACCACAATGTAATACTAACTCAGTATATCTTATGACACAACCCTGCAGGACATTCAACACTCATCACATTCTCTTTCATTTCCCACAGGAACTCAGTACTCTCTCATTACGTTCCAGTCACATCCGACTGATTTGAGTCATGAAATGTGCAGTGTGTTGGCTACTTTTCATTCGCCACGGCGGCGGAGTGGATGCAGGCATGCAGCACCAACCTTTAGCTCTCAAAGGTTGAACTTTCCCTCACGGTAAGAATACTCTATCTGCCGTAGTAGGGACTTCAATCTTCCACTTCTTTATGTAAACATTACCCGCAACCACAAACATGCATCTTTAAATTATGTTTTGATGCACTCAGCACAGCATTACATTGTGCATTACCACTCAAACCTTTATTTCTTTCCCCATAGGGTACCTCAATTCTGCCCTGACGAAGGTGGCCATAATCATTTCCATTGACCACCGAAACGCGTATTCCAGTAAGAGGGACACTCTAGGCCCCTGGTTTGGGAGATACCCAGTGGCGCATATGGACTAACACAACGTCTTTACCAACCTTAGTGTTTGGAAAACCTTTTTTTTTCTTTCCCTTTATACTTAGTCATCCATACTTAGTTATCCTCCCCCTGCACGCGTGGGCAGACCCAATGAGTTTTTTTTTTTACCTAGGCAGACCCAACAAGGGTTCTTGACCTATGGTCTGGTTTAAATCGTTACAAACACTCCAAAATAGGAGTTGAATCTTTAGTTGGGTAGGAAATAAGAGATTTATATGTACTCCCTAACATAGCAATGTTTTCTTGTTTTTTTTTACACATTTGAGTTCAATGCACCTATCAGTCTCTCTGGGAATTTCGCACAGTAAATGTGCCCAGTTTTCATCTACCCCCCCAAGGTAGTATCTGATTTTAGCTGTTCATATTCTGTTCTTGTCCATACATGTTTCCTTCCTTACTACTTGTGACTAACTTTGGAGGCACGTTTTTTCTTCCATCACACTGGGTTTCTGTTCACATTCTACAACTTCTACCTCTTTATCTCTAAATCAAGATTGGGGTTTCGTTGACCACCAACTTCAGAGGATTTCTAGCTCCAAGTGGGGAAACCTTGTATTTTTATGTGCCTGTTACAGTGGACTGCACACTAAAGATTGATCCACTGCCTTGTATAAGTATCATATTAAGTATGTCAACAGCATTTTATTTTCTTTGCATTGTGTACTACCATTGTGTTTGTCTTTTGTTTGCATTTTGTATTGTTTACATCTAGAACAACTAATTACAAAAAAATAATGATGTGTGCGTTGTTTCATTGAAAAAATCATATACCAATAAGAGGTAACCGGGATCAGACTCAGTTCAGGCCTGATTTGCGGCACTTCCAAAAGTTGGAAGTACCATTTCTTCAAGCAGCGCTTATTTTCTTTGTGTTTATCTAGCTGTCACATAGTCGCTGACGTAGCAGTCATCTTTGTGCCTCAACACAAAGTGCTGCATGATTTTTATAATATTTTAAACTAGTCATCTTTGCTATTTATTGAATAGTCACTGGGGTTCTATGTTCATTCATCCCCAGGTTTTATTTTTTGGTGGCTTTTTTTTCATTGAATTCTTGATTTCTTATTTTATTTTGGGGGTGCCCCTCACACTCCTCCCCCCACCCCTATTATGTATGCCCCCACCGCCTCCATATTTTTTGATGATTTCTTTGGCAAAATATTTTTGGCAAAAAATGCTGCTAAAAAAACGGGCGATGGATGAACGTCGTACCGTCACCGGATTCTAATTAATATGTAATGCTCTTTTTTATTTTAATGTTGTCACATACTGGAGTCTGCCAAAAGGACTTCATCCACAAGAGCACATAAATGGCAGTAGGCGCTATACAAATCTCAAATAACATAACAAATAACATACGTTTTGAGGGTGTATCCAGGGACAGTGTTGGGGCCTTTCAACTCTTTCAGTTGAAAGGGGCCTCAAGCCTCAGGGGGGCCGCCAGCAACTGCCTCCATGTTGTCAGTCAGAAGTCTTATAAAACAGCAACATATTCCTTTCCACATTACATTTGCTCTGGGGCTTTAAATGTGCGCCTTGTCGTGCACGCCTTGCAAGCTGAATTTGATGGAGCCCTTCCGGCTGTACCTTCAATCAGGGTATATAGAAGTTTTATCACCTCGTTGCTTTTTAACACCTGTTCCTCCCCGTCAGCCACTTACTGACAAAGAAGGTTTTATATCTTTTCAATGGACATGTAATGTTTCAGCTATCTGCTGGTTGACCGTCTTATGATAATCGACGGCTATTAACCCCTGGCTGTATTTATTTGCCTATATTATTGTGTATGCACCCCACGGGTGCCTCAGACTGTTTTCCGCTCTAAGCAAGGGGGGCCCCCCAACCATCGTAAAATAAGACCACACGAGCCGTGACACATTTTCAGCCGGGCCTGTATGTATCTCAGTCGCGATCCCATGCTTCCCTTGCACCCAAAGAAAAATTCAGTATTACATTCCCCAAACTACCACCCCCCCACCTGTCCCCCACCCGCTGTCACAGGGTTGGACAAGGCTGTGGGCCTAACAAATGTTATGTTATTTGGCATTTATATAGCGCCTTATGTATCATTAGTATGATCTCAAAGCGCTGGTAGGTTGAACGCCCTCGGGAACCGCAGCTCAGTCAGTAGAGAGAGAGTGTGGTATGGTGCGTGGGCGCCCTGGATATATGTGCAGCTGGTGTGGTTGTATGAAAGCTGCTTCTTAGCGGTGTGGTGCTGAGGAAATCAGTTGGATGTGTTCAATCTGGAGGATAGACACCCAGACTGAGTTCTGGCTGCGTTTGGCCTGAAGAGACGATTAAGCTAGCCGGAATGTGCTCAGCTAGCTGTGTTTTATTAGTGGAGTTCGTGGGGTCATGTTAATTATGAGAACAGCCAGACCGAATGTGTCATAGTATAGCTGTGTTCTAGTTGAATGATGGTGTATAGGGGAGAGTAAGCCTAGTAGTTTGATATGGTGATTATCAGTAAAGCGCCTGTGATCAAGAGCAGGACAGGGGGCGTACATTTAGGCACAATTTCTAAGTTCATCAATACCATAGTTACGCTATTAGGCACATTTTCTAGATCCAACTTTAGCACATTGACGCTATTAGGCACACTTTCTAGATTCAACTTTACCACAGTGACTACACTACAGAGATGCCATTAGGCACATTTTCTAAAATCAACTATACCACAGGTACGCTATTAGGCACATTTTAGATTCAACTTTAGCAAAGTAACGCTATTGGACAGACTTTCTAGATTCAACTATACCACAGTGACGCTATTAGGCACACTTTCTAAGTTCTAACTTTGGCACAGTGACGCTATTAGGCACACTTTCTAAATTCAACTATACCACAGTTACGCTATTATTTATTTATTTATTTATTTGCATTTGTAGAGCGCACGTACAGCCCGGGGGCATCGTGGCGCTTGTTATAAGAGATTACAAGGAATTTTCAGTAGGCAGGTTACATCTGACCAACAGGTCTCTTAGTTGCACGCACAGCATTAATAACATTTTTCTTTGGAAAACATACCAAAACAGCTTGTTGGTTAGATGAAGAGTTGTGTCTTGAGTGCTTTGCGGAAAGCTAGGTGGGACTGAATCATTCTGAGGTTCGGCGGGAGGGCATTCCACTGTGTGGCTGCTATTGTGGGGAAGCTGGATCCTCCTGCACAGGCTTTTTTGGTTTTGGGCATTAGGAGAAGGTTAGAGTAACCTTTCCTAAGGGGTCTTGAGACAGTGTGTTTCACAATCCTCTGTACGAGGTACGGAGGGGCAGTATCATGGAGGCATTTGTGTGCTAGTGAGAGAGTTTTGAAAATGATTCTCTGTTTAACCGGGAGCCAGTGGACTTGTCTCCCGATTTCTGAGATGTGTTCTTTTGTAGAGGTCCCAGTGGCTGCCCTGAGGGCATTGTTTTGCGCTACTTGAAGTTTAGAGAGGTTTTTGCAGGAGGTCCCAGATAGTAGGGCATTGCAATAGTCTAGTCTGGAGCCAATGATGGCTCTGACTATGGCTAGGCAGTCCTGTTGTGAAAGGAAGGGTCTAGCTGCATTAATGATTTTGGCGTAGTAGACTGATGAGGTAGAGATGGCATTTACTTGTCTGTCCATGGTGAGGTTTGAGTCAAGGTAGACGCCCAGTGTTTTGACATGGTCAGACACTTTGATGGGTGTATTGTCAATAGTGAAGGAGGAGTATTCCTGACTGAGGTTGCCCAGGGTGGTGGGTGAGCCGATGAGTAGGAGTTCTATTTTTTCGCTGTTTAAACAGAGCCAGTTGTCAGCCATCCAGGATTGGATGGTCGAGTATATAGCCGTGAGGTTAGACATGTCAGTCTTGTAGTCACCTGTGAGAGGGATTAACACCTGCGTATCATCCGCATAATTGGTGTATGATATGCCCATGGCATCCAGGAGGCTAAACGGTGGCCTGGTGAAAAGGCTATAGAGCGTGGGCGCTATGCATGACCCTTGTGGTACTCCACATTTGAGTAGGCTCGGGGTGGCCAAGGCAGAGTCAGAGAAAACTTTCATAGCCCTGTCTTTGAGAAAGGAAGTAATCCAGTCGTGTGCTTTGGGATAGAAGTTGGCCGCAGAGGCGAGGTGGCGGCACAGTGTGTTGTGGTCGACCAGGTCGAAGGCAGCTGATAGGTTAGGCCCCTTTCTTATTTTTTTGCTCTGGCCCTGGAAGCAAGGGTGTGGACTACCACCAGGAAATGTGATAACTCGTCTTTGAGTTTATGGATGGAGAAACCGAATTTGGCTTGTTATTATGCCTGAAAATAAAAGAAAACAAAGCAATATTCAAGCCAATAATCAAGAAAAAGGTACTACTAGGCAACCAATTAACACCAATAACCAGTTCATATGTGGAATCAGAATTAACTCTGTCACCATGGTAGTGCAGAGGATGCCAAAAAACACATGCCACTAAATGGATCATTAAAAAAAACATTTGTGTAACTGGTTGGCTGGAATTATCACCAAGGAACAGTGAGGTAGAGATTATTTTCAGAGACATGAGTAGTCCCTGTCGGATTCCACACAATCATCAGCGCCCTCACTGTCTATAACCAGTCGCATATGCACCCATGTCAAACCTGCAAAGCACCCTTCGTCATAGAGGACAGACCATCCTTTGCCAAATAAGTGGCAATTTCCACAGCATGGTCCCTCACTTTGTGTATCCCACATATTGTATTCACCGTCTGATGCTTGTATAAGAGGAGTCATGCATGTCATTTGGAACGAGATCTCCCCAATGGAAACTATAAATTGTCCCTGTTGGACTCTAAAGTGCCCTAGAGCTGCTGTCTTTTAGCAGGTTGCTTTTTGTGCTGTATAGAGCCGCAATTTAATACAATTAAATGATACTGTTATGCATCCTGTCTCCGGAACAAGTTACCAACACCGATAAGACTGACCCCCTGCATCCTACAGTTCAGGAAGGACCTCAAGAACCTACTGCTATCTGTAAGTGATTTCAATCCAGCACTCAAACTAAGTCAATGCCTAGTATGGGATGCCCAATGGAAATCCTTATTTATATATTTTTATGTCAAAGTTCTTTTAATTCTGGATGATGTACCCTTATATAATGCCCCTCTCTTTGAATCTCCCCGACCTCACTGAGCCAAGAATTAGGTTTGTTTTGCAAAGTTAAAAAGATTTATTTGAAGAAATGTACAATATATAGATTACACTTTTATGAATATGAATAATATCTGAATATCACACTTATGAATATGAACAATGATCAGCAGTGGGTAAGATTACAATATCAACAATCTCTTTAATCAATTAGGAGTAGGAATAGGAAGAATAATCTAGCAGAGAATACTTTATATGGGTTCAAGGAATTGCAATGATAGGAAGGAATGCAACACAGAAATAAAACTTGGTATGACTTCAATCAAAGACAATGGTATCACTCTTTCCCCCTGTTACTCACTCCCCCCAAGATGTAATATGAAGAGATGAATGAGGGTCAATTGCTTTTAAATGTGGTTTGAATTGAATGGAAAAAATGCTAAAAATGATTTTAATTCGCTAAAGGAGAATCAGAATTAATGAAAGTTGCTTTGGATTGGTTCAGGTCAACACTAGCGATGATTTATGAATGATTATCAGATTGAAAACGAAATTCAGAAGTTGAAAACAAGAAACGGCTTTTTTGACATGTGGTGAAATTGGACCAAATCGCAAATTTGCGGCAACTTTTCTGCGTGCGGGAAACACGATTACAGCAAAACTATCAGGAATTGGAATGTCAAAATGATTTCGTTTCTAGGATGTACGGTTCAAAAGTTAGAGGTTTTTGTGAAGGTAGACTTTTCAGAAACAGAGTCAAGATTTAAAAATGAAAGATTGCGCTTTAAAGATTAGGAACCAATATGGACTTATACTAAGGGGCTATGAAAGTACAAGATACCCAACGGGACAACCACCAGAACAGGGCGCCTGATTTTTGTGCGCCAGGACACTTGACTTTCTTCAAAAATATCAGCGCATAGATGATTATTGCTACAATTATCACAGAATAGATGAGAGAAAGATTCAGGATGGACACAGAGATTCTATAATGCAGTTCTGGATAGATTGAAATGAATTGAATAGGATCACTTTAAACTAAGAGATGACTATGGACAGTTCTAGACTAAATACTCACTCCTATGGCTTTGAAATGGGATGGGCCCGTCAAAGATCTGGTCAAGGGTTTGGCTGGGATTCGCTTGCCAACGGACAGGTCTCAGGCACTGGGTTCTGCTCTCAGCACGGCACTCTGGTCTGCGCGGCCTCTTGGACTGGATCTGACGGGTTCTGGGTTACAGCTCTGCTGGACTGATCTGGATCTTGGGTTCTAGCACGGTTCTTGGCCAAAGGTTGCCAACACAGCACAGCCCGGCTGTTGAATTTTGTGGTGCCCCTTGGAAGTTTAGGGGTTAAAACCAGGTTGCTAGATTTTAAAGGCCTGCTGACAAAGGTTCAGCTTTTTGGGTTAGGCCTCTCTGCTTCAAAGTTCTGGGGTCTGGTTTCTGGATCTATGTCTGGAGCCTGGATCTTCCTTCAGGGTGCTTTGCCAAGAAATCAGTTGATGAGTGGAAAGTGTGTGTCTTGTCTGTCCTCAGCAGTCCCTATTTATCAATTTCCAAAGTGGGTGGGGAGGCTGATTATCTATGCCCAATCCTCTAAGGATCTTG